>NC_057716.1:12241375-12397051 GCF_004010195.1 Chiloscyllium plagiosum | reverse complement strand
GCGGATAGGTGGGAAGGAAGATGGACAGGTTGGCCAGTTCAAGAGGGCAGTGCCAAGTTGGAGGATTGTATCTGGGATGCGGTGGAGGGAGGGGAAATTTGGGAACTAGTGAAATCGGCGTTGATGCAGTGTGGTTGGATGTTCCCAAAGCGTTCTTTCTCCAGTCGTCGGGTGCTTTTGATTTGGCGGGGGAGGCAGCCCAGGACTTGGATGTCCTTGGTGGACTTGAAGTGGTCAGGCACAGGGCGGTGGGATTGTTGGATGCATATGTCCCAGAGATGTTCCCTGAAACATTCAGTGAGTTGATGTTCAGAACCTTGGAGAGAATGGAATGAAGGCTTATTGCAATGATAACCAAAGATCAAGGAATTCAGTTATCTGGAGAGTTGAAGAAGCTGGGATTATTTCTTTGGAGTAGAGAAACTTGAGAGGAAATTTGAAAGAGATATTTGTATTACAAGGGTTTTTGATAGAGGAACTATTTCCTCTGAGAAATTAGTTGGTCACCAAAGATTGTAGATTTAAAATAATTGGCAAAAGAGATAAAGAAGATATGGAAAATTTCTTCGTACACTGTTCTTTTGGAAAAAAAACACTCCTTATGGGCTGAATGGTCTCCTGAAAATGTTTAAACTTGTCATGTTTATTTTGAAAACGTAGATATTTTGAAAATCTACATGTATAACCAACATATTTTCTGCTTAGTTTTGCAGTGGTTCATGGGACAAGATGATAAAGATATGGTCAGCAGGTAATGTAAAATATTGTCGCAAAATCTTATATCCAAAATCGAGCTTCTGAACTGCCATTTATTTTATTTTGTTCATTCACCCTTGATTACTTGCAAGTTCCAAATTGTCATCAACGGTTTATCTTAAAACTCTCAGCTTCCATTATTAGCCAGGGTCAAATGTCAGGTTTGCTTCAATGTTTTTGTTTTTTCTTGTG
This sequence comes from Chiloscyllium plagiosum, assembly GCF_004010195.1. Lineage (NCBI taxonomy): Eukaryota > Metazoa > Chordata > Chondrichthyes > Orectolobiformes > Hemiscylliidae > Chiloscyllium > Chiloscyllium plagiosum. The sequence continues at coordinate 12,396,103 of NC_057716.1, read as the reverse complement.
GAATTTATATTTATAATCTCATTATTTGTCTCCATAATTAATTTTAGGCACCTTAAGTGCCAGACAGTTGTGCAATTTCAATACAATTGCATCCATCTGATTCGTTAGACTCAAGATGTTCTGGCAGCATGTAGATTTACCACTTGCATGTTGCCATAATGTTGAGATGCAGTTTCATAAAATCTACAATGAGTTTACTAACATCATGATAGGCACATCTCATAAATTAGCATCATTATTTCTAATTTTGTTTCCTACCTTCCACCTTGAGGGACCCTGTGGTAATTAATGAAGGATGTGTTTGTGTATCATTGCCTGTGTCACTCAGACTTGTGATCCTAAAGCCCATGGTGATTTTTTTCATATGGTCTCTGTTATTTTAATTTGCTTTAGCACCTAAGGCTAAGAGTTTACCATGAGGAAGAGTTGCACATTTAAGTTACTATTCTGCCACTGGACTGTGCTATCCTTTGTTTTCTCAGCTACCTAGGGTTTTGAACTACCTTTATATTTTATTAGTTCCCAATGAGGATGAAGAAATGATGGACGAGTCTGAATCCAGGCCAAGAAAGAAACAGAAGACTGAACAACTAGGATTAACAAGAGTAAGCAGCTATGTTCTTATTATAACTTCTCGAATGGGGAAGGAAAGGAAAAGGAAATTATCTAGGATTTAAAAGTATTATTTAGTCTGACACGGAAGGTGAAACATTCCAGTAAGGTCTTGTATTTGGAGTTCCTTGTTTTAGCCATGTTGCTAAGAGAAATTGGCAGATATTGGACAAGGTTTCCACAGCAGTTGAAAGGCTTATATTGTCACAATCGGCAGTGGATTTTCTTGTATTTTTCACAGTAATTCCGACATTTTCAAATTGTATGGTATAACGAATGGTTTATGTTCATTATGAAAGGGTTAAAATTTGGAAATCACTAGCAAATGGGTTGCATTTTCTGTCCCATTTGTACAGAGCGTGACTTCTTAAGTTCCATAGGTTAATCAGCTCAATGGTTATATAGCATGAACTGTAATCGTTGATTGAAAAGTAATGCAGTTGGGAAAAATTCTAATCTTTTTAAATATGTACATGGAATCGCTAATTAGTTTTAAGGATTTGGTTGAGTTTTAATTTTCTTGGCTCTCATCATGTAATGACAGTTTACCTGGAAGTTGTACCAGTAGGAAGGAAATTAAGCGATGAAAGCAGAGGTGGGGAATTGCAGAGGGGGAAGCTGAGAAAACTTATTTGCAAGGAACCTTTGTGTAAAAGAACTCTGAAGACAGAGTTTGACCACGGATTGTCCATCAGACCGGTTTACTTTTACTTCAATTATGACAGAGCTGGCCAGACCATTTGAGTTTGTTAAAGCGATAGGATAAAGTATGAGAGTGTAAATCAGGAGGTTGTGCAAGAGTGGAGTGTTTGCATGATGACTGCCTCCAGCCTCCTAAATTGGAGGACAGAATCTGAATTGTTACAACACAGAAGGAGGCCTTTTGATGCGTCAAGCCTGCTGGTGAATGCATATTGAGGGTTGATTCAATAGAGTGGGCAGCACAGTGGCTAGCACTGCTGCCTCACAGTGCCAGGGTTTGACTCCACCTTTGGCAACTGTCTGTGTGGAGTTTGCACGTTGTACCCACATCTGTGTGGGTTTCTTCCCACAGTCCAATGATGTGCAGATAATGTGGATTAGCCATGGGGAATGCAGGATTACAGGGATAGGGTCAGGTTGGGATGCTCAGGGGTTGGAAGAGTCAGCGTGCACTTGATGGGCCAAATGGCCAGCTTCCACACTAGGGATTTTATGATTTTTAAATGTGTATATGGAATCGCTAATTATTTTTAAGGATTTGGTTGAGTTTTAATTTTCTTGGCTCTCATCATGTAATGTAGCAGAGGTCAAGTTGGACAACTTTGGAACTACATATGGTATTGTTACATCTGCAGAAGATAGTGACACTTCCACCCCAAAAAAATCGTTTTCATGTTGTTCCAGGTGACTAAAAGCCAGTATTGAAGTAGATTAAGTTGGTGATTTTTAACCTGCCAACTTCAGTCTTTGTCCTAATTTTAATCATGGTGTGAAATTCCTCACTTTTTATTATGCTGATAAGCACTAAGTTTAAACACAAGTCTTCGAGATTTTGTTTAATTTTATACTTCCTTGTCATTTCATCTTGATGTATTAAGAAACAATGTTTTTTCTAATTCATTGACACTTCTAATTTTAATCTTATAGTCATAGAATCATAGAGATGTACAGCATGGAAACAGACCCTTCGGTCCAACTCGTCCAGATATCCTAACCCAATCTAGTCCCACCTGCCAGCATCCGGCCCATATCCCTCCAAACCCTTCCTGTTCATATACCCATCCAAATGCCTTTTAAATGTTGCAATTGTACCAGTCTCCACCACTTCCTCTGGCAGCTCATTCCATACACGTACCACCCTTTGCGTGAAATGGTTGTCCCTTAGGTCTCTTTTATATCTTTCCCCTCTCACCCTAAACCTATGCACTCTAGTTCTGGGCTCCCCCACCCCAGGGAAAAGACTTTGTCTATTTATCCTATCCATGTCACTCATAATTTTATAAACCTCCATATGGTCAATCCCTCAGCCTCTGACTCTCCAGGGAAAACAGCCCCAGCCGATTCAACCTCTCCCTCTTGCTCAAATCCTCCAACCCTGGCAACATCCTTGTAAATCTTTTCTGAACCCTTTCAAGTTTCACAACATCTTTCTAATAGAAAAGAGACAAGAATTGCATGCAGTATTCCAACAGTGGCCTAACTAATGTCCTGTACAGCCGCAACATGACCTCCCAACTCTTGTATGCAATACTCTGACCAATAGAGGAAAGCACACCAAATACCGCCTTCACTATCCTATCCACCTGCGATTCCACTTTCAAGGAGCTATGAACCTGCACTCCAAGGTCTCTTTGTTCAGCAACACTCCCTAGGACCTTACCGTTAAGTGTATAAATCCTGCTAAGATTTGCTTTCCAAAAATGCAGCACCTCACATTTGTCTAAATTAAACTCTATCTGCCACTCTTCATTGGTCCATCTGATCAAGATCCCGTTGTAATCTGAGGTAACCTTCTTTGCTGTCCACTACACCTCCAATTTTGGTGTCATCTGCAAACTTGCTAACTATGTCTCTTATGCTCACATCCAAATCATTTGTATAAATGAAAAAAATTAGTGAACCCAGCATCGATCCTTGTGGCACTCCACTGATCACAGGCCTCCAGTCTGAAAAACAACCCTCCACCACCACTCTCTGTCTTCTACCTTTGAGCCAGTTCTGTATCCAAGTGGCGAGTTCTCCCTGTATTCCATGAGATCTAACCTTGCTTACCAGTCTCCCATGGGGAACTTTGTCGAACGCCTTACTGAAGTCCATATAGATCACATCTAGCGCTCTGCCCTCATCAATCCTCTTTGTTACTTCAAAAAACTCAATCAAATTTGAGACATGATTTCCCACGCACAAAGCCATGTTGACTGTCCCTAATCAGTCCTTGTCTTTCCAAATACATGTACATCTTGTCCCCTCAGAATTCCCTCCAACAACTTGCCCAACACTGACGTCAGGCTCACCGGTCTGTAGTTCCCTGGTTTGTCCTTACCACCTTTCTTAAACAGTGGCACCAGGTTAGACAGCCTCCAGTCTTCCAGCACCTCACTTGTGACTATTGATGATACAAATATCTCAGTAAGAGGCCCAGCAATCACTTCTCTAATTTCCCACAGTATTCTAGGGTACATCTGATCAGGTCAAGGGGATTTATCCACTTTCATGCGTTTCCACACATCCAGCACTTCCTCCACGGTAATATGGACATTTTTCAAGATGTCACCATTTATTTCCCTAAATTCTGTATCTTCCGTGTCCTTTTTGACAGTAAATACTTAATCACGTTTTTAAAGTGGAGATTTCTTGCTCATCTTACACTGAAGATGGTCATCATCTTTGGTTTACTATCAACAAGCTTTCTTGCATCCAGTATGCATGCATGCTATCGATTTTATATATAAAGCAGGAGAGCAGAAGCTGTGTTGACTTAAAGTAATTACTAGATGTATCAGCTGGTAACTTTATTTTGAGGTAAATGAGAAAAGGCAGAATTGGCACTTTAAGCTCACTTCCGATTGAAATGAACTGTTAGGAACATGACCCAAGCTGGAGTGACCTTTTAGATTTCCTTAGAACATGGGGCAGTATCCTTTTTGAAGTTTGTGTTTTTGTTTGCATTTTTGTAAAAATTCAATACTTGATCATTTAAGTGGAACTTGTTTCCCAGTGATATCATCAGGAGTAACCACTGTTAACTTTGATATCCTTTCCCACAGACCCCTATAATGACACTGTCTGGTCATAATGAAGCGGTTTCCTCAGTCTTGTGGTCTGATACAGAGGAACTCTGTAGTGCATCCTGGGATCATACCCTTAAGATTTGGGATGCTGAAACTGGAGCCCAGAAATGTACCTTGGTGAGTTGGTAGTGTTGCATGGCAGCTTACATTTAGAATCAAATTTTCACGAAATATCCCTGGAATAAACACTCTCATTATTCCCACAACTAAGTGTGTGAGGGACTTAGATAAGTGGGTTGGATGGGCTGCAGCTGCTGGTCTTGTACATTAAAATCTGTGGATGGATTGTGTGTTATATATTTCCGCCCTATCCAGATAAAAAGGATTCCACTTTCTGTTTTTGCTTGTTATTTGAAGTTTGCCTATACTGTTATCCAAAGAGCCATTCTTTTGTTGTGAATTGTGACAATGTGTGTTGCTGTGAATTTTTTTTGTACCAAAAAGTTTTGTTCTAAATAATGCATGGTATTGACTCTTTGTAACACCACTCTTTTTTTGTATTTTAAGTCAGTATCTAGAATGTTTATAGCTTAACTTCTAATGTTTTGGGCAGGTATTTCACATGTATCCTCTTTGTTCTGTGCTTTTTAAAAAAAATTTTTCAAAAGCTGTTTTAGATTATCTCATTTGTCATAATACAGTCTCACTGCCTCAGAGCCAGGAGACCTGTGTCCCATCTCTCATCTACTCTATAGGTGTGTAATAACACTGAAAAAGAACAATCAAAAAAATCAAAGTTAAAACACACTTGTGTGGGTCTGTGGTGCAGCAGTAATGCTCCTATTCCTGAACTAGGAGACCCACCTACAAGTCGCACCCGGTCTAGATAATTTCTCTGAACATATTGATTAAAAAGTATATTTATACAGCAGTCTCATTACATTTTATATTTGAAGCTAAATGTTTCCTTGATGTGACTTGAATTGTTTCTGTGCTTTCTGAAACCAGGTTTGTATTTTTAAATTCCTAACTGTCTTTTTTTTCTCACCATCTCCGCCAAAGAATGGGAACAAGGTGTTTAATTGCATCTCTTATTCCCCATTGTGCAAAAGGCTCGCATCAGGTAGCACTGACAGGCACATCAGGCTGTGGGATCCACGTTCAAAAGGTAATTTCAAAATATTTTGTGCATTTTCCTACAAGATCATGACTGTTGTGTGTTCCTTGTGTAAGGTGAAAAGTGTAATTGAGTGTGTTAAGTTGTGGCGTTGTGTGTAGATATAACGCAATTTTAGGATTGATTTCTGTAGTACACCCTCCAATGCCAGTATATCATTTCTTTGAGAATGGAGACTGCAAAGAATATTCCAGATGTGCTTCTGTATACTCTAATCTCCTTGCAACAAAGGCCAAATTTGCATGCTAACTTTTGTGGCCCTTTTACAAGCATACGGAGTCTTCCTGAATATCACCATTTACAAGTTGCACATCTTTTTAAAATAAAAAGCTTGTGCTTTTCTATTCTTTTGGCCAATGTGGACAAATTAATTTTTCCGCATTCTATTCTAACTCTCACTTCCTCTGTTTCATCAGCATTCATCTGAGTCGTTAATATCCGTTGTACGTATATGAGGCCCCAGCACTGATCCTTTTGATGTTCCATTAGTCACAGTCTGCCGACTTGAAAATTGATTGTTTATGCATACTGTTTCCTTTTTTGTCCATTAAAACAATCACCTATCCATGCTTATCCGCACTCATGAACTCTTTTAGATTAGATTACTTACAGTGTGGAAACAGGCCCTTCGGCCCAACAAGTCCACACCAACCCGCTGAAGCACAACCCACCATTCCCCTACATTTACCCCTTCACCTAACACTACGGGCAATTTAGCATGGCCAATTCACCTAACCTGCACATCTTTGGACTGTGGGAGGAAACCGGAGCACCCGGAGGAAACCCACGCAGACAGGGGGAAAATGTGGACTGACTGTCCACACAGTCATTCGCCTGAGTCGGGAATTTTCTTGCCTATTAACCTTTTGTATGCACCTTATTGACTGTTTTGGAAAGCTTGATATACTGGATCTGTTGTTTCCCCTTTACTCAGAGTATTAGGGTCAATAACCAGAGGGCACAGTTTTAAGGTAAGGAGCAGGAGGATTCGAGGACATTTGAGGAAAACTCATTTCAACTTTGGATAGGTTTGTTAAGGCATTTTGCTTGGCGTTTTGAGTTGGGGTATTATGTTGAGGTTGTATGGGACATTGGTGAGGCCTCTTCAGGAGTACTGTGTCCAGTTCTGGTCTCCCTGTTATAGGAACAGATTCAGAAGAGATTTACCAGGATGTTGCTGGGAATGGAGGGTTTGAGTTATAAGGAGAGGCTCAGACCTTTTTCACTGGAACACAGGAGGTTGAGAGATGACCTTATAAAAATCATGAGGGGTATGGCTAGGGTGAATGGCATGGGTCAGATTTCAAGACGGGGGGCATGGTTTTATGGTGAGAGGAACTTTTTTTTTTACCAAGTTCATGTGTGGAATGAGCTTCCACAGGAAGTGACAGATGCAGGTACAGTTACAACATTTAAAGACATTTAGGTAACTGCAGAAATGTTTAGAGGGATGTGGGTCAGGCGCAGGCAGGGGGTGTAGTTTAATTTTGGATTATAGTCAGCATGGATCAGTTGGACCAAAGTGTCTTGTTTCTGTGTTGTTTGATTCTCCACCTGGAGGGTTTTGGGTACCTATAACTCACTGCCTAAAGAGGTAATATAAGCAGGGACTCTCAAGATGTTGAAGAACTAATGAGATGAATGCTTGAAAAGTTGCATACAAGACTCCAGGCCAAGTGCTGGAAAATGAATTAGAAGAGATGGAAATTTGATGGCTGAGGGGGCTCTTTTTGTGCTGTAAAACTTAGACTCTAATAAATTCGAGAGTGCTTATTGGACTACATTTTGTTGAAAACTTTTAATATTTTCCACTGTTAATTTGTTGCCATACGTTTTTTAGCCAATTCTCCCCTCAAACCTGCGTAATTGGCTTTAAGTAAGTAACTTAAGATTCTTGATTCTGATTGGTCAATGTCGCTTTCAAATTTTCCCAGTGTGATTATACTGTCACTTCTGCCTCATTACACTATACTGTATCTAAAATCGCTTTCACCCTAGTTCGTTCTACAGTGTACCTGTTTTCATAATTCCTATGAAAAGCTTCTACAAACTCATCTTCCAGACTAACCTTACCAATTTGTTTGTCCCAAATTGAAGATCAATGTTACCCAGGATTATTACATTGTCTTTATTACAAGCTCCACTAACTACTTGTTTAATGCTTTGTCCATCTATGTAACTACAGTTATGGACCTGTAAACTAACCCCAACAGTATTTTCTGACTCTTAGAAATCATCTGGATCCTTTTTGTCTTCCTAAAATATAGTGCATCCTAGAATATTTGTTTCTGTCATGGTACTTAAATAGAAATCATTTAATTCTCCTTGTGCCACCTGGTCATCTGTTTTACTGCAGACGCTTTGTCCATTCATGTAAAGTGTCTTTGATTTTTTTTTTTTAAGTAGTTATTCTCTGAATGAAACTTAACTTGCTGATGCCCAATAAACTATCCACTCACATATTTATTCAGAGCACTACACTGTTCCTTTATCTTGACTTAGGATTTTAAAATTTCCCTTCATCTGAATCCCTGTTGGTTTAATGTCTTGTTGCAGCCTGGTTTAAGTTGATGCCATCCAATGGAATAGGTCCTTCTGCTGCAAGTGGGCGGCACGGTGGCACAGTGGTTAGCACTGCTGCCTCACAGCGCCAGAGACCCGGGTTCAGTTCCCGCCTCAGGCGACTGACTGTGTGGAGTTTGCACATTCTCCCCGTGTCTGCGTGGGTTTCCTCCGGGTGCTCCGGTTTCCTCCCACAGTTCCAAAGATGTGCAGGTCAGGTGAATTGGCCATGCTAAATTGTCCGTAGTGTTAGGTAAGGGGTAAATGTAGGGGTATGGGTGGTTTGCGCTTCGGCGGGTCGGTGTGGACTTGTTGGGCCGAAGGGCCTGTTTCCACACTGTAAAGTAATCTAATGTAAAGTAATCTAAAGTGGCCCATCATTCAAAATCTCTCTTTCTTTCACAGATCTGCTTGATGTTGTGCCAATTGACACATTATTCAGATAATAATCCAGACACGATTACCATTAGTGATATGCATTTCATCATTATATCTTCAAGCTCTCTCTGGAAAGCATCATTCTTGATTCTAACTGTGTTTTTGATTTCTAATTGCACACCTCGTTTCCAACCCTGAGGAGATGTCTTTCAGTGGTACTAGGCAGGAAACAGTATCTATTCCCTGACTATACGGTCCCCTATAAATACTACATTCCTTTTTTCTCCTCCCTTCCAAGGATGAAAGTACACAATGTACAGTTGATTTCACACAGGCAAGGTTCCGAATCCTGTTATGCTTTGTCTTGGCCTGCCAATGTTCAAGTAGCCAGAGTCACTGTTTGTGTGGATTTGGAATGTGCATGGTAACAGATTATTTGATGATCACAGGTATCATTGTTGCTTCTGATCATGGTCACACCTGATGACCATGTGTTTTTATTTACTGATGGAGGCCAGTAGATAGCAATTAGGAACAGGGATTCTGATAAATCATACTGATTCTTTGGTCAAAGTTTGCTCAAACAAGTTACTGGGACCTGCCAGAGAATTGTAATGAGAAGTTCTTTGTTTCATTTACCACCGAATGTGGATTTGTTGCCAACCACTATGACTGCTGTACATTTCAAACTTTGCAATATCTCGACCATTTCTGAGTTTAATGGCATCACAAAAATTATATTGGTCAAGGACAACTCTGCTGTCTTTAGGTTTCTTTTTTGTCTGGTTGCAGAAGATCTGATTCTGATAGTGTCTCTGAATATAGAGACTGACAACAAAAGCAAAAGCCTAATTAAGAAATCTCTTTCTAGATCAGACAGGCTGTGGTATAAACCCAGGATTGTCAGCAGACAATCCAAATTATTCTTTCCAAGCTACAGATATCAACTAAGTTTCTACAGAATATACAGAAAGTGTTTTTTGTGAGTTTTGAGCAAAATAAACCAGAAAGGTTTAATGGAACTTATTTACTTTCTCCTCTTTATTTCTACAGATGGATCTCTGGTGCTGCTCTCCCTAACTTCACACACAGGCTGGGTAACTGCAGTCAAATGGTCGCCCACACATGAGAATCAGTTGATTTCAGGCTCTTTCGACAAATTGGTCAAACTCTGGGATGTACGAAGGTATTTTGAGAATTAACTATGTGGTCAGGTAGGGATCCACAGGAAGTGGATTCAAATCTCAAAAGTTATTACTGCTAAACCAAAATGCTGTCATTTCTTTAACTACTTCCACTAGTAAAACAACGTTAAACTATATATGCTTTGTAAAAGTGAGGATTATTTTACAGTGGCAGGAAAAAAAAAGTCTTCAGAAGTTAGCCTTGATTATCATACATCTTGATTCCTTTATAGTGATTACAACAAGCTTCTTGAGTGAACATGAGTGAATGGCCTCGATTTACCAAAGTGTTTTTTGCCCAGTTAGCTATTCCCAGTTGGATGCATTTCCATCCCCATTCTTCATGTGTATGGCCTGGACGGCATGTGTTCAGCTATTGAACTGACCTTGTCCCTAGTGCCCACATAAAAGCTCCTGACAGCCATCAGTCCATATCAATCCACTGTGCACTCAACCTCCCTTGCTCTATCCCGGTTGCAACCTTCCAGACTAATGAATAGCTTTAGTATAGAACAGTTAGATTATTTGTTCCTACATCCTGTTCTAAAGATGCCATGCTAATGTGCTGAAGCAAGAATTGACCAGTCAAATGGTCTGTGCAAAACCAAATATGTGGACTAGTTCAGAATTTTCAAGAATGAGACGTTAGTCAGGGCTTCCTTTTTAGAAAACTCTGATGCAGAAGTTTGGAGAAGGAGAGAACCATTAGAGAGTTAGAAGTGAACTAATGCAAAAGATAGATGTAAATTTAGAAGCATACATCTTGAGGACAGTTGAGGCCTTTTAGGGACCAGAGAATGAAATATTCAAACTGTAACAGTTGAAAACTTGATGCTTTTTATTATAAAAAAGTGAGGAGAAATATCCAAAAAAATCCCTCCTGTTAAAAGATATTTTTCCTAAACTCCAAATCAGCAGTCAATGCACTTTAGATTCTTTCTTCTTGGGAGAATACTCGGCAGACCACTTCTAGCAGCCATTAATATTAAAGCGTCTGATTCAGTAAACGCTGGGGACAGGTTTACTTAAACCAAATTTGATATAGTCACCTAATTTAAATGAGGGAAGAAGGCTGACCTGAGTCAAATCGGTAGTGTTTTGAATCCCCACTTTGGCCTACTGTTTGCTTAGTTACTAAGATGTACAGATTGCTTCATCTAACTTTTCTGTTTTAGTTGCAAGGCTCCACTATATGATTTGAATGCCCATGAAGACAGAGTACTCTGTGTAGACTGGACAGAGAATGGGGTAAGCATCTAGTTGGTTAATATGTTATTTCTTCACTTATTGTGCAGTACAGCTGGTGAGAGGGAATCAGGGGTCAGTATAAAACCTAACTTAATAAAATACCTTGCCTTAATGTGCTAGATATGAGAATAAAAATTCAATCTATTTTGCATGTGCTGGTAAGTTATCCCTATTTCTCGAAGTGTGATTTGTATAATGTGTGTTAAAAGCAATTGTCACAAACCCATATTTTCTGTTGTTTGCTTGAAAGTTTTCACAATGAGAGGGAAATTGTTGCATTCTGTCAAACTGACAGGATGACAGTTTTCGGGGAATAAAAGTAAATATTTGTTTTAGATGGGTTTGGTTTCTTGCCTAGCTGATGCACTCAGTCACCATAAGAATGACTGTGGGATCATCAGATGTGCAAAAATGTGCACAATTCTTTATTATTTCTCTCCAATAAGTCACTTAGTCTGAAAATCATAATACTATAGCAATTTATTTGTGTTTTTTTAAGCCATTTTAGTATTCAAGTGGAATGGAAACCTAACTACTGTGTTAAAGAAAAAATATGGGCGTGAGATTGGTAAATAATTTGCAAGTAACTGTTTATAATCTTCGAGAGATTCAGGACGGCTTTGAAATTGATGTGGATGAAGAATTGTTTGATAGAGCTGATGTCATACAGCATGGAAACAGATCCATCGGTCTTGCTTGTCCATGCCAACCAAGTTTACCAACCTAAATTACTCCATATACCTCTAAATCTTCCCTATTCATGTACCTGTCCAAATGTCTTTTAACCATTGTAACTATACTTGCATCTATCTCTTCCTCTGGCAGTTCATTCCACTCGTGGAAACCACCTCTGCTATTCACTTTCACAATGCTCATCATATGGTAGTGTTCTAGACTCTGAACCAGGAGACCTGGGTTCAAGACGTGTGCAATAATGTCTGGATAAGTTGATCAGAAAATATCTAGAAGCAGGAGGAAGCCATTCAGCTTATAACACATAAGGAAACTTCAAGGATGTGTGTATCTGGATTTGAAATCCTCAGTTCATTTAAAGGGAACCTCAAACTGCACATGAAGTGCTGTAACTGGCAACAGGCTGTGGGTCAGAAGTAAGAAAGTAGGGGTAGAAGGGACAGCTGGCACAGACAGTATAGGCTTAATGGCTTCCTTCTGTGCTGTAATTATACTTCAGTTCTATGGATCTGGATATCTTTTCCCACCTACACCTGTGAACCAATCATGCCTACCATATTTTCAACAACTTCCAGTTCCCCAACCCACAGTGCTTTCTTTTCGCTATAGATGTGCAGTCTTTATACACATCCATATCCCACAAAGATGGCCTCCAGGCCCTCTGCTTCTTCCTCGCCAACAGACCCATCCAGTCCCCTTTCACCAATACCCTACTCCTCCTCAATAATATTTCCTTCAAATCAAGGGGATGGAACTCTTGGTTATATATGTTTTTTTAAACAGCCAGCACAGAATCCGTGCCCTAAACTGAGATGACTTCAAAACTCCCGGCTATATCGAACAAACAGGCACTGTACCCCAACACTTCCGTTGTTACATTGGTGACTGCATTGGTGCAGCGTCCTGCATCTGGGCTGAACTGGAGCAGTTCATAGACTTCGCCCATGACTTCCACCTCCGGCGACAGTCTCCAGACAGACGTGTACGACAAACCCACAGACTCCCATAACTACCTGGACTATACTTCCTCCCACCCAGTATCCTGTAAAAACTCCATCCCATTCTCCCACTTCCTCTGCATCTGCTCCAACGAGGAGACATTCCACTCACGAGTATCCCAGATGTCCATCTATTTTGAGCAGCGCGCTGTCCCTCCCTCTATCATCCAGACAGCCCTCCACTGCACCAGCTCCATTCCCCCCCATTGCAATGAGGACAGAGTCCCCTTGTCTTCACCAGCCACCCCACCAGTTTCCGCATCAAATGCATCATCCTCAAACACTTCTGCCAACTCAAAATAGATCCCACCACCAAGAACATCTTCCCCTCCCCACCCCTCTCTGCCTTCCACAAGGACCGTTCCCTCTGACAGTCCTTGGTTCACACCATCCCTGCCACCGTACCCCAGGTACCTTTTCCTGCAACCAGGAGACCTGGGTTCAAGAGGTGTGTGATAATGTCTGGCAAAACCTGCCAGTACACCACTCTCTCTCACCTCCATCCAGGGCCACAAGCAGTCCTTCAGGTGGGACTCGGGTTCACCTGCCTCTCTTCCAACGGTGTTTACTGCATTAGGTGCTTCTGATGTGGTCTTCTCTAAATTGGGGAGAAAGTACATAAAATTAGGGGCCGAGTCCGCAGAGGCCAACCGGACCTCCCAACTACCGCCTTAACCGACATGACTATCCTTGGCCGCCTCCATTGCCAAAACAAACCACAGCACCTATTGGAGGAACAGCACCTTATCTTCCACCTGGATGCACTACAGCCCGGAGGACTCAACATTGAGTTCTCCAGTTTGAAATAACCTCCCTCCCACTGCTTCATGCCACCAACTGGATCCATTCCTCCCATTGACCAACCAGGTTGTATCCTCTGTCTATCTTCACCTATCCTCACCTCACCACCCCCTTTTATCTGCAGCTTCCCCCCCTCCTCCCTCAACCACCTCCTAGCCCTAAAGAAGGGTTACACCCGAAATGTCACCTTATCCACCTCCTGATGCTGCCTGGCTTGCTGTGGTCTTTCAGCCTCCTGCCTGTCTACTTTGGATTCCAGCATCTGCAGTATATTTTTCTCTCTCCAGTGAAGGAACCATACCATCCTTAGTGAGCTTGGCTTTGTATGTTTCTATGAAATGGCCCAGCAAACCTTTCAGTTGACAAAATAGCCAATAAATGCCAACCTTGGTAGTGACACCCAACCCGTTGGAAAGTAATTTTAAGAAAATTCATCTAGTTTTGGACTCTGGGGAAATGAGCGGCTATTCATCCTATCTCTCCCCCTTATGATTTTATAAATTTCTGGCAGGTCACCCCAAGTTTCATAATATCCTTCTTATAGCAGGGAGACCAGAATTGAATGCAGAGTTCCAAAAGTGGCCGACCACTGTCCTGTGCAGCTGCAACATGACTTCCAACCCCTATACTCAGTGCACTGACCAATAAAGGCAAGCACACTACATGCTGCCTTCACTAAGCTGTCTACCTGCGGTTGCACTCCAAGGTCCCTTTGTTCAGAATACTTTCCAGGACCTTACCATAAGTCTTGCCCTGGTTTGCCTATCCAAATTAAACTCCATCTGCTACTCCTTGTACTCTAAGGTCACCTTCTTGGTTGTCCATTACACCACCAATTTTTGTGGCAGCTGGAAACTTATAAACCATTCCTCCTATATTCACATCCAAATCATTTATATAAATGATAAGAAGCAGTAATTCCAAGGGTATTCGCACCTAAAATTGCTTGCATTAATTGAAAGAATATCTTACTGGGACACAATTTGGGTAGTTGCACAGGGAAGATTTTGCAGGGTAGAAATATAACTTGCATCAAGATATTTAGGGTGAGTAGATCCAGTAATCTTTCTCTTTGTTCTTTTCAGCTGTTGTTAAGCGGTGGAGCAGACAACAAATTATTCTCGTTCAGATATTTGGCTCCTACATCTGGGGATGGTGCTTGAGTGACAATACTGAATGATGAAGGACCCACACACCATCAGATTCATTTAAAAATTTCATCTCACACTCTTGTCTTCCCTGTTGTTCTTATAACACCTTGAATAAGATCTGTTTGCCTGCCCTGACTTAAGTTCTGATCTCATTCTGTCAACATAATAATGCCTGATGGTTCTTATATTAAGATTATTGACACTGGGATTTAAACTTGGAAAGGTGGTGCACTGATTACCTCAGTTAGGGTGACAAAGTTACTGCTGCTGTTACTATTTTCAGGCATTTGTAATAATATTGCACCTAATTTTTTTAAAAATCCTGGAGTTTTGTACTTTAAATGTCAGAAGTTCAACATGTGTGTGTATCTACAATTGACATCACAGTGCAGGCTGCTGTAATGGGATTGTCACCCTTAAGGTCCAACAACTCAGTATAATTTTCTAAACTCCTGTTAAATCCTCCTGTTGTGATTGGTGTAAGCCAGGAGCTGAGTGTTTGTATAATTTGGATTAGTTTGTATAATTTACAGGAGAAAGTGAGGTCTGCAGATGCTGGAGCTCAGAGCTGAAAATGTGTTGCTGGAACAGTGCAGCAGGTCAGGCAGCATCCAGGGAACAGGAGAATCGAGGATTCCTGAAGAAGGGCTTATGCCCGAAATGTCGATTCTCCTGTTCCCTGGATGCTGCCTGACCTGCTGCGCTGTTCCAGCAACACATTTTCAGCTTGTATAATTTACAACTAATTGTTCATAAAGTGGTCAGGATTTTCTGACATGAATGAGTGTCCTTTTATAGTAACGTGTTTATTTTCCTAAGATTTCTTATCATTGTTAATTTTCCTTTAACTGCAAACAAACAGAATCTCTAAATAGAGCAAGTTTTTTTTCTCATATTTCAAACAAAATGAATCTTTATGATTAATTTGCAGAAAATGCTGCTAAGCAAATTCAAAAGACCTGATCCTAAACCAGACTGATTTCGGGTTTTAAACTGTTATAGAACCATAGAGATGTACAGCTTGGAAACAGACCCTTCAGTCCAACCTGTCCATGCCGACCAGATATCCCGACCCAATCTAGTCCCACCTGCGTTCACCTAATCTGTAACAAAACTTAATGTAGAATATATATCAGTTGGAATTTATGCATCATTTCAAGCTTTCTCTTCCTCATCTTTATTTATTTCCATGATTCCATTTGAAAACAACTTCTACATTCTTACCATTTCAAGGGCAATTAAGATGTCATAAATGCTGGCTGTGCTAAAATGCCTATATTATTGAACAAATAAAGTACATATCTCAAGTTTGCTATGGTGACTATCTTGTTATCAAAACTATTCATAATTTTAAAAGATCTATTAGGTCCTTCCTCAGTGTTTGTCTCAAGAGGACACCCCAACCTGTTCAAAATATTCTTTGCAGGAGGAACTTCTGCATTGTCATTTTTGTAAAAACCTTATCTGTGATCTAAAGAAACAGCCACTCTATCAAAACTTGTAAAAAGAAAATCGTAATGAATGTGGAGATTTTGCTGATCATTTGGGATTCTGTGTGGTTTTCTTCTGGGAGCAGATTGGTGAAAATCCGAGAATGCTACTGGCATTACTGTGAGTTTGTGATTGGGAGGGGGGTGGGGAGAAGAAAAGAGAAACATTGGTGAAAGGCTATTTACTTCCATTTTTATTCAACAACTCAGTGATCAAGTCCTGAGGTTTGCTTTAAATAGGGCTTGTTGCAAGGAGGAGGAGGAAAAAGGGCTTTAAAGTTCCAGGCCCCCCACAGATAAATCAAGTTTTAGTGATTGATTGTTTCTCTATCAAAATACTGATGCACCATATCCTCTGCTTTGAAGATTTTTCAGTACTTCAAGTAGAGAAAAATAATCAAAATACACAACCACAATTCTTCATTTGAAAGGAATATTGAAATTTTCAGTAGGGAGGTAGAGGTTAGGGTGGCAGAGCAAGAGGTTATTAAGTGATGAGGTATTAAGAACCTGTGACCATTGGTGACAGCTATAATTACAGGGCAATTCATTGTGTTATTAGAAAGTAATTAAAAATTTAATAGTGCTATATTACAGAGATTTAAACTTTAAACTCTGAAATCTTCTTAGGGAGACCCCAACCAGTGAGCAGTATAATTTCTGTCCATCTTCATTGAATGATTTTTGGATGCAGGATAGGAGGGGTTGGAAGAAGTCTAAAGTACAACAGTTGTGTTTTCTTTTCAAATTAAACATGGAAAATAGTTTACAAAACATTGAACATTAGGACCCTAGTGTGAATTAGATTATTGTTGTAATCCCAACAGAAAATTTCTCCTACAAATTTGAAGAATAGCAACAAGTTGCACACTATAAAGGTTAGTTTTATCTTCATTAAGCAGCAGCAATAAGACAATACAGGCCAAAATGCCAACAACAGTAACAAATTTTCGTAAAATTAACTAGCTCTCCTGGTTATATGTCACTGTTTGGTAAGAGTAACATCACCAATAAATCTGTATTGCAGAAGTACCTGTTCAGAAATTCCTTTCAGCAGACTCCACAACACACACATGCCACTGGGGGAGCTGCAACTGAATTATAAACAAGTTACAACTGATGGAAGGGGAAAAAAATACAGCAAATCAGTATAGAACATTAAAACAAAAAGTTGTGGCTGCTGGAAATCTGAAGTTGCTAAAGAAACTCATTAGATCTGGCAGCAACTGGGAGAGAAAATAAGAGTTAGTGTTTTCAGTTCAATGACCCTTCTTTCAAACTCATCATTATTCTATTTTTCACAACCTGATATTTCTCATTCCATGTTTTCAACTTCTTTTCTGAAGAAGGGTCACCGCACCCAAACATGTACCCCGCTGCTTCTGTGTTGTGATCTACCAGCTTTGATACTGCCCAAAATCGTTGCTTGAACAACAAGTCAGTTAATTCAGGAAAACTGCTAGGAAATTCTTCCCAACATATTACAGGGTCGTGATGCATTGTTTCACTTTGAGGTCAATGTTTTAACCCAAAATCATGCCCACAGACCTCAGTACTTAGTCAGACTTAGGAAGACTCTTAACTGATCAGTAAGTTCTTTATGTTTAGAGTTATACTAAGTTGGAACAACTTCCTTCAGTTAATACTGAAAACAATCTGCAAATGTTCACTAAACAAACACTGCTTTATAATAAACAATTAATTATATCTTGCCGTAACTCCATTGGCATCAGGAAATAATTATTGGTTATATTTCAAACAATGTTTTTGGTTCATTTTTGTTTTTCTATTAATAAAGTGAAGTAAAGCAAAAGTACCTTTATTATTTGGACTGACAAAGAAATGGAGATTTGAAGGAGAACATACTTTAAGAAACTGCTGGATTGATGTACATGTTTCAATAAAATTACATTATCCACATTGTTATTTCCACACTTAAAAACATGTATATCAACTTTATCCTAAATGCATCATGTAATAATGGCTGTATTATATATTTAAAATAAACTATTGAAAGGCAGATGAAGTCATCACAGCACCTAATAAATTCAAATGTTCCAACTTCTGTTTTGGAAAATTACAGACAAAATCTGTTACTTTGATTTATCTTCCTGTCTAGAATATGAACCAATTTTAGATGAAATTGCAAGTGCATCGATCACATTAAATTCGGGCACCAATCACGTAGCACTTAAGAGTGCAATGTTATGTACACCATTTTCTTTCTTCCCTTCCTACCTCCCATCCTTGACTCTCGAGTGAAGTCAGCACAGACTCCCTGACTCGAGGTGAAGATGATCTGGACTGGAGGTGAGATGAGATGGTGACAACTTGGTTGGAAGGACTGTTATTCTGAACTTTTAATTTATTTTTCTAATTTGTATTTAAGAATCTATACCAAGGTACCTTTGTACCTAAGATGGTGGCATAAGTGAGAACCTGTAAACATCACTATACTCATGAGTACAGTAATAATTCTGATTTTCGAGTGCATCTGTTCTATTTGTTCCCACCATCCTTGCATCATGATTTCCAATGGATGTTCCTGAAGTTTGACATTAAGTAAAGCATGTAGCAATTGTTTCAAGATGTAAAATAACAGACATATTCATTATTCGTTACTAGGTGAAGAGACATCAACAATATCTTTGAAAAACTTAAGAGTGATTTTTATTGCTGCAGTGTGGGGTTTTCTTGACCAGGAAAACTTGATTCTTCCAAGAACCTTGCTTAGTAATTTAGTGCTTTCAGCTTCACTAATGTGAGCAACTACCTAGAGAAACCAAGAAGGTAAGTTTAGTCCCAACAGCTTTCAACCACAGAAGTGCATGTTGGAATTCTGAGGAGGATGGAACTCAGCAAATTCAAAAGCTGCACTGTTCCTCATCCATTCATTTTGATCAAAAGGTTGAACTTTATACCTGTATTTCTGATACATGCTCGTGTCACACAAAGCTGTATGTTGGATAGATCTTATAATCACATTAAGATGCATGCAGTAGTAAAATCAGGTGGCAGCAAGTATATTAGGAAGAATAGCAACTAAGAGTAGAAATAAAATATCTAAAAATGTAACGTACAGCAGAAACCCTTATGTGCTGTTTTAATGTATATTAATTAAGTATAAATTCAGTGCTTAAAGTATTGCTGAACAATCCAGCTCATTCTCAAATTTTGATTTCTATTCTAACATAAAAGTGGTCTGTGTAATTTGAAAGTTGTCATAAATTATCTTTGTGCCGAATCTTAATAAATGCAGTGAGCAACTGCAACTTGGCATCTCTCTATAGGCAGCTTGCTGTACGTCTAGGAACAATTTTGGTTAGCCTCTCGGCAAAGCTTAGGAGAAGAGGTGGGTAAAATAGCTTAATTGACGAAGATGTCTTTGCAGCAAGTGTCTACAATCTGGAGTGCACTGCCTCAGATTCAATTGAGGCATTCAAAAAGGAATTTGATTATCTTAAAAGCAACATAACAAGGGATGCATCACATGACTTTCTCATTTGGAGACTTGGTGCAGACACAATACAGTGTCTTTGTTCTGTGTTAACACAAGCTGGTTGAGAGGGCTTTAGTAAGTCTATGTATGGAGAGTGCACTTAAATCAAGAAGCCTATATAAATGATAACAGCTTTGTAATTGCAAGCTACCTTTCAAAAAATGAGTTGTATTATAAAGAGAAAACCCACATTGTGAAATCTTAATAAATCACAGCCCTGGTGTCAATCACCAGAATCTCACATGCTCTCCATTTCTCCACAAAATGTCCTTTATTTTAATTCATAAGAAGTTCATCCTGCTATAAAATCAAGCTGAAGTTTTCATGGAATGCTTCACACAGTTTTTTTTTAAATGAGTCTTACAGATGAGTTCCAAAATGACCACCAACAAAACCATTACATTTTATTTTTCAAAAGAAGAGTTTACATTGCCATGAATTGGTCACCAATCCATCAAATCAGGGCTTGATTCTGGTATATGCTATTCCTGTGTTACACTTGAAAAATAAACGGAACACTGATTTATCCCAAGTCACAGATTATGATGCAGATTTGCCACCACAGTTAATTCAGAATGGGTGTAAAGGCTTTATCTATTTAGCATAGCACTTTCTAGTGAAACAGTAATTTTGTCAGTACATACATATATTAAAATAGCTCACCAGCCACAAAACAGTGTGGCTCAAATTTGATAACGTACAACAATGGGTATGAAATGATCATCCTGCTGAATACTATCTTTTTGTATGTGTAGGACTGCCCTAAATTTATGGGGCTGCCACTGGAATAAATCAGGCAATTAAGGGGCATTGGGCTGTGTGGTCCAGCAACAGCCCACAACATTAATGTGGAGGTACTCCAGCTCCATCAGTATTAAGGTAAACTTTTAAAAAATGAGCCATCGTCAGCCACCTCTAGCTTTCTTTTTAAAGACTGCTGTACATGAAGATGACTGGTCAAACCTGGCATGGCCTAAGAATACCCATATGTTTAAATCTGTTCCATTGGATCTAAGACTGCATCCTCCTCCTATTCAAATCTTTATTCAGCCACCTTCGGGTTTCCTTGTGGATTTGGGTGAAAGATTATGTCTCTATACAGGGGAGACCAAAACAGTTTAGGAATTGTAGCCCTCATGATAAAGAGGGCTGGAGGGTGTGTACTTTTTCTCATCTCCTGGTTTTATAACTCCTGCCAGAAGTCAAAACTGAGCCCCTACTCTTTTGTTTTGGGACTCACTTACAAAAGATGGCTCAATCAATTGGTGGATTAACATATAAGCATCACTTAATATGACTGGTTTGGACTTTGGTGACTGTCCATTTTCCTGGCCAAAGGGAATGAGAGACCTATCAAGATATCACTGGTAGGGAAAAAGAATGGGAGGAAAAAAGTATTGTCTTCAAAACTAAATTACAAGGAAAAACTAACTATTCTCCCACCTCCCCCCCCCCCCCAAAAAAAAATGAAATAAACTGCACAGAGGCAGGTCCTTATTGAATCAAAAATATTTTTTTTCCAACCAGCTCAGGTTGTCTACTTCAGTTGTGTGATCTGAAGATGGCCGTCACATTAAAATACAGTACAACAGAACTGGTATTATCTGCCATAATAGAGCACAAACTTTTCCTTGCCGATAATTTAAAACCTTCACATTTTGATGCTGCATACTGTAAGATGGAAAGAAAGCAAGTAGTATTGAAAAAAATCTGAAGTACAATCTTTAAGCATTGACATTACACTGACACAACATCACATTGCAAGGCTTTGCTCTGCAATAATTCTGAGAAGGAAGGCAGATAATTTAGGCTCAATTGTACGTTAAATGCATTCAATATTTTGTCATTATAAGCTGACTTTTGATATCAAACTAGTTCATTTGCATTTACATCAAACTATCATGTAATACATTTAAAGGCATATGTAGTTATGAAAGTTTCCACTTTAAAATGGCATAATGCTGAAACGAACACGAGACACACGTGAAATCACTGCAACATTACATTTGTGGTTTATAATTGATTAACCAGCTTTTGTGTTTCAATGACTAGATTACTCAATACGATGGCACATTATTATTTGGTTGCTACTGAATCAACAAATTCTTTTAACATAAGGTTTTTTCAATGCGCATATACTTTTAACAGATCATGAGAGTGAAACTTAATGGCAACTAACATTTCAGCTAAAATGTTTACTTTATAAAAATACTGGATATCTTGAAACATCAAGAATAAATTAATATCCTTGGATCATTAGCAGATTTAGGAAATAAATGCGCTGATAAACACACAAAACTAATTAAGTAAACACAAACGACAGGCAAACAAGGTACGTTATTACTTACTAAAGAAGACAGGAATCAAAGCATTTGAACCACAGTAATAATGTAGGACAATGGATGGGCTAGTTCAAGAAAAGAATGGCCTCAGGTATGGGAATCATCCAGACTTTTGTCAATCTTACCAGTTTCCATATGCAACAAATTGAATTGATCAGAACGAAGAGGGTTTTCTGGAACATTCTCTTCACTGATATGCAGGACAGTGTCCGTATGTTCAAGTAAGCTGCTTGCTTCAAGCCCTGTAAGGTCATCACTGGCAGAGACAGGGGCCTGATGTGCAGATTCTGTTTGTATTGTCAGCATTGTATCTATCTTTAAATCTTTGTTTTCAGAGTCTGAATATGTTGACTTCATCTGAGTAAAGCAAAAGCATTTCTTTAGAACAGAACAAAGAAGGACTGTCACATTTTAACTGTCTTCCAATCCTTCAGTACTCTGCAGTAATTTCCAGCTCCGAGACATATTGTGCTCCAGGTATGGAAATTCCTGAAAGATCCACTCGCCGTAATATTGACCCTCCCACTGTGGAATGAAGGGGCCTTCCTCAACATCACCTTGTCAGGAAAACTGGCAGCTAGGAACTGACTCTGTGATCATAACTCATTCTCACTCCACAAATTTCCATCCTTTCATTTTAATGCACAGAAAGTCAGCAATTGGCAGGGCACAATTTTGTAAAATGCACTCGTGGTGTGTTCCACAAACAGCTCAGCAGCTTCATGTGTTATTGAGCATTATCGATTTCAACATGTAACTTTGGGAGCTGTTCTCAAAAGATATTAATGCTTTACTCCTGGGCTCTCTCAACATTTTTTTCTCAATATCTTACTGGAGTTCGCTCTACTTTAACTTGGGTTTTCTCTTCATTATCCTGGGTAACACACTAGTCTTCAGCCGAATGAGGTCAAAAAAGTTACTCCCACGGTTTTTAAAAGAGTAAACTCGAGTGAGTTGCAGTATTTTGTCCTCACCTATGGACAAACTTAAAAAGAAACTGTCGCAGCACTACAAATCATTTCATCTGCCTTTTTTTTCCAAATATATAGTTTTTCAGTTTTAGCTCCTGCCTTTTCTGTGATTTTACCCCGATTAGTGTCTTCTCCTGGTCAGCAGAGCAGATATTCTGCTGAAATCCAACCCGCTTGAATGTCAACATAGGTGAGTACACCTTCACAACATTGTCAGGAACCACAACCACCCTATTGAGTAAAATCAAGATTACGCAGACTAATTGAATATTCAAAAGAGACTCCTTATCATGACAAGCAAATTGTACAGTATTCTAGCATTCTGGTGAAAATTTCAAAGTTTCACACCCTGACAATGGTGCTGAAGTTCCTTTTCACTCCATTTCTGCTAATGTAGCTTTAGATGGCCTACGGCTGGCAGGTTGAAGTGCCTGAGTTAGGCACGAGTGACTTTTTAATAAGGAAATTAAGATCCAAAGTCACACTTTGAACTCTTACTACCATTTTTGCCAGACAGAAAATATGGTATGCACACACAAAGCGTAAAGTTTCGAAAATCCTTTCTATTTGGAGAATTGTTTTGACTTTTTAGAATAATTAATTTTAAATGTTTTCTCAGATTTTGGAGGAGGATGCAAAAATAACACAAAAGTAGCCTTCCTCTGATGGCTCATCACTATGCATCTTCCTGGTCCTTATGCATTTCTTTAAATTAAGACCCTAACAGCTTCCTCAGATGGATCTAGAAGATCCCAAGTCATATCTGAAGGACATTTGAGTTTTCCTGGTGTTCTGGTATCCATGAACTCAGTAAACGAGAACAGGTTAACTGCTCAATTCTAAACAGTTTTCTTTTTCATTCACTCACTGAATGGGACGTTGATGGCTAGCCCAGCATTTATTCCCCATCCCAGAAGGCAGTTATGAGTCAACCACATTAATGTGGGTCTAGAGTCATATGTCAGCCCAGACCAGGTAAGGATGGCAGTTTCCTTCCCAAAAGGACATTAGTGAGCCAGATGTTTTTCTTCTGACAATTGGCAATGGATTCATGATCATTATACTCTTAATTCCAGATTTATATTTAATTTAAATTGCACCATCTGCCATGGTGGGATTCAAATCTCATCCCCTGAACATTATCAGCGTCTCTGGATTAACAGCCCAGCATTAATACTACTATGCTATCACCTCCCTTAGTTTTATTCATGGTACCTTGCCTTGTGAATTTGGCTGCTAGTTTTCTCTACATAATAGTGAACACCTTCAAAAGGAATTCAATGAGAAATACCTTGGGACATCTTGGGGCCATGAAATATTCTATTTAAAACTGAGTCTGCTCTTTCAATGTACTAGTGAATCCAATGACATTTTGCAATGCAGCAACCAGCATGTGATTAGAAAGCAGATTTGTAATCATCTCTTGCAGGAGTTAACCTTGGTTGCCTGTGAAGGACATTTACCTGGCTGCGGCTGTGGTCTCGATTGCTTGGATCCTGAATTAAAGGGGATCTAGGCGGTGCTGCTGAAACTGGTGAAGTGGCAGGCGCTGATGCCCCAGCTGATTCTGATTTGCTGCCCTCGGCCTGCTCTGCAGCGTTTTCCTTCCCCTCGGCGATTGTTGCTTGTTGCTGAGGAGCCAGGGTATCCTGTTGCATTTCAGTGAAGGTTACTGACCTCTTTTGCTCTGTCAGAATCAAAAGATCAAGTAAAAATATATCACCTCAACTTAAAATATTTCTATTATTTACATGTTAAAAGAGTATGATTAAGCCGACGGATGCAGGTTATAGTGTATATTTGAACAATACAACAAATAACTTTATAATATAACTGAAAAACCAGTCTGGTCGTTTCTCATGCCACAGTATGAATTATTATCCCTTACATTATTCTCCTTTTTTGTTGTGTTGTTTTCTTATGCACTTTATTCCAGTCTCTATTTGAATCATAGAAACGTGTATCACAGACAGGGGACTGCAGTGACTGTGCCTACTCCATGTGGGAAAAAATGTGTTAATTTCCACATTTTTGTCCCTTTAAATTCTTCATGATGGAAACGTGGCTTAACTCCCTTTAACAATGAGTGAGAGGAGTGTTTCTGCTCCCAAAACTCTCTGATTCTGCCATTTCAAGAAGATTTTGTTGAACAGTCCAGATGAACATTTATTGCATTCCCTTGAACAGCTTTCCTTATTACCTCTTCCCCATTAGAAGGGCTGAATTAGTTATTTGGACATCACTTTTCTTTAGTTGATCCACTGAAAAGACATAACCATTGGCAACCTGTTTCCAGATCACAATAATAAGAGGATAAATATAACGAATTTTAATTTGCTTTATTGTCACATGTACTCCCATGAGTTTAGATCAGAGTGGCGCTGGAAAAGCACAGCAGGTCAGGCAGCATCCAAGGAGCAGGAAAATTGACATTTCGGGCAAAAGCCCTTCATCAGGAAAGTGTACTCACATGAGTACAGTGAAAAGTTTACATGTCGCCACTTACGGCACCATCTTAGATACATAACTAACTAGGTATAGATTCTTGAGTACAAATTCTAAGGAAAAAACTTTTAAAAATTAAAGAAATAAAAAAAGTCCAGCATTACAGACCTTCAAAAGTACAAGCTTATATTAATAAATTACATAAATGAAGAAATAATGACAGAGGAGAATAAATAAAAGATCTGAGGTAGACAAGCAGGAGGCTGGAAGAACACAGCAAGCCAGATAGCAACAGGAGGTGGAGAACTTGCTGTGTTCTTCCAGCCTCCTACTTGTCTACCTTGGAGTCCAGCATCTGCAGTTTCTTTGTCTCTAGGAAAGACCTGAGGCTGTAGTGAAATGTGTACCTTATGACTACTGACCTCTGTGCAGGCATCATAATAAATTCATTAAACAAACAAAAAGAAGAACTGAAGGTGGTGGGAATCAGAAACAAACAGAAATTGCTGGAAAAACTCAGCAAGTCTGGCAGCATTTTGGGTCCAGTGACCCTTCTTTAGAATAATAAATGCACAACTGGAATCATAAAAATAATGCGATCCTCAGTGAATTCAGTTGCAATTTTTAGATTGGCCTGGTTCAATATCCAACTTATCTGCAAATTTGAAGAAAATTAAATGGGGTAAGGACGATGCAGAGAAAGACAGCAGAATATAACATGTGCCAGGCTGAAAAGTTTACAGAACAATTCCTTTGAC
Organism: Chiloscyllium plagiosum; assembly: GCF_004010195.1. Lineage (NCBI taxonomy): Eukaryota > Metazoa > Chordata > Chondrichthyes > Orectolobiformes > Hemiscylliidae > Chiloscyllium > Chiloscyllium plagiosum. Next base: position 12,370,081 of record NC_057716.1, on the reverse strand, counting down.
TGTGATCATGATTATCATTAAGAGATTGTGAAGCTCGATGCCCACAAGGCATTCAAACCAAAATCATATCACAATCTTTTGTAATACACTGAAAATATTACAAAGTCTTCACTGCCAATTTTCACTGCAACGCCAGCTACGATTCTCCAAAGAATTGTAGCTAAAATGCGATCTAACATTTGTGCCTTCAGTCTGAATGTCACATATTCCCACAGAAGACCCGGTAAATAAGGTAGACATCGTAATGGGCATGGCAGAATCATCTTTCCATTGCATAGCACGTATTATGCTGTGAAAATCCTGTGCCTTTAGGATTTAACTGGTTTGTCATTTTTAATTGCTGCTTTTACACTTTGAAATATTGCTTTCATCACATGGTATATGAAGCAGCTAGAATGCTCTGAATAAGTCTGGTTTCCAACTCCATTCACTTCTCAGGTAACAACTGAATAAAACAAAATTATGGATCTTACCCAGTGATTTGGGTTTTGGCTGAATGCTGCGTCTTGTTGTGGACAACCGGGCACCCTGCCGTCCTCTTACTTCAGCTTGTAACTTTGGACGAGAGAGCAGAGCACGGCGTGGCTAACAAAATATCATAATAAACATGAATACTTCCCAAATTTATCTCACCGCTTTCATGAGTTGTTTGGAATTAAGTTGCAAAATGAAAGAAATCAATATTGAGATAGAGGATATTTTCTATTTTTTAAATCTCAAGTTACCATCAGATATGTCCAAATGCAATGTAAAGCTCTCTCTAACCTGTTCCAATGATGGACTGTAATCCAATTTTACATAAATAACCGTTGTCTAGATCCGCATCATCTCTCTTGAAGGCAGCATTTCAACATGATACTTGCAGTATAACTCTCAACACATGTCTCAGACATGAATCCCTCCTGGGAATACTTTTGCACTTTGCTCAGACAGCATCACATGAGATTTAATTTGAGCAAAGATAAGCATGCTTGCATCAAGCTCCCTTATGGCAAGGGCAAGAGAGTTTACTCGCAGACAGCTTAGCAAAATGTATCACCTATATTTTGCTTTACATAGTGAGTGCTCTGGGTTGCAACAAATTAAGAAAGAAAATGGCATTTTAGCTACAATAGGAACAGAGTACAAAAAAAAAGAAGTCTTGCCACAATCATACAGGGCTTGATGCATAAAATTGTGAGAGATTTTGGTCTCAGTACTTAAGGAAGAATTTGCTTGCATTGGATGCAATATAGTGAAGACTTGCCAGATTGATCCCCGGGATAAAGTGTTCTCTGGAATTTAGAAGAGATGATCTCATTGAAACATTTAAGATACTAAAGAGGCTGTTTCACCTATCTGAGATATCTAGAATAAAGACCACACAGTCTCAACATATGGGACCACTCAGTTAGGACTTGGTTGGGAAGAAATTTGTTCACTCAAAAGGGTTGCAAATATGTGGAACTCTCTATCCCAGAGGTTTCAGATCCTGCATTGTTTAATAGATTTTGGGCAAGAGGGACAGAGTTTGGTCTCAGGAAACCACAAGATCTGTGCAGTAGATGGGAAAGTAGTGTGGAAGTTTAAGATTAGCCATGATCATATTCAAAAATGGAGCAGGCTGAATGCGATACGGCCCTCTATTTCTTAATTTCTTGTGTTTTGCTCACTGTCCTATGAATGATGCTTTGTCCACTTTACTGCGTCATATGTTTTGAGTTGTTCTTCCACAGAAATATATTACTGTTGCCATGAGTGATTACTGTATTGTAATTCTATACAGTTCTTATTCACGGCACCGTTAGTGATTTTTATTGAAGCAAACCAGAGTTTCAGGATGTTAATAGCAACTTTTTGTGATGACTAACATCTCCCCTTCCACTCCTAAAAACAAACCATACGTTATGTTTAGTTTCTGTTTTTCTCAGCATTGCTGTAAAGATCAGAATTCAGTTTCTCACCTGCCGGAGACCTCTCTTTCTGCCCAATGGTTGTTGTATAAGCAGATTTTGCTGCCCAGGTTCACTTTGAACGCTTGCTACCCTGTTAAGCATATTCAATGTTAATCAGATTATAAATAGTTAACTAATTCTTAATTTCTTCTTTCATTGTTATTTTAGTAGTGCTTGTTTCATGTTTCAGAAACTTACTATTACTGACTTAATTTAAGCAAATAAATCATCTTACTTTCAATTTATTGTGTATTATTTTAAAGCACCCACCTCAAACTGGATTAACTCTTATTTCTTTGATACATTCATAGCATCGTTAACTTGGTTCAGATTAATGATTTGTCAGTTTTACTGAAACTGAAATTTGAATAAATATTCATACAAGCAAAATGCATTCCCTTTTGCTGGTAGAATATTTGTATCGCATTTCACCCCAAATACATCTCCTTTAACGTGTGAAAACTCATGGAACACTGTCAAAAGGAAGATAATGTTGCAATAGTGCACAGATCTAAAACAAAAACAAACACTACTGTTGATTTTTTTTTAAAGTGGCAATGGTGGAGGTGTAAACAACTTATTTCTTATATTGTGTAATAGTCAAGAATGTAGGGCTGTTAAATGTCAATAATACATCACATTGCACAACTTTCAATAAACTGTTCTACCAAAAATGATGATACAAAATGTATCCAAGTTCAATCTATCTTATATGTAGCTGATTCTACAGATGTAATCTTACCAGGGGACAAAAAAATCACAGACAGAGCTCTAGTACTCACCAAAATATTCACAGCGGAGAATCCCAACTACCATGTACACTGAAAATTACAGTATTCAGTCCTGGTTTTCTCCTCAGGATTTCTTCTGAGCATATATTTTTTGCCTCTGAAAGACGACTGGGATAGAAATTTGTTTATGTGGCAGCCTGCCACCAATTGAGGGGAGTGTGCTGTGGTGCTGGCTTCTCATCTGTATGCTGCTGCTGATTGATCTTGGATACTTGATTCGCTGGGGGTCACACAGCTGCCCCGGTATTGTGATGCACTCATGGACGGTCTTGTGTGTCCTTCCATGTAGCTCATATAACTTCAAGATGGGATCTCAGCCTGTTCACATTACAAGTGAAAGGAGGCATTTTTCAGTTAAGTTTGATTGGGCATGGTTAATGGGAACAACGTAGCTGGGTCCTTGGAGGTTTTATTTTCAGTTTCTGAACACAGCCAAGGAGAGGAGAACCTGGCCAAGTGTGGAGGCAGTCTTCCTTTGTGCTGACTTCAATGGCAAAGCCAGCATTTGTTTCCTGTCCTTAACTGCCCTCGAATGGATTGTTTTTTCTAGGGCATTGGAAAGGGCAGTTAAAAATCAACCATACATTGTTGTGAGCCTGGAGTGAGATGCCGGTCAGGCCAGGTAAGGATAGCAGACATCCTTCCTTCAGGGACACGAGAGAAGGAGGTGAGTTTTTACATCAATCGATGACAGCAATAATCCAGCAATAATCATTGATCTCCACCTCCAGGAGGTCTTTGTCTTAGTCCCCTGCAAAGGAGGCAATGCCACCCTCTGGAGGCCCTAGACCTTAGCCTGACTATGGCTCACTGGTGCCCCGTGACCTCCCACATACATTCCTGACTAGCTTTTGCTGGCTTCCAGGTGGCAAGTCTTAGGTATCTTAAACAACAGACGCGAGAGTTTCAAATAATGGAAGAGGTGGCAGGGAGCTTCTTAGTTATACCATCTGAAGCTTTCAGTTGATATCAAATCTCAATGTTAGGAGTGGGATGCGGGGGTGACTGGCAGGTTCGAAAGGCACAAGGCAGATTGTACCCTCCTCCCAAACAGCCTTTCAGGTACTAGGTACCATGGGCTACGTCACCTCCTGTCCCACAATCTCAATGATTTCCTCCTGGAGTTCAGCAGATGGCATCTTGGAAATCATCCATCCGCCCTGTGTTTCCTGTGTTGAAAGCTTACTGACAGTCTGATTGTGGAGAATTGTCCTCTGCGGATGTGTATGCGCTGCAAGAGATAGGTGTGATTCTGCCAGATTTGGAAAGGCATTTGTTCATAAGGTGCATGCTAGGTGAGAGTTTGTACTGAGAAGTTGATGATGTACTGGGCATGAGACATAATGCAAATCTACTTTCAGTCACCTTGATCACAGGTCCAACATCATTGCACTTTTTCAGTATTACTGTCACACCCTGCGAATGAGACTCTGAGCACAAGCCCCTCTCTCTTATTAATCTGGTGCAAGAGGACATCCTGCCACACGCAGAAACATGACCTCCATCCTAGAATCCACCTTGCTCACGTGGGCCTCTAAGGCAACACTGCTGAAACATGATTGGAATGAGTGTGAGCCAGGTCACATGTCTCAACTCATCCACAAACAAATCTAATTTCTAGTCTCTCATGCATTCCCACCACTTGCTGTACAAAGCGCACAGTACTTTCTTCACATCAGAACAGTACTTTAGCCAGAACTCTGGACAGCATGGTGGCTTAGTGATTAGCACTGCTGCCTCACAGTGCCAGCGACCCAGGTTTGATTCCAGCCTTGGGTGACTGTCTATGTGCAGTTTACATGATCTCCTGTATCTGTGTGGGTTTCCTCCAGTGCTCTGGTTTCCTCCCGCAGTCCAAAGATGTGCTGGGTAGGTGGATTGGCCTTGCAAAATTGCCCTGCAGTGTCCAGGAATGTGTAGGCTAGGTGGGTTAGCCATGGGAAATACAGGGTTACAGGGATAGGATGGAGACTGTACGTCTGGGTGGAATGATCTTCGGAAGGTCAGTGCACACTTGAAAGGCTGAATGACCTCTTTTGCTCTATGATCCTATAAACCTTTCAAAACTATTGCTTTTCTCTTGTTACTTTTCTAGATTGCCTCCTAACCAGTCTTGCAGCATCAAACGTATTACAAATCCCTTCTGCATGATGCTATTTCTTTTCAAGGTTCATCAGTTAATTGGCATTAGAAGCAACTCTGGCCACAGCAATCAGACTCATAACTCTGGGTACGTTATGCATTATTTGCTTTTAGATATTGGGTAGAAGTTTCCCCACTTGATCTGCGGTCCAATGGCAGGACTTGCAATAGCAGGAAAAGGTTTGCAAAATCTAAGCCACAGTATTCGCATCCTACCTTTAGTTTAATTGACCAGTCATGGAGGGTTACGGGGATGAAGGAAGGATCTCTACTTAAAGGGACCATGAAGTGCAACAGAATGGTAGCCAAACACTTGGAGTGTTTGTGAAGGCAGGAACTGCAGGAATGGTGAGGAGTCCAGGAAATGCAGTCCCTGAATTTCTCACTCCAACTGGAGTTCTGTTGTCCACTACTAAGGATGGCAGTGAGCAGAGCTTGCCCAAACAGGCTATGGCCAGAGGAATCAGCAGTCCTTGCAACTTGGAAATGGCCGACCAAGTGGATCCAGAACTTTGGAGCATAAGATGGATAAGTAGTGTAACACCTTCAAGTGCCACATTTTAGCGTCTGACTTCCCCACTTCTGCATCATCCTCCTGAATAGCATTGCTTAGGCAAACATACTTGCAGCTCCACTTGCTTACGTCTTCACGTGAGTGGCATACACTCACATTCATCCTGAACGTACTGCCATCTCATTTCCATACCCAATGCCCACCTTTCAAAGAAATTGGCCTTACCAGCCTGTAGATAATGTTCATAACTCCTGCAGAAGAAAGCACACAGTGTCAGATTAACGCAGAGACATGAGTGGTTATGGATAGCTTTCCAGTCATAGTAACTTGATAACTATTGGCATTGTCCAGTTGGACTTTTGCAAAGGAATCTAAAATATGCAACATGCAACTGATGTTGTTCTTCTTGATTATCATGCCAGCTGTTAGATAGAACTGCAAAAGTATGCTTTGACCGTAGTTAAGTGCAGTTTTGTAGGTGAGTTATTTCCAAGAAGTTGCATATCAAGAAATGTAACCTCTCCTTGACAGAAGAAGTGCTTTGACCAGCAGCCTCTCACCTGGCCATGCCTGAAGCTCTTCAGTTGCACTGACCAAAGTTTCTCAGCTTATCAATTTCACTGAGGAAGCTCTTTGCATTGTGCACTCGCCTTGCGAGTTGCTGGCAGCTAAAGAAATAGGTGCTGCCCTTGGCTGATAAATTCAGAGTTAAAAGTTAAAATGGAAATTAATATCCTGTTTGAATAGTTCATACCAGTCAGCTGCATGGGGATGTTTCCCTTGCCTTCAACTCTGCCTACAGAGAAGAGGCCAGGATGACGTCAAGATCCCATCCCAATATCGTATTTAGGGATTTAACTTCTAACACGTGCACATGATGGAGCTGAAGATTCTTTGTTGCCTTTGTAATTAAAGTCATATTCAAATTAAAACTGGTGCCTTGAGGCACCCCTCCACTCAGCTGCATTTCTATTAAGTAACTTCAAAGGAAAGAAGAGATAAAAGCAAAGGCTGTTAGTATAGTCAACAAGAGCATTCGAGGAATCAAGAGCTTCTACAATGATTATTCTGTGAAGCCCAAAATATCAATGTGGGTTCAAACAGAGTTGAGGACTGCATGTATGCACATAATTGTCTGTCCTGCGTAATGCTAGCTAGCACATTATTAATGACAATATACTGAGCAGTAGAACATCAAACATGTTCATTAATTAAGAGAGATAACTGACTTTGCTCTTAACTTCTGATTGTAAGAGAGTCAACGGGAGTGAAAGTTAATTTAAAGCCCACTACCCTGGATTCTTGTTTATTTTCACTATCTTCTTATTTTCTACAGCCACATTCAATTGTACATTTAGAAGCATGCATGCAAATAGGGGCTTATATTTAAGTGAAATGATAAAGTAACGTTAACCCCCCCTATTTTCCATTATTATAGCTTTACCATTTTCTTATCACAGTGTATAAACAAAAACAATGATTCTTGTACTCTCAAACCCGAGGGCTTCTTGAAAATTCTAAATATGAAGTTTTATATTATTTTGATTTCAAATATCTGATTCATTCATATTTGAAAAAGTTAAAAACAATAGAAATGTAAACAACCTGAAACATCAAAAGATCTCATTTATTTAAAGAACATTAATGTATAATAGCAAGTAATATATTAGCATCTTGAAATTTCAGTCAATTGCCTTGATATTCCTGGAGCATCTCAGATTTCTCTTTATCAAAAGGTAGCCTTGATAAGACATGGAAAATGTATTCAGAATGAACAGAAATTGGTCTTTAAAAGGACTGACGTTTTATTGTCTCTTCCCATTTGATACTGTTGTGTTACACATCACACCTCCACCTTTACCACTGAGTTTCCATCATAGACTCAATCATTTAAAAAGCTGGGGGATGTGTGCACAAATGAACTATATGAGAACATGGGTTGATAACATCCGTGTGATGGAACACTTTCATGACATTTCTGATTTTCAATTAAATCACAGGTTCCACAGAGAGAAAAGAAAAGTGAGATTAAAAACATGTGAATGGCAATATGGTTTTTGTTTGGAAAAATCAAATGACAACTCAATAGCAAGACTTATTAAATGACAGACAAAAGTGTTATCAGGATTCCCAGCATGTAGATTGACATAAATGCAACATTACACTGTACCTAGAAAGGTTAATCTCAGCAGCCAGCCCCTGGGATTCATCGAGGACATTAGGTTCACTGCAGGGCAGGGAGATGAGTATTTAGGGAAATGAAGCATGCCTTGTCTACAAACAGGGCAATTCACAAGGTGGCATGCTGTTAAACAGCATACACTTACTATACATTGCAAAAAAACCCAATAGACTTAAACAGATTTAGGGACCAGAAATTCAAATCAAGTATAACGCTTAAAATACATGAAAACCAAAACAAATTCTACATCGTTTTCGAATTAATAGAAAATAGGATCAATATTAAGACTGAAACCTGTTTTGCTAGATAACAGAACTTCATTTTCCATTGGGGTTTAAGAGAGAAATTACTTGTGAATGTCTTTAAATTTAACACAAAAAATGAACATTCTTTAGTATAAATGCTGCAAAATTAAGTCAAATATTTGAATGCTACTTTTGCAAATGTACGCAATAAAATTGTATGATGTAGGTTTGCACCTACAAACAACTGAATGCAGGTAAACGTGAAAAATCAGAAGGTAAGACAACTCAGGCCAGTCTTTTAGCACTGAACCACAGAGAAATATTGGCAAAGATTGACAGTGGTCACCTGGCCAGAGAATATATGTTACAAAGCTACATAGCATAGAAGTTAGCACTTTACAAAAGAAGGTAAAATGTCACCAATATTGTTCTCAGAACCTCGTTGCTTTAGTCTTCAAAGTAGAGTACACTTAGCAATTGAGATCTTTACAAGAAACAATACAACAGCTCAAGCAAAAACAGTCTTAAATACTGAACCTGCTGACAGTATATATTTCCCCTCACACATGGGATGTGGATACCACTGACTGGGCCAGCATTTATTCCCTGTTCTTTCTAATACCCCATCATCTGACAGGAAATCAAATGTATTCAATTCTAACATTAATACTACTATCAACCATTGTCACAGGAACAACTGACTTTCATTAATCTCTAAGCATTTGGACATCATTTTGGTCATCATTTTGATTGTGAATTTGTTAACCACACTCTTTGATTTAACAATTAGAAAATGAGTACAATAATTAAATTTCTCTTATGATTAAACTGACGATCTCCCATTTCAATGAGGATGAAAAGAATATTTTTTCCTCTCAGATGGTCCTTAGCCTATTAAATTACTTTCCCCCATAGAGCAGTGGAGGATCATTATTATTATAGCTGCATTAAATTAATCACTTAATAATAAATCAAAAGGACAAAAAAGATTTTCACCCAAACTCTATACAAATGTTGATAGATGAGTATTTCCAAACTAATCTATGTTGGCTTTTGTTTTTGAAGTTCTCAATTGTGTTATTTCTAATGTTATTTCTTGGCCTAATGCAATACCCAACTTGTCCCAAGTCATCGTCAACATCATTTCAATTCTGAACAGTTGGCTTTGTTTCTTCGACTTTGTGAATTCTTGATAGGATGCCACATTAATAGGTATACCCACTGCTGATTAAACAGAGCATGACTGTGGGACACACAAGATCCAGAAGGAGTGGGTAAATCATGTTGCAGCTGTACAGGATATTGGTTCGGCTACTTTTGGAATATTGCATGCAATTCTGGTCCCTCCTATCAGACGGGTATTGTGAAACTTGAAAGGGTTCAGAAAGGATTTACAAGGATGTTGCCAGGGTTAGAGGATTTGAGCTATAGGGAGAGGCTGAACAGGCTGGGTCTGTTTTCCCTGGAGCGTCAGAGACAGAGAGGGTGATCTTATTGAGATTTATAAAATCATGAGGGGCATGGATAGGAATAGACAAGATCTTTTCCCTGGGTTGGGGGAGTCAGCAATAGAGGGTATAGGTTTAGGGTGTGAGGGGAAAGATTTCAAAAGGACCTAAGGGGCAACATTTTCACACAAAGGGAGGTGCGTGTATGGAATGAGCTTCCAGAGGAAGTGGTGGAGGCTGGTACAATTACAGCATTTAAAAGGCAAAGGATGGGTATATGAACAGGAAGGATTTAGAGGGTAATAGGCCATGTGCTGGCAAATGGGACTAGATTACTTTAGGGTATCTGGTCAGCGTGGATGAGTTGGACCAATGGATCGGTTTCCGTGCTGTATATCTCTGACTCAAGAGGATTGATACTAAAAGGATGTTTTTCTTAATGGGACAGAGTAGAATGAAGATGAGGAGGTTCCCATTTCAGATGGGGATGAAGAGTTTTTTTCCTCTAAGGGCCATTTGCCTGTGAAATTATTTATCTTCCATAGCGCAGTGCTGGATCATTGATTATTTTTCTAGCTAAGTTAAATAGATTCTTGCTTGACAAGAAAGCCAAAGGACATTGGCATTAGATAGGAAAGCGAAAACTGCAATCAGTTCAGATGTGATCTTATCAAATGGAGAGAGCAGGTTGGAGGGACTAAATGACCTTCTTCTGCACATAATTACCATGTTAAATGAACTGTGGATAACGTGGGAAACTTTGCATTCACATTTGCAGCCATTTGGATTCTTCATTAATATAAATAAAGATAACTACTTACCTTGAGCAATAGACAGGACTAAATTAATTAAAAAAGAAAGTCATAATTTCAAAGCTACTTTAGTTGCTTTACAAGTAAAAGCACATGATGCTCCAATAAAATCTATATAAAAGTGAATTTAATGATTATTTTTTTAAAAATGACAAGGTATTCTTACAATCTAAGGGAGTTGGTATAGAAAATTCCACAATCCAAATGTTTGCTTACTTTGTTGTATGGATTAAGAATTTCTAAATCTGCCTAACCAGGATGTTGCCAGTAATAGAAGGTTTGAGTTATAGAGAGAGGCTGGATAGGCTGGGACTTTTTCACCTGGAGTGTGGGAGGTTGAGGGGTGACCTTGTAGAGGTTTTTAAAATCATCAGGGGTATAGATAAGATGAATGGCAGGCATCTTTTCCCTATGGTGGGGATTTCAATTCGAGAAGGTATATTTTTACAGAAAGAGGAGAAAGATTTAAAAAGGACAAGAGAGGCAACTTTTTTTACACAGAGAAGGGTTCACATGTGGAATGAACGTCCTGAGGAAGTGGTGGATGTGAATACAGTTAAAATGTTTAAAAGACATTTGGACAGGTGTCGGAAAACTGGAGATTGGCTAACGTGGTGCTACTGTTTAAAAAGGGTGGTAAGGACAAGCCAGGGAACTATAGACCAGTGAGCCTGATGTCGGTGTTGGGCAAGTTGTTGGAGGGAATCCTGAGAGACAGGATGTACATGTATTTGGAAAGGCAAGGACTGATTAGGGATAGTCAACATGGCTTTGTGCATGGGAAAGCGTGCCTCACAAACGTGATTGAGTTTTTTGACGAAGTAATGAAGAGGATTGATGAGGGCAGAGCAGTGGACATGATCTATATGAACTTCAATAAGGCATTTGACAAGGTTCCCCATGGGAGACTGGTTAGCAAGGTTAGATCTCACAGAATACAGGAAGAACTAGCCATTTGGATACAGAACTGGCTCAAAGGTAGAAGTGGACAGCGAAGAAGGTTACCTCAGATTACAATGGGATCTTGATCAGATGGGCCAATGGGCTGAGAAGTGACAGATGGAGTTTAATTTAGATAAATGCGAGGTGCTGCATTTTGGGAAAGCAAATCTTAGCAGGACTTATACACTTAATGGTAAGGTCCTAGGGAGTGTTGCTGATCAAAGAAACCATCCATGAGCAACATCCAGCCATCCATGAGCAACATCCAGCCATCCATGAGCAACATCCAGCCATCCATGAGAAACTTGCACCACCATACTTGTCAACGTTCACGATAGTTCAAACTCTTGATGAACAGAAAGTGACCTTTAGGAATGATTTGGAGATGCCGGTGTTGGACTGGGGTGCATGAAGTTAAAAATCACACAACACCAGGTTATAGTCCAATAGGTTAATTTGGAAGCACTAGCTTTCACAACCACCTGATGAAGGAGCAGCGCTCAAAAATCTAGTGCTTCCAAATAAACCTGTTGGACTATAACCTGGTGTTGTGTGATTTTTAACCTTTAGAAGTGATTTTTGCAGCAAGCAAATGTTACTCTGCTTTTGTATTCACTCGTTCTCAAAGTTTGGAATGATGCATCCTTGCTGCTTTTCAGAGGTCCCCTGCTTCAGTTACTCAATGAAGATCTCATTGAAAAATTTACTTACTCTATACTAGAGGATTCCCACTGGTTTATAAAAGCATTGGAATCTCTTTAGATTGACTGTAGTGTGTTTATTAATGATCCTGGTGGAAAAATGGATTCAATGGGAAGCATCACAATCATGGCCACAAAACTAGGCAGTCATCTGAATTACCTCATGCCCACTTGGTAAATTAGCTTAATGGTTATGTTACTAGTCAAAAGATTCAAAAATATAAGCTGAGATATTTAAATTCAATGAATAAATTAATCTGGGAACAAAAAAAACCTAATATCTGTAACAATGACCACGTAACTAGTATTGGTTGTAAAAATTCAAACACATAATGTCCTCGTCCATCCTTACTAAAATATAGAAATATGGTAGATACTTAATTGAGGTCTGAAATGGTCCAGCAAGCTACTCAAATCATTTAAAAGGCAATTAGGGATGGATTATAAATATTGACATTGCTGGTGACATCATGGTTGAATAAGTTAAGAATGTGAATAGAAATCCAAGTATAAAAGTATCTGTTATTAGTAAAAGAAACCATGAAATAATTACAACCAAAAGCAGAGTGTGCTGAATAAACACGGCATGTCTGCCACCATCTGTAGAAGGAAAACAGAGCTAATGTCTTGAATTCAATGACCCTTCCTTAGAATGATGACAATCACTCTCCAACAAGGAACACGGGAACAGTGCACCAGTTAGCCTTGACTTTGCTCCAGTATCCAATGAAATCATAGCTGTCTTATAACCTAATTCCATACTTCTATCTTTGCCCCATTTCTCCTAATACCTTTGCTTATTAAATATCTCCTTTAAAAATTACCTTTGGCCCAACATCTGGAACTTACAGAAGATAATTTTAAACATCTCGCAGGTTTTTTGGATATGGAGGTACATTCTAAATTCATTCATGGAAGTCTGAGACACAGAATTTATAGCAAAAGATTATAGTGTCATGCAACTGAAACTGTATCACTTCAGCTGCATGACACTAATCTTTTGCTATAAATTCTGCAGCTTATGATCCTGCTGCACAGTCACCTGAAGGAGCAGCGCTCTGAAAGATAGTGCTTCTAAATAAACCTGATGGACTACAGCCTGATGTTGTGTGATTTTTAACTTTGTCCACCCCAGTCCAACACCAGCTCCTCCACATCATTTAAAAGAAGAACAGTGAAACTGGCTTTGAGCAACTCGGAGGAAAACCGATGAAGCAATTGAATGAAGATGTTCCTCACTGTATGAACCAGTCAGATCATTGATGCAACTGAAACTTTTCAGCCTATGTTTAAACAAACTGGACCATACACTCACAGAGCTGAAAATGTATTGCTGGAAAAGCGCAGCAGGTCAGGCAGCATCCAAGGAACAGGAGGAACAGGATGCTGCCTGACCTGCTGCGCTTTTCCAGCAATACATTTTCAGCTCTGATCTCCAGCATCTGCAGTCCTCACTTTCTCCTCATACACTCACAGACTCTACTATTATTCTCCACATTTAACATGCTTAAATGGAAACAGTAATTTATATAACATCTAAATCAAAGTCATAGAAATTGTTGGCCTCGTTACCTGTTACTGGGCAAAATTCTGAGGCCCGAGTCTGGCTGAGGAGCAGATATGCTCGAGACATGACTTGAAAATCGACGACGCCCTCTACTACTGCTAGCCAAATATGCTTCCTGTTCACTAACAACGCTGGGCATGCTTACGGTGTCATCTGCAGGGTAGAAAGGAAAACCCATTTAGATAGCTTTCTTTTCCTAATCAAATAGCAATGCTGTGATCCACACATGAATGACAACATTAAAAAATAATAAAGCTGGCATGAAACATGCTGGAACCCCCATTAAAAGCAGGTTAAGCAATATTTCTGTGCTGAGGCTATAGAAGTTGTAAAACTAGTTTTTACAATTCTTGACATTTTAAAAGTATGAAAGCTTAAATTGCCTTTGTGTGCACTTGGCTTGTGTCAATCTGGTGACAAAATAAGTTGACAACTGTCATAAGTGGGTTCTTTTGCGCAAAATATTCATTTTTCAGTTATGGTCAGTGCAGATCATAAAAGTCAAAGAGTTTTTTGTCCTCCAATCAAAAATGAAGGTCACTCATTCGAGATGGGGATCAGAGAAAAAAAATCTGTCCCCAGAAGCAATTTTAGCTCGGAATCTATAGGAACTTTTCAGTTGTACCCAAACAAGGAGTTCCCACTAGAAGCTTTCTCCATTCTTAAATTCTGTCCCTCCTCCCCACACAGATTACCCAGAACACACCATTTCCTGTTTAACACAAACCTTTGTTAATGCAACTCTGTATTCAGCTACAATAAGTTACGCAAACATGACATTCAATGTTATGACCAACCTTCTTATGGGAATGCAGATGCTGTTACTTCAATATTTGCACTGTGTCTCAATATTGTCTCAAGACAATATGGAATGAAAGCTGAAATGCAAATTTGGTACTTGTAGCACTGCTTTACTGAACAATAAATAAATACCATTGCCACATGCACAAACACCATGTATTACCTACTATAACCTTGACAAAAGAAAGAAAAACACATGTAGTTCAAAGAAAAACTTCTAGCAGAAATTACTGACCAATGATCAACCATAGATACTTCATATTCTCTCTCTAACTCCAAGTTGCTAAAAATAAGTCTCACCATGGCCCCAAAGTCACATAATCTTTGAGCCATTGGGTAAAACCCCCCAAAAAAACTATATCTTTAGTTATCTACTTGGTAGGATGAGATTAAAATAGAGAATGAGTAGAGAGAAAACTGGAAAAGCAGAATACTGCTCACTGCACCGTCCCATATAACTACATCAATATGGTCCAGCAGAAAGCTTACCTGCCACAAAGTTCGATGTCTTTTTGCCACGTTGTCGAGTGAATCAGTGGGTAGATTTGGAAAGCAGTATTGACATAATGGCCAATATCTATTGCTGAAACCAATAGTACTAGAAAATCTTAATTATCTGGTTATCTTGTTATAGAACCTATGTGTATATTGGCTGGTGTGCTTCCCACATTACAACAGTGATTACAGTTCCAATGTAGTTTGTTCACTGTAAAATATGTTGGTATGACCTGATGTCATGAACCAGACAATAGCACACATATAACCTCAAGTCTTTCTTTATAGACAGTATCAGCTATGACCGAGATCTATGTATTAAGTCAAGTTGTACTCTATGGTCCATGACTGGATGAATAGAAAAGAACTTGCCTCTAAATGTATTGGTGCTAAACAAATGGAAAACTGATTACACTCTTTAGTAAACAGTGCCCCCCCCCCAATTTACCATGAGTCAGAAGTATTAAAACATTAAAATAAGAGTCCAATGCTTTTTGTATGAGTGTTTTGTAAAAGTGGACAGGTCCTGAATCGATTTGCTCTGTGATACACTTGTAACTCACAATGATAATAGACAGAATGAACTAGTGTAAATTAAAGAATGCACCTGTACATATTGGATTAGGTTTTGGCTGACCTTTTACACTGCTGAATAAGTGCTGGAGCTTCACCTAATTTATCACTTCTGAAATTGACCTCTGACCTCTCAAAACATTTCATTGATGAACTTATCCTCATCAAATAGCATCATAAGCAGAAATCCCTGCCTCGTTCATTCACTTTCCAGTTACTGGGGGAGAAAGTCACCTTGTGTAGTTGCACAACAAATGTCACATTCCACCTGTCACTTGTTATGGCCACCATACATTCAATTCCAATATAGTCAAGGTTATAGGTTAGCTCAGTTGGTTGGACATCAGAGTGACAGCAACACTGGAGGCTCAATTCCCACACTGGTTGAGGTTATTATTATGAAGATCCCACCTTGTCAACCTCTCGTGTCATCTGAGGGATGGTGACCCTCAGGTTAAACCACCATTAGTTGTCTCTAATGAGAGAGCAGCTCTATGGCCCCATAGGACCAATGTGATTTTACCTTCTAGTCGATGCAGAGCACAATGGGAACAGTTGACTCATTGAAACTACCCATTTTATGTGTCTGCTCAAGATTTACACCAAGGACTATATATATTAAGGGCAAACATGGTGGGATGATTTCCTGACTTGGCAACTCCCCCCTCAGTTTAAATCCACCACCTTTGGTGACACAGAGTTTTCAGTCCTCAGTGTGAGGGAGGAACATTAGGAGAAATAGTATGAGGCTGTAGGCTCGAGTCAGGCCAATCTACTCTGAGAGCAAGTCACAGTGGGAGAAAAGCTGCTTGGCTCTCCGGGACGTTTTCCCAGTTGCAATATTACTAGATATTCTTCCTCTCCCCTCACACCTTTACCCATTCATGCCCTTGCCATGCCAGTTGATGTTCCCACACAGCTACTCGTACTGTCCTGTACCACTGAATGTGAATTCATCCAGTGTCTACCATGGGTAGACCTCAGTAGCCAAGGGGAGATGAAATAAACTAACAATTAAAGAAAGTTTCCACACTATACACCTGATGGGGACAAAGCTCCCATTCACAAAGCCCAATCAAACCATTTAAATCTCAGGTGATCAATTTCTCAAAATATAAACTTCCATTTCAGCCCAATTATGAATTCAGAACCTCCTGCTGAGATAATTGTAGGTTTTGAGACTTAGACAAGCTGTTTAATGACATGAGGATACAAGACTTGGTGGGGCGGTAATCAGTGAGCAGGATACAGGTAGATTACAGGTAGATGTAGACAGACTAGTCGGATGGACTGATAAACGACAAATGGATTTCAATTCAGATAAATATGAGGAGACATATTTGGGCAGGGTGGACAAGGCATGGGAGTACATTAAAAACAGTAAAACCCTGGGAACCACTGAGGATCAGAGGGACCTTGGTGTACATGTACACCAGTCCAAGAGAAAGGACTGTAGATGCTGGAGATCAGAGTCAAAGAGTGTGGTGCTGGACAAGCATAGCAAGTCAGGCAGCATCCAAAGAGCAGGAGAATCGACATTCTGGGCATAAGCCCTTCACCAAGAAATTCAACATTTCAGGCATAAGCCCTTCATCAGGACTGTACATCACTCCCTCAAAGTAGCAGAACAGATAGATAAAGTGTTTAAGGAAACATATGGGATTAATGCCTTTACGAGCTAAGGCAGAGAATTTAAGATCAAGGAGGCAATGCAAGAACTGTGTAAAACATTCATTAGTGCGCAGGTAGAGTATTGTGTGCAGTTCTGGAATCCACATTATAGAAGGCATGTGAGAGCACTAGAGAGGGTGCAGAGGAGATTTACCAGGGTGTTGCCTGGGCTGGAGAGTTTTAGGTATGAATAGAGATTGGATAGACTGGGATTGTTTTCCATGGAGCAGAGGACATTTGAGACGGGACATGATTAAGATATATAAAATTATTAGTGCAATAGACAGGCAAAATCATTTTTACCTTGACAAAGGGATCAATAATCAGGGACATGGATTTAAGTTTAGGGACTGGAGGTTTCGAGGGACTGTGAGGAAAAACCTTTTCATCCAGAAGGTGGTGAGAATCTGGGACTCACCACCTGTAAGTGTGGTAGATGCAGAAATCCTCATAACATACAAGTAGTATTTAGATGTGCACTTGCAATGCCCAGGCATGCTGGGTCAAATGCTGGAAAACAGGATTAGAATAGTTAGAGGTTGTTTTTCCCTGTGACAAACTCAATGGGTCTGTGCTGTAGACCTTTATGACTTTACGACACAATACTAGCCTTTTGTGAAACCAAACATTGCATTAACAGATGCCTGTCAATGTAAGCAAGCCAGCAGAGGATTTTTTTTAAACAATCACTGACAACATCAGTCAGAACTTTTCTACAACCTAAAAAAGAGACAAAAAGAACTTGAGATCATGATTTTAGCAGACTTTATCTCCCTTTCAAGAGTGTTTATGTCTCCATAAATTTGTGACTTCCACACTGCATTTTAGCACCCAACACTGAGTACAACATAGTCTTGTTAAGGTCAGGAATCCCCCTATGTTATTCATGCACCATTTCATTTCTTCTACTGGCAAAAATAGGGTGTCAAAAATCGGGGCAGGACTTCCACAAACTGAGACACTTACCATTTTTAAAAACCAGCAGATTCTTCTCAACTCTCTGAAAATCCAGTCCTAATTCTCACAACAAGCAATGAGCAACATTTTAGGTCAATTACCACGACATGTCAGACATCACACCTCAGACTAACCTGCACATTATGTCTCGAGACTTTATATGGCCACATAGAACATAGAATGTTACAGCGCAGTATACGGCCTTTGGCCCTCGATATTGCATCGGCCCTGTGAAATTAATCTGATGACCATCTAACCTACACCATTATTATTCATATGTATGTCCAGTACCCATTTAAATGGCCTTAATGTTGGCAACTATTACTGTTGCAGGCAGGCCGTTCCATGTCCCTACTATGCTGAGTAAAGAAACTACCCCTGATATCTGTCTGAAATCTATTACCCCTCAATTTAAAGCTAATTCCCTTCGTTTTAGCCTTCACCATCTGAGGACTGTCCACCCTATCTAATCCTCTGATTATCTTATACGTCTCAATTAAGTCACCTATCAACCTTCTCTCCAACAAAAACAGCCTCAGTCCCTCAGCCTTTCCTTGTAAGATCTTCCTTCCATACGAGGCAACATCTTAGTAAATCTCCTCTGAACCCTTTCCAAAGCTTCCACATCCTTCCTATAATGCGGTGACCAGAACTGCACGCAATACTCCAGGTGTGGCCTTACCAGTGTCTTGTACAGCTGAAGCATGAACTCGTGGCTCCAAAACGCAATCTCCCTACCAATGAATGCCAACACACCTTCTTAACAACCCTGTCAACCTGGGTGGCAATTTTCAGGGATTTATGCACTGGAGACTGAAATCTCTCTGTTCAGCTGCACTACCAAGAATTTTACCATTAGCCCAGTACTCCGCATTCCTGTTATTTCTTCTGAAGTGAACTACCTCACACTTTCCCGTATTAAACTCCATTTGCCACTTCTCAGCCCAGCTTTGCATCTTATCTATGTCTCTCTGTAACCGACAACATCCTTCAGCACTATCCACAACTCTGCCTACCTAGGTGACATTTGCAAATTTACTAACACATCCTTCGACGCCCACCTCCAGATCACTTATGAAAATGACAAACAGCAGTGGCCCCAAAAGAGATCCTTGCGTCACACCACTGGTAACTCAACTCCAGGATGAACATTTCCCATCAACCACCACCCTCCGTCTTCTTTCAGCCAGCCAATTTCTGACCCAAACCGCTAAATCACCTTCAATCCCGAAACTTCTTATTTTGTTCAATAGCCTATTGTGTAGAACCTTATCAAATGCCTTACTGAAGTCCATATACACTTTCAACCAACTGTTTTGTCACCTTCTCGAAGAACTCAATATGGATTGTGAGGCGCAACCTACCCTTCACAAAACAGTGTTGACTATCCCTTATCAAATTATTCCTTTCCAGATGATTATAAATCCTATCTCTTATAACCTTTTCCAACAACTTACCCACAACCGAAGGAAGGCTCACTGGCCTATAATTACCAGGGTTGTCCCGACTCCCCTTCTGAAACAGGGGAACATCATTTGCTACCCTCTAGTCTTCTGGCACTATTCGTGTCGACAATGATGACAAACATCGAAACCAAAGGCTCTGCAATCTCCTCCCTGGCTTCCCAGAGAATCCGAGGATAAATCCCATCCAGCCCCAAGGTCTTTTGTATTTTCAGATCTTCCAAAATTGCTAAACCTCCTCTTTGTCAGCCTCAATCCCATCTAATCTTGACCTGTATCTCCGTATTCTCACTAACATTGCCCTTTTCCACTGTGAATACTGATGAAAAATATTAATTAAGCGCTTCCCCTATGTCCACAGATTCTACACACAACTTTCCACTACTATCTTTGATTGGCCCTAATCTTAGTGGCCCCTGCAACCGCAAGAAATGCAAAACTTGTGCCCACACCTCCCCCCTTACTTCCCTCCAAGGCCCCATGGGATCCTTCCATATCCACCACAAATTCACCTGGACCTCCACACACATCATTTATTGCATCCGCTGCACCCGATGTGGCCTCCTCTATATTGGGGGCAATCTTCTTCCTGACCTCTCCGCCCCCACTCCCACTCCGGCCTATCACCCTCACCTTGACCTCCTTCCACCTATCGCATTTCCAGCACCCCTCCCCCAAGTCCCACCTCCCTACCTTTTATCTTAGCCTGCTGGGCACACTTTCCTCATTTCTGAAGAAGGGCTCATGCCCGAAACGTCAATTCTCCTGTTCCTTGAATGCTGCCTGACCTGCTGCGCTTTTCCAGCAACACATTTTCAGCCCTAATCTTAGTCTAGTCATTCTTTAGGGTTTTTCTTGATCCTATCGGTCAACAACTTCTCATGTCTCCCACTGGCTCTTCTTCTTTATTTCCACTGGTTTAGATTTCTGATTTATATGCAAACAGGTTTTTTTTGAACAGTACTCATTGCTGACTGAATTTTTTGTCTAGAATTTTCAAGTAAAGAAAAGCTTGCTCCAAATCAAATTTGTAGCTTTTAGTGTTAGTCGTCATGCTCCTTATGTGCAAGGTTAGATGGAAATTTTAATCAGGTTTGGTTGAAAGTCTGAAACTTGTTGAAAAGAATTACACAGGCAAAGAATTTTTTGATTGGAAATATTGCAGAATACAGAGGTGCATTCAACCTTCTAACAGGCACCATTTGAAGACAATTTAACTTAGACCTCATGTTGCATTAAATACAGAAACAGCATCTCATGCTATTTTTCATAGCCGAAAGGAATCGCGATTGTTGAAATGAAAGAAGTGCAAATGATGATCAGACTGTCATGTTCAATCTAATAAAAGCAAATATCATGCAAATTGAATTGAAGCAGTTAATGACAAATGCTCACTTTCACCATCCTCCTCATCAGTCCTGCTTAGTGTGTCCTGAGAGGCCTGATGAGAAGGTTGGCTGTCCTGCTCCCACACAGTGCCTGTCCCCGTGTTTGAACGAGACATGGTGGCCAGACTCAAGCGGTAAGCTGATGTGGAGGTTCCCACAGTGCTGATGGAAGGTTTGCCTTGGTATGCTGCAAAGATATAATGAACAAGTTATGTGAGACAAATATGACAATGCAAGATTCTGATTAGAGTCTTAGTACTTTCATCAACTGCAAGGCAGTAACAGGAGTATTGTACAAACAAAAAATGATCAGAAAATAGTAGCAAAATTCATGGGAGAACTCTCGACCATTTCTATTCTCACTATATAGATGAGCAAGTTGACAATGGGAAATGTCTACAGTTTGCATCGAGGGATGATGGGGGACTTCTAGCTAAAAAGAAATCCCAGTAGCACAAAAATGATTTTAGTCAAAACATTAGCTTTTGTTGATACTTGTTTCATGTGGGCAGGTTTATTTGGTCCCGTGAAAAGAAACAGATACATGCTGTGACAGCTCATCTTGGTTACTTCCTAATCAGAAAGCATTCTAATAGCAATAGTGCAGAAATCAATGACTTGAACTGTGCTACTCAATGGAGAGAGGAGACAGTTCATAGGGTGACAAAATTTAATGACACGCTGAGGGAAAAGGATGTGTACTTAAATGCAAAACTCGATATATTGGTGATACTCCTCGGTGCCTTCACGTTAATGCTTGAAAGTTTAGAACATTCTTCTTGTCTAACCAGAAATGTATTCATTGAAATTATTTATCATTTAACAACTGTTATTTCAAAATTTAAATTATGCTATTGTTATTTTATATTTGTGTACAGAGTATCAAACATTCATACATTGATTTTTCTATTATTTGTGAACTTTTAAGGGTATTAATCCTTTTTAGACTTTCATTGGAAAATTCATCTACAGTAACACAGATCAATGCAAACTAGACATATGGGGGTCAATTCTGCAGTCTTGTTACAGTGCTGAGAACACTATTCTCTGCCTATCATGTGCTTTACATGTCCAAATTTTTAAAGTCAAGCCAAATAAATTATTGTGAAACCCTGTGCATGTTTGTGTGTTCTATTCCTATCCTATTGACCAATGTTGGAAGTTGGATTTTTTGAATAATTGAAAGGTTGATGGGAAAAGTTAATGGGATGTAGGCACTTAAAGGCAAGTGATTGCATGGGATTGGGGGGGGGGGGGTGTGCCAGGGGGTAACAGAGCAAAAAGACATGCCAGCCAAGCTTAATGCTGTGCATGATATCTGCATGATCTAGAAACAGATGCAATAGACAATGGCTTATTTTATGGAATTAGCAAAGCATGATTCCCCACAGAACCAGTGTCGCATACATGCCCCTATATTCCATGCCACAAATGTTATCCACCAATCAGTTCCACATTGAGTGCTCAGCTATGTTAAGCCTTCACTCAACCTTACAGATCTTTCATTGCATTCAGACATTCTCACACTTCAGCTCAATATATGCTCTCAAACTGAAACTTACAACTGAAAAGACTTTACAGCATACCCATCTTCCAACAACTTATCACATTAAGCTTTGTAACATAGACATGATAATTCAGGATAGGACTTTAGACTGTTAATACTGAATTTAGCAGTGGCTTTTGGTCTTTGAGAACTATTGTAGTAGAGTGACATTAGGCAATGCTCTTACATTATGTCTGAGAGCAAGTCACAGTGACAGGCTATGGTGACTGACACATCAATCAATTGCTTGATACAGACATAAGCAGCGCATTCATTAATATTATGGTGGTGGATGGACACGGGCTTTACGGTTGAGAACCAACCACTGATCTAGCTGTCCAAGTGTTATAAGCTGGTTACAGATGGCAGAGCTCAGCAACTGGCTCTTTGCTGGTTCTCTGCAAACTGAGGCAGTCATTATCAGTCACTGGCAGGTAAGTTTGCTAAGGTCTACGGATACACTGGTGTCTGCTGACCGTTCTGCCATGCTTTCTACCTTTCAACCACGTTGGTGAAGCACTCTACAATGCAGTTTTATCTTAAGCAACAAATAGTAATCATCAAACTGACGAGCCTTTGATGAAGATAAGGTAAGTAAATTTCAAGACTCTAAGTTTAGCAGATCATTAAATTACAATACATTAGAACACAAATACTAGGCCAATTCATCCAATTCCAAGACTGTCCGGTGCCCATGTTGCAACTACTCTGCTAGCACGTTACCGCAGAATTGGCCCCAGTGAACACATGTGGAAAAATGCATCCTTCGAAAAGGCATTCTCTGATTAATTCAACTCAAGGAGATCAACACGGTTACATTACCACAGTATTGCTAAATATCCTCAGTCTTAGGCAGCCCAACCAGAGATTGATTTAAGTGACAAATTTAGGATGCATGTACACTGTGATTGCACTGTGAGAACACATTTTCTTGGTGTGGTAATCTACAGTGAAAGAAACTTACTTGCTTAGACTACCATTACCTGATCCACTGTGCACGGCCTCCTTCAGGATTTTTAATTCACTGTGAAACTCAGCAACTAGTGAGCTCTTGCAGAGTGGTCTCGGAATGAACCGGCGCTCGAGCTGGTCCACAATGTGATGTCTTGCAGTCATTTCTTCATGATTTTCTGCTGGTTGACTTAACAGCTGGAAGGATTCCACAGAGGAAGAAAAATATAAACATCTTTGATGAGGAACTTCTAGGAGTCTTTCCTAGTTAAGTGTTACATTTCTAACCCTTCTGCAGCTCTTGTTGAAGAATAGCTATTCTCAATTCAGGTGCAAGCAGATGATTTTAAACTCTGACAAAGTTCCTGCAATTTGCCACAGACTTGTACAAGCTCACTGAGCTTTCAGTTATTTCTCTTTATCTCTAAAGAATGCTATAGTTTGAATTTAAAATCCTGGATGTAAAAGCCTAGAAAGAAGGGTGCATTACAGTTTCCTCAGCTGCTGATTTCATAAGAAGGGCCACAAACAAACTTATTTGACTCACTAAACATCGAAATTTAGCTCTTGGCAAAGCCAACATTTGCACCGAGAGCTTGTGATTTTGCAGGTAAAAAGGTACTGATAGCTAAAGATTTTAGAACCATCTAGCTGCATTTCTAACCTTGCAGTGGTTGAGGGAGCACATTTGTTCAATCATATGTAAAGATGTGATAGCGGAAGCAGTCCAAGGAGGAGCAGAGAGCTGAGGCAAAGGATATCAATACTAAAGGATTGAACAGATCCTGTTTGAGCAGATTCAGCTTCAAATGACTGCAATATTGGGAACACATAGGCATCACAGAATTACAGGGCAAAATACCAGCCAACAGGTAGCAAGAGGTCAGGTCTGAAACAATCACCATACAATAATCCGGTCAAGGGTCACCTTGGTTTGACTGGAGTTTCTATTTATTTTATTCTTCTTGGTACATTTTGATTGAAATCAATGCAACTGCTACTAAGGTCATAAAATTTTAAACATATTTTGCATTCAGCAAAACTGAACCTTCCAGAACTACAGCAACATATTAAGAATATTGGGTTGGAAGTCAGGCCCATGCACAAAATTAAGTCTCTCTTCCAGCCATGAATTAATCATAGTTGGCAGTTTTGTTAACTGCACTTATTTGCAGACCTACAAGTAGCTATACAAATTAAACTGGCTCTTTAGCTTAAATTAACTTAAAAATATACGTAGAAAATTTAAATTATGGCTTTTGCTTTTATTGATAAATAAACAGACTAATGTTTCTCATTACAATTGATTAGTTTTATACATATTTACTTTACATGCAAATTTTAATAATTTAAAATCATGTTATTCAGAAGTGGAAAATCTACACTTTTTGCAAAAAGTGCATTTTTATGATAAACCTATTTTTACCAGTTTTCTTCAAATTCTAGCAATTTCTGAAGATAGGGGGAAACTTCTTTCAGCAAATCTTTTAAACAATGGATCATGATTTTAAATACTGCTCAATCTGCATTGGATTGTGGCATGGTTTGTACTCACCAAAATGCAAATAAGTTTGTGATACTCAGAGGAAAAAAATACCTTTCAAAATGGATACAAATTTTGCAGCAATGTACAACTAGGTCTAAAGTTGAAATTTATTTGCTCTGTGTATGTTTATAACAAAATGATTGAAAACTTTGCAGAATATCCGCAAATTAAATGGATTCTGTAGCTAACAAGCTGAGGCAAATTTAAGACTTCTTTTTCGCAAAATGGATTTTTAAATGTTCCAGAATTTTCTTTACCTTACATTGGATAAAAGGGCGCAGAAGAATGAAGATAGGGATTCTTGTTCTCACGATAAAGTCAATGAAATCCCACATCGCCAGACCGCCAACTTTCCGCAGTGCCATTTCTTTAACTTGCAAACTAAGTTTGTACCATTGACTACCCAAATGGCGCTCAAAGCAGACGAGGATCACCTTTAATGCTAAAAGGCAAAGGAAGATTGCAAGTAGAGAGAAAAATAGCAAGTAAATAATATGGTTATTACAGATTTAATTTTGTCTAACATACTTTGACACTAAATTAAATAAATAAACAGAAACAGCAGCGAAGGTAAGACCGTTTGGTTTTAAAAGTGCTTACCGGTAGCGGGCAGCGGTGTTTTTTTTTCTCTTTCACTCTCTCTTCACAGAAAGAGCGGGAGCACCAGGGGGCAGGACGTCAGGCATCAACCGTGGAGCATGAAAATCGTTGTTTCGAGCAAAAGCCCTTCGTCAGGATACACTTGACCTCACTGTTCAGAGCATTGAGTACATGAATTGTAGATATTTGTAACATTGTCCTCAATATTTCTCTTGGGCTTAGGAGGCTGCAGGGTGACCTGATAAAGGATTCTCAAATCACGCATGGTGACTTTTCAAGGGTAGATGAGACCAAACCTAGTGAGTATAAATGAGGCGAGGGAGCAAAGTTTTAAACAGGGAATTGAAGGGTATTATTATCCACATAAGATGGTGAAAATATGGAAGGAACTGCCAGAGCACATGGTAGATACAAGTAACATTGCAACTTCCAAGGACATTGGGACAGGTACAAGGAGAAGAAAATGTTTGAAGGGATATGAGGCAAAAGGACACAAATGCAACCCGTTCAGTTTCGGAAACGTCCTCAGCATGGACTAGTTGGACCGAAGGTTCTGTTTCAATGATGCATGAATCTATGTTCCAATTACTGGAATGAAGAGACTATGTAGACAAGGCATACTGTAGCGATTAATGCAAGTTACAGAGATCGGGATGGTAGTCTGGACTGGAGTCTGTTTCAAATATGTGAAGCGATTGTTGAGAGTGGAGAAGGATACAAAGATAGGAACTGTTATAGGAGTTAGACTGATTGAATCCAATGGTCCACAAAGCATGCCATGGTCACAGCACTGGAAAGGGAACACAGAACAAAAAGATCCCAGGCAGCTTTGCCATCCTCTCGTGGGACGCTTGACTTCAGCACTGTTGTACTGATTCACACTGAGCCAGACCTGGATTGAGAACTGTGAACTTCCTATGCCGTCTTCGTACAATAAAGCCAAAGATAAGGGTGGGGATTCAGCCTGTGGTGTTTCTGAACTGTGCTCGCCCTCCAACACAGTGTCCATGTGATGTCTTGTTAGCCAATGTTTAGAGGTGTCTCATGCTCTCTACTTTGGGAACTGTACCTCACTGAAGGATTTATTGAAGGCTCCAGACATCCCCACCATTTGTATCGCAGGTCGACCAACCATCATCAATGAGGTGATGTATGAGACAACCAGCAGTTGGGAGGTCAATTGAGTTTAGGAACTTCGTGAGAACCAACAGGAGATGGAGAAGTGGACAAATTGGAAACTTAGACTGATGCAGTGAGGGTAAGCATGTAGAATAGTACTGAGTCCCAAAGCAATCTGGAAAATCATGTGCAATCCCATCTCTCTGGAGTGATTGATACTGTTAGCTCGGGATCTGTAGTAGCTGGAAGAGCGAAAGGCTCTGACAGAGACAGCAATTCGAAAATCAAAGCGAGGGACACCACATGGAGGGATGCTTACTTATATCACAAGAGTGTAGGAAGATTTCAGCATCAAACAATTTTATGGGAAGAAGGGGTGTTGATTCCTGGTGCTCTCGTATTAGTGCTCATAGAAAAGGACAGGGCTGGTACACAAATTCAAGTTCTATGATAGGACAAGATCAATCATGATCCATTTCAAAAGGTAATTATGGAAGTCTATTTGCAGGAAAAGGGAAGTCTGGCAAGGGAGACACTTTAAAAGTGGGATAAACTGAGCCTTCCGCGCCCAGCATCTTCTTGTTAGCGTGCATTGTGAAACATCGGCTGGCTATTAAGGCTCTGGTCAAGAAAAACAGGACACATGTCAGGTACAGTCAGCTTGATCAAGTGAAACCTTAATAGGCATAGGGGCTGGAGAAATGCACTTTGGATGGAAATCAGGAATACAAAAATGGGCGAGAATGTTAAGAATATTGGAAGTGATTGTCCATATATATTAAGGGCAAAAGAGTAACTGGGGAGGAAATGGGGCCTTGAAAGAGCAGTGAGGCCATCGATGTGTGGAACGACAACAGGAGATGACTAAGACACAAAACAAATATTTCACTCGAGAACTTACTGTCGAGAAAGACTGTGGAACTCAGGAAACTGAAGGCCACAATTGGAATGGTCTGTGCCGTCAGAACATAGAACGGAGAAAAGAACAGGCCCTTTGGCCCACGACGTTGTGCCGACGGTTAATCTTAATGTGAAATAAAATAAGTTGACCTACGCACCCCTCTACTCACTGTTATCTATGTTCATGTCCAGCAGTCTCTTAAGTGTCCCTAATGACTCTGCTTCCACCACCACTACTGGCAACGCATTCCATGCATTTGCAACTCTCTGTGTATAGAACCTTCCTCAGACATCCCCTCTATAGTGAATGGTGCAGCGGACGTACAATGTCAGCTGTGAAGCTATACGGTAAAATTGGGGCAGTTCTCTGAGGAGAACAGAAGGCTGAAAGCTGGTATTCACTTGCCATCGAAAGAGGTGAAAAACACTCACCATCAACATCCATCAACTCTCTCCACCGCCCCAAAGGATGCTTCCACATCCAGAAGAGATTTTCCTGCACATCTAACCATGTACTGTGTCTATTGTTCAGGACGGGATTTCCTTATCACTGGGGAGATACGACCCTCATTCGCAGAGCATTGCAGAGAAAATCTCTGGGACACAAGCACCAAACAATCACACCTTGCTGTAGCTGAATTCTTCACCTTCCCCCTCCCACTTCAAAGATATGCAAGCCCTGGGTTTCGTCCACCCTCAAATGCATGAACAATTCGCCTTCCTCGAAGGGACCCATCAACCAATCGGCATCAATGTTAACTTCACCAGTTTCCTCAACTCCCCTCCCTATCCTCCCATCGCAGATCAAACCCTCCAATTCGGCTCCACCTTATTGACGGTCCCATCTGTCCATCTTCCTTGCTAAGAATCAGCTCCACTCCGCTCCAAGCTATCATCATCACCCTGCAACCTGCATAAACTGATTGATTTCCCAGCACTACTCCCATTCCAGCGCCACCTACCCTCCTATTTATCTATCAGCACCCTTATACCTCCCCTCATTCCAGATTAAGGGCTTCTGACTGGAATGTCGATTTTCCTGCTCCTGATGTTGCTTGACTGGCTATGCTTTTCCAGACTAAAACTTTTTGAATCAGCTTGACATTTTCAAATTCATGAAGGGTCCAAAGAGAGTAAAATAAGGAAGGAAAACGCTCCAACATATGAAAGTGACTAGAACAGCTCGGCAGCGATTGACGGTCATCAGGAAAGGAAGTGGAAGTGACATGAGGAAGAATGGGTTCGCACAGGGACTAGCACATGTCCATAAATCACTATCGGACAGTGACAAAGGTTCTGATTCGATGGACAGAAAGGGGAATTCGATGCTTACGTGAAAAGGATACATTTCAGAGTGACATGGAGAGAGCAATAGAATGGTACTGGAGAGCTAGCAGAGAGAAGGTGAGCTGCAAGAGCTCCGTCTGTGGTACGGCACACTTTGTGATTCTGTGTGAAACCAGATTTGAAATAACAGAATCTGTGAAGTTTGACAACGTGCTTATTTACACAACAGCATATTACACAACAGCAAATAAAGAGTTATGACATCATTCTTAACGTTACATGCTACATGCCAGATGGAAAACTGAGTATTTCTCTGAATCACTGAAAATGTTCTTCACAGATATTGACATCAGGTGTGAGGAATGGCGCTTTCGGAACGAATGGTGTGTAACCCCGTGATCAATGCCGTCTCTTCCTGTGTGGCAGTTCCATGAGCACTGCAATTTGCTGTGCTTCCAGTCAAGTAGATGCTAACATATATTACGTAAAACATTGCGAAGCTAGTACAGAGGAGATGATATGCTTGTGAACGTTTGAATGCCCGTACCCCATCTCTGTTGGTCTGCTGTTGCTGGGAGCCATTTCTTACTGAAACCCCTGTCATTGTGCTGCAACAAGAGGAGTTGGAGTCTCCAGGTAAATAGTGCGGTGAGGAAGGCATATGGCGTACTGGCTTTTATTGGTAGAGGAATTGAGTTCCGGAGTCCTGAGGTCATGATGCAGTTGTATAAGACTCTGGTGCGGCCGCATCTGGAATATTGTGTGCAGTTTTGGTCGCCGTGCTATAGGAAGGATGTGGAGGCACTGGAACGGGTGCAGAGGAGGTTTACCAGGATGTTGCCTGGTATGGAAGGAAGATCGTATGATGAAAGACTGAGACACTTGGGGCTGTTTTCATTAGAGAAAAGAAGGTTTAGGGGTGACTTGATTGAGGTGTACAAGATGATTAGGGGGTTAGATAGGGTTGACAGTGTGAACCTTTTCCCGCGTATGGAGTCGGGTATTACAAGGGGGCATAGCTTTAAATTAAGGGGGGGTAGATATAGGACTGAAGTTAGGGGTAGGTTCTTCACTCAGCGAGTCGTAAGTTCATGGAATGCCCTGCCAGTAGCAGTGGTGGACTCTCCCTCTTTATGGGCATTTAAGCGGGCATTGGATAGGTATATGGAGGATAGTGGGTTAGTATAGGTTAGGTGGGCTTGGATCGGCGCAACATCGAGGGCCAAAGGGCCTGTACTGCACTGTATTCTTCTATGTTCTATGTTCTATAGAAACAACTACTTCACTTATGAAAAGCTGCTAGAAAAGTGACAAAATTCAGAACTCCTGTGACAATGCTTAGACTATGTGGTTATGCACCTAACAACGGCCAAGTGAGTACTTTTATGTTGGCCTCTCTAAATTCTAAACAGATCAATTTTCTTAAATACAACTAAGTGCTTTATACACAACAACTCAGTATTATTTACACTACAGAAATGGGGGATTAAATTGGATATTTCCAAAATCTGGAGTAATAATTACTCAATGAATGACAAGACACCAGGAAATTCAGAGGAACAGAGGGATCTTGGGGTACTTGTCCATAGATCCCTGAAGTAGCAGGATAGGTTAACAGGGTAGCTAATAAGGCATACGGGAAAGTGGCTGTTATCAGTTGTGGCATAGATTATACAAGTAGGGAGGTTATGTTGCAGTTATACAGAACTTTGGTTAAACCACAGTGTGCAGTTATGGTCATCACACTATAGGAAGGATGTGATTGAACTGGAGGAGAGGCAGAAGAGATTTCAGCAGGATGTTGCCTGGGATGGAGAATTTCTGCTATGAAGAGATGTTGGATAAGTTTGGGTTGTTTTCTTTGGAGCAGAAAAGGTTGGGGGTCGGGGGTGGCACCTGATAGATGTATAAAGGATTATGAGGGAGCATAGAACAAAGAACAATACAGGACAGGAACAGGCTCTTCAGCCCACATTTTCTGTGCTGATCACGACACCATTCTAATCCCATTTACCTATACATAGTCCATTTCCCTCTATTCCCCACCTGGTTCTGGTACGTTGTCAATGTTAAATACCAACAATATATCATATATTTCCTATTTATCAATTTGGAATCCTTATAGTAACAGAGTTACCCTCTTTGTGACCATGGTCTGTGTGTCATTCACCTTTTCGGTAAAGACAAATGTAAAAAATTTAATTTTGTATCTCAGCTATATCCCCCTGCCTCTATGTCTAATTAAACCTTTTGGTTCCAAATCAGCCCTATTCCTCCTTTTAGCATCTTTTTTACTATTTATATGACAATGACTTTGGAATTCCCCATTTTATTAGCCATCAGTCTTTTCTGACAATCCCTCCTTGCTTCTCTAATATGCTTTTCCTCCACCCTCTGAACCTTCAGCATTCTTCTTGCTTCTTTGTATCTTTGTATATTTGTGACCTAGCCTCTGGTAAAACACACATTTTCTTCCTTAATTTCTAACTTCTTGTTCTGCCAGAGATTCTATATTTGTTTGTCCTTACTTTCCCCTTTAAAGCAGTACAGTTTGACTGCGCCTGAACCATTACATTTTTAAATGTAGCACTTTACTCATCTTTGTTGCCTGCCAAGCTTTGGTCCCAGCCTCTCTGGCCCAGCTCCATCTTCCACCACCGAAGATTGCTCTTCCCCAGTTAATCATTCTTATTCTGGATTGCCTATTGCCCCTTTCCATCAGCATCCTAAATCTCCTGATACAATGATCACTGTCTCCTAAATAATCCCCCATTGTCATTTGATCTTCTTGATTCACCTCATTTTCAAAAACCAGATCCAATAATGCATTGTTTCCAGTGAGACTGGACACATCTTCCATCATACAGTATGGTAACAGGCCTTTTGGCCCAACAAGTCCATGCCGACCCTCCAAAGAGTAACCCGCTCTATATTTACCGCTGATAATGCAACTAACACTATGGGCAATTTATCACAGCCAATTCACCTGACCTGTACATCTTCTGGATTGTGGGAGGAAACCAGAGCAGCTGGAGGAAACCCATGCAGACACGGGGAGAATGTGCAAACTTCACACAGACAGGCACCTGAGGCTGGAATCAAACCCGGGTCCCTGCCGCTGTGAGGCAGCAGTGCTAGTCACTGAGCCACAATGCCACCACAACACTGTGCTGTTGGAAATTTTCCTGAACACAATCCAGGAACACTTGCCCCCTCTCAGCCATTGTTCAGTCCATACAAAGTCAAACAAAGTCCCCATTCTATAATATTTGCATTTCTTTACAATTTCCCTGCAGATTTGTTCTTCTACATCCTTCCCACTAATTGCCCACCTATAGTTTAGACCAAGCATTTTTATTCCTTAGCTGTAGCCAAATTTGCATTACAGTGTCTTTTTTCACCAGCACTGTAATGGTTTCACCAATACCAATACTGGTACTCACTCTACCTTTTCTATTTTCATGAAACCTTGGACTCAGGAATATTTACCACCCAGTCTACCCTCCCTTGCATCACAAACCATCACCACAACATATTTCCACAAGATAATTTGGGCCCTTAACTTCCCATTCAGATACTGTACAAGCAAAAACTTCATGTCTGAATTCATTCATCCTCAGCCTCTGGTATCTCCCAGTACCGTTGTATTTTATTAAATCTTCCACCAGTATTAGTCTACTGAATCTCCCTTAAACTCCACACATGCAATCCAACATGCTTTTCCTCCGCAATGGATCCTCTGTGTTAAAATGGCAATCAATCCCACATTCGCCTTTTGAAATATCCTAACTTTAGTCATATGTGTCAATCCCTTTCATTTGTTTCAAGCGTGTGCATAAACTCATATTTTGCAACCTACTGCTAATGATAAAATGCTCTCCAACATTACCTAAGTAAGCAGCCTGACTCGTGGATTCCGCCAACCCTTCTCGGCGAAGATCCTTCCCAGCATCCCCTGGGGTGGAGCAGTGGGCTGGAGAGTTTTCCAGCATGAAGTTCTTGCTGCGGGAAGTGCTGATTATTCGTGGTGGGAGGAGGATATTGATTACGGTCTGTAACAGCAGAAAAACCTCAGGCTGCTCCAAATTCGGACTGTCTGGATCACAGAGGAATAATGTTATTGTAGGAAAACAAAACTTATAGCAATCTGACAGCTTCTTGGACAGCGAGAGAAGATTCATTGACCATTCACACTATCAGTATCATTCCAACTCAGAAAGCTCCCAGTACGGCTTTGACTTAGCTGTCAAACTTTGAGTAGAAACATTTCATAAGAGAATGATTCCCCATATCTTCAATATCATTTTGCTTTGTATTCAATTCTTCAGGCTGATCTCCTACAGCTTGGAGGATGGTTGACTTGAACCTCCCGACCTTGGCACAACCTCAGTTGATATCTGCAAACAGGAACTATGACCTGGGCTTTCATGGAGTTGGAGAGACTTTGAGCTGGGGTGAAAATGGAGACCAGGGTTCAATTCACGCATTCCAGTCCCCAGTTGCCAGAGTTTCAGATTTTCACCTGAACATTTTCAGGTTGTGGGTTGGTTTGGGTTACTAGCCCATCCCTGCACTCCCAACACGGTCAGCTCCATTGCAGATGTTGGCATGTCCAAGTCCTCCGGAATATTCATGGAGCAGGACCAGCTTTTTAGTTATGGCACCCCAAGAGATGTCATGGACAGTAATCTGCAGAAGACAACCTTTTGAAAGCTAGGTTCAAAAGGTTTATCCACATCGAAGTATGGCTCCCTTACCCTTCACAGCTCCTCATTCTGACATGCCAAAATATGGCCTGCACTCATCTTCTCATGGCCTTCATGCCCCATATCCCAAGGTGCGTCATTTACCTGACCTTGGTATGGCCCACCCCATTTGGCCTGTGCTCATTCACCCAATGCACACTGCAAAAAAGCAATGAACCCTATAGTAACAATGAACCCTATAGTATTACAAAATCTTAAAGATAGTAATTTATTGAAAACATTCTTAAAGAATTTCTAATTTTCACTGCAGACTGATAAATGTGTCAGTCGTCCAGATACCAAGTGCAAAAACTGTGATCACCTGGAAATTTCTATCCTGTGCACATAAACATTATGCAATTGACAGAGGAGATCAGGAATCTGGAGATATCAAACAAGCAATGTTTTCTCTAGGGTTCAGCTGTTTCAACAGTCTATTGAACTCTCTGCCAATCTTCATTATACATTCTTAGCTAGACATTCAGCCATCCATTGAAGTGAAAGTTGCTAAACCTACCAACCAAAAGCAGGAAAGCCTGAAAAGATTTAATATCCCTTAACTTGAATTCTAATGCTCTCTGTCTGCGGGGACTGGGATGGTGTTGATGTATTAAATAACGCTTTCTACAATTACAAGACACCTTTTTTAAGTGTTACTTTGGATTTTATTTTGTTTTACCTTCCGCGTATTAAAAATGTTAATATATCCAATATGTTTATGATGTTTATTGTAGAAACAGAGGATATGTTTTAAGAAAACAAAGTCAGCCAAAAAGCACAACTTTGTGTTATTAGCAATTCCTGGAGGTTTGTTGATGGAAATTTGGGCAACCCCCAGCAAAATCCCTTTCTCTTTTCCATTTACAACCTGAATAGGAGGCAGATGTGCAAAAATAACTATTCTTCTTTTATATAAAGTAACAAACCTTTGCTCCCCGTTCCAACTGTTAGCACAAACGGTATCAGAAGATTCAGGAGCATGCCTTCCCTTCTTTCTTGATTAGTAAACGGGGAAATCACATGACTTAATGGGAAGTCTTCTTTCAAAGCCTTGCATGAGGAAAAAGAAAAGTACATTTTAAAAGATCCTAAATTCAAACAGCTCTACAGCATACTGGACAGTCCTAAAGTAGTCACGTTGGACTCGAAATAGTAACTGTGTTTCGCTCTCCACAAATGCTGCCAGCAACTTGTTTCTATTTCAGATTTCCACAAAACACAGCATTTTCCTTAAGAATATAAAAAAAGGGAGCAGGATGACTCTTTTTGTGCAGTGGTAGTGACTGCACCTCTGGTTTAGGAGGCCCAGTGTAGGTCCTGCCTGCTCAATGGCGTGTTATAACATATCTGAACAGGGTGATTAGAAAATACCTAAAAAGGGGCAGTGCCATGGTTGGAACCATTTCGTAATCTCGCAAGAAACCCAGTGTTAGTTGAATTTAACTTAAATGCTTACCAACAAAATAGCAATATTTGGGATAGCAAGACTGTGGTTTTCTCTCACTCTTCATTGGGATTAAAGGAAGAAATAGTAATGTAACTGATGCAATGTGAAATTGATAGACTGGACCATTTTACTTACTATTTTAAAAAAAAGAAAGATGCTGGAAATCTGAAACAAAAACAGAGTGCTGGAAAATCTTCGCAGGTCTGGCAGCTTCTGTGGAGAAAAATCAGAGTGAACGTTTTGGGTCTATTGTCTCCCCTTCAGAAATGGGTCCAATTCTGAAGAAGGGTCACTGGACCCAAAATGTTAACTCTGACTCCTCTCTACAGATGCTGGCAGACATGCTGAGATTTTCCAGCAATTTGTTTTTTCTTTCTATTGACTTCATTGGAAAGTAAAATTAGGCAGAGTATAAAATAGGCCATTTTTTCCAGGATAAATTAATGAAGAGTTGTTTGCCCACTGAAACTTGTTTAAAAAAATGTTAATTTGCATCCATGACAGAGTCTTTTAACATTTGATATCTTCCAAGATTACCAACTGGCTGAGTAAATGGTTTTATTTCTGGTTTACCACATGCACAGTACTTTTTAAAAGAATTTTAGATGGATATTTGTGCTCTATTTAATTCTCTACTTCTCAAGAGTTCTCACAGAAGTCACCATTAGCTCAATATTTTTGGACTCAAAATTAAATAAAATCTTTAATCAAAACAGACATTTCATTTGTTCAACTGATTTCTCCATTTCAAGGTGTATGGATATTTACTTCTGTTGAAAAGTCTCTAACCATTGAATTGAAATATCCAAGGAACTCTTCCGACATTGTGCGCTTGTTTATACAACTTGTTGTTTCGACTGTCCAATAATTTTGTTCCTGTCTGTAGTAAATACTACGGGGAATTAAATTTAAATTATGTTCTTCCAATCTCCCAAAATAAACTTGGTGGAAACTTAGGGAAAGTGACGAAATCTGCATTCATGCCATATCTCCAGCAGTTCCTGGGAAATTGAGACATTGGGAGACTTTTCTCCACTGCTTTCCTAAACCCCATCTTCCCTTCCAGCAACCAGGAACTTTCCATTTCATGACCTTAAGCAACAAAACAAAAAATACCTGAATCTGTAATGCGACGAGCCTAACAACAGCTGTGCTGAAAGGTAGCGGTGGAGAAAGATATGGACTCAAGTGCAGAAGAGGCAGGCCATCGGCAACACTGGAAGGTCCAACCACACCCATTACCTGCAAGTAAGAAATGAAAGAACTTAGTCCTCCCTGTAATAATTCAGATAGGCTACATTTCCTTAAGCCACCTGCTATTTTTGTTTAATCTTTTTCTCTAAAAATCAGAGCATGTATTCTTCATTTGTTTATTTCCATCAATGTATTTGGAAAGCAAGCAAATACTTGCTATTTCTTGTTTGGGCTTAATACATGAAATTATTTAACTCACTTCTAAACATACTGAAATTTCCTTTTTGCAGTCTGTTGTCAACATTTTTATCATAAATCAGGCTCAGCTACAGGATTAGCTGGGCCAGACAAATCAACTAAGGCCCAGAACTGATTCCTCATGCTGAGGACACTATAATTTGTCTCAGTAATCTGATATTAAGGAGTGGGGATTTCCTGCTCTTGTTCATTAACCAGTAACTCCAGATGTAATTGATTAGAAGTTAGATGAGTCAATGCATTGTACAAACAGGAAGCAAAATTATGGAAATAATGGAGGGAATAGAAATACAAAAAAAATCAAATGTACCCAAGAGGAAATGAGTTACAGCCATGGTAGTACCATTGTTATGAATTTTCTCCCTTTTCCCTCATTTAGATTATGACTCTGATTGGATTTGGATTCTGTGGCAGTCAATTAGCTTATTTTTAAGATATTCACCTACTGCTGCCTGGAAAGCTAGTGGCAATGATGCTGAGGTCCTCACTGGGAGGTGGACCAGGCTATCTGCTGCATGCCTTTGTGGCTCCTCAGTGTGGCTAAGGGTATTTCCCACTTCTGAAAGGTGATGACAAAGCAGAACTGATCAACTCTCCAGAACCAGCAGTGCCACTTGAAGCAGTCCTGGCACTTCAGTAGACATTGAGAGGAGGATCATTGGAGAGCCCCAGAATGGAGCCAAGTGAGGCGGGCCCAATCATAGAGGCCCTGGCAGAGATGAGTCAGTGTAAAAATAAGGAAGGTGCCTTTACGGAGGGTCAGCCATGAGGCCAGTGGGTCCTTCAGATTGACACAAGTTGCCCAAGAAAGGGAGTACACCCATTATGCCACAGTCATATCTGCCATGATGCTCCATGTGCTTGTTTGCAGGGTGCCATACCCACACGCCACTGGAGTTAAGACAGAAGCTGTGACTGAAGTCCATGAGTAGCCCATATGTGGCCGTTTAAAGCCCTTAACTGGCCTTCAGGTGGGAAAGTTATTCTCGATTCTAATTACCTGGAGCTTAGTGGGGAGAAATCAGGAAAGGGATGTGCTTTCAAACCTAAGTCTTACACCTCATTATACAGTACCCCTGACGCGGAGCTGAATGTCAAATTCCACCCCTGTTTCACCTGATATCTCACCACACCTAGATTTCCAGCAAGAATTCTGCAATGAAATTCAGGAGAATTGAGCATGGGTGAATTCTTCCCTTTCTAGATTGAAACCAATCATAGTATTGACTAGGACATGAATCTGAGACTTCAGTCTGAATTTTTGCAGTGATGGAGAGGATCTCCAGCCTAGACAAAATGGTGCCAGGGATCTGATCTGAGAAGCCCACCTTGGAACACGATGCCCATGATTTCCAACTGGGACTGGGTGGGGATTGAAGCAGAGGTGCACTATATTTGCACAACTGTATGGGTTGAGGAAGCAACTGCATACGTTAAAGTACAAACTCACTCAAAACTGATCAAAGTTTTGCAAATGTAATATCCAAACATGGCTTGTTGGCTTTAGACCTTTAAGGAAACAGTCTAAAGATGCTGGAGTTCTTTGAAGGATATTGTTTCAAAAAATTGGGAGAGATCAAGTGCCCTTTGAGATTACTAAAAATAATTAAACAATTGTGAATAAAATGAAGGTAAATCAACTCATTATAACTACCAAGCTGATTTACGCTGTATGACTGGTTCCTAACCAGTTATTACAGTAGGGTTTCTGTCTATTTTTGGTATAAGTATCCAATTGCTTATAAAGTCTTCCAAGTGAGCATTTTGCATAGGAATTCTTGCATTAATTGGAAATTAAATAGTTGAAGGTAATTAAATATAGTGAATTAGTTTTAACCAGTGGGAAGGTGTTTTCTCCCCCCAAGTGGTTCACTGATAGATGCTTAAGAATATTACATATTCTTCTTCATCTCAGCATTGGTTCTGAGGTTCTCTGTTGTTGGATCTTGGGTTTTACTAACATGGAATATGTATGGGCAGAGAGAGGTTTGTGGGGTCAAGAATCAGTATGAGTTGGGAATAAGTTGGTTGAATGGCTATAGAGGTGGGTACAGGGGCACAATTTGACATGGGGGGAACGAGCAGTAGGTGGCAGGTGAGAGCATGGATGACAAGTCGAGTGTGTGGGAGTGGCACTGAGATATATTGATAATGATATTAATGGTCTAATAATCAAGAGGCTCTGGTGAATGTTCTGGTGACATAGGTACAAAACCCAGGGCGCAGTGCATTAAAGTTACATGAAACTAATAACAGATGGAATTAGTCTCATTATAGTAACCATGCCAACTATTAAAATGTTTTGTGATGACAATATAGTTTTAAGAGGTGTATTTTGTCCCGGTTTGTTTTTCATGAAAGTTATGACAGAGGTGGTGAATGGTCTGCTCCAAAACAAATAAACAGAATGTGAGGCCTTGGGCTTTTGTTTTTAAAGTTAGAGGGCTTTTAAAGGGTCAAGCTCCTACAGAACCAGTTTTTTTTTTGTTTTAGCCTTCAGTAGCAGTTGCTGGGGTCTAGAAGCTGGATGTGGAAACTTTTATTCCTCTCCCTGTTACAGCTAAAAGCTAGGGTTCTCTTCCTGCTGCTAGAACTGCATGTGAAACAATCTATTTTACCGACTTTGCCTTTGCCAAGGGTATGTTTACGGGATGTTATTATATTGGAACATTTAATTAGTAGTAGTTAATGTATATTATCTTGCTAAGCATTTCGATAGTTACAGTTTAACCAATTATTTTATTTTTATTGTGTCTGTATTTTAATTATAGTGTATGAATAAAGTGTATGATTTCAAGTCTGGTGGTTTGATCAATCAAATTGCATCTGGAATACAACGCCTTACACTTACCTTTAAAATGAGAAAAAGTTAGGGTTTAGACTGTCATCTTAACATAGTTTGAGGGGCTTGGTCTGGTGCATAACATATTGTTAAAAACAATGTTGGTTCAATGTTGTCTATCTGGTCCACTAACGTGGTTGCCTCTTAACAGCCCCCTGAGCTCGCCGAACAAGTGATTCAAGAGCGATTGTGAGATAAGTAACAAATAGTGATCTCTCCAATGCTTGTTTGTCTCCTTGATATGATACTGTACGGAACCAAACTGTGTTTGCGACTAGATATCTTTTATGAATAAAGTATATTTTTGAAATAAAATTAATGCTAGCCTTTCTGGTGATTCTCATATTCCATGAAGGGGTAACGACACTTGAACATCTCCTTTGACATTGAATGAAAATATTGAAGTATGACAGGGATTGATTCAATTTTAATGTTTCCCAGCTACTCACCAAATTGACACAAACATTAATCAATGACCTGAGATGCGGCAGGAATGAAATGATTGGCTGCCTTTGGAGGGTGATACAAATGCCTTCAATTAAACTGCTTGCGGCTTCCCACTCCACCTGGCGCCTGTAAAACATTAGAAATCAACCAGCATCTGACAACAATATTCCAATGTTTATGTTAAATTATTCCATGTACAACTATAACCATAAATTTTACAAGTCTTATATCTTAACAAATCTGTCACTTTTCGCAGTTACAAAATGTATGTGAATTGTTGCCTCCAACTGACTACAATATCATTTTCTAACAAAAGCAAATCAGAATGCATTAATCAGCTGAAGAAAATATAAGAACTAGAAAGTTATTTCCTGCTGGCTTCTCCTGCCTTGACATCCCAGCCTTTCAAATTGAAAACTGATCTGCAGACAAATCTTCACTGAGCAACAGCAGTTAATTAAATTGAGTGGACTTCAAACTCTTCCCACAGAAAATGCATTTTGTACTCTTGCAGACTCCTTGAAGAATTGTTCAAGATATAAGCTAACTTGTTGCTCTTTAATACATCGGAGCACATGTTAACATAGAGCACATGTTAACATAAAACCCACGTCCACTCAGCAGAATTTTGTTGGGGGAAGGCATGCTGTGGAGCTGTGGGTAAAGGAGGCATGCAGTGTAAAGGGCTACCTGCCACACGTGTACATAGGAGGGTATTTTACTGTCAATGGAAAAAAAACACACATGATAATGATGAGACTCTAGTAAAGGAGCTCTAGCTTAGACCTGGTATAGCTGTTTTTAGTTAATAAATAGTTGTTAAAAAACATCCAAAAGTCTAGCTATATCTTTACCTTGGAGTAAGATTACACACACATTGTCTAGAATCCAACCCAATGATATCAGCTAATGGCACTGGGGAACAGGGTTGGAACAGCCCAATGGCCAAGTCAGCACCAAAGTTAGTGCCATGGGTAAAATCTTGTAATCTTCTAACAAACACATGGTACAGACAGATGCTCAGAAACAGAAGCAAGCCAGCAATGAGTAGACTAAGAAATGGCAGATTTGGCGAAACAGATTGGTAAGCATGGGTTGAAAGTTTATCTGAACGTAAATATGGATATTAGGTTATAATCAGATCAGCTATGAACTTATTGAATGGTGGAATGAGGTTTATGAAGTCAAAGGCCTATTAATGCTCCTAACTCATGTGTTCACATGTAGCTTAGTATTTATATGTATCTTAAATGAGGACCAATCTTAAACGAGGAATCAAGCGAGCTAAAACGGGTCATGAAATAACTTTAGTGAGCAGAATTAAGGAGAATCCCGAAGCCTTTTATTCTTACATAAGAAGCAAGAGGGTAACCAGAGAAAGGGTTGGTCCACTAAAGGATAAGGAAGGAAGATTGTGTGTCGAGCATGAGAAAATGGGTGAGATTCTCAATGGTTACTTTGCATCGGTGTTGACTGAGGAACGGGAGGTGATGAATCCTGAGATTAGAAATAAAAGTTTGTTTACTCTGGATCACATTGACATAAGGAGGGAAGATGTTAGTTAGGCTAAAGGATATTAAGGTGGACAAATCCCCAGGGCCGGATGGGATCTATCCCAGGTTGCTGATGGAGGTGAGAGAGGAAATAGTTGGGGCCCTGACAGATATGTTTGTAGAATCCTTAAATACAGGTGAGGTGCCGGAGGACTGGAGAGTTGCTCATGTTGTCTCCCTGTACAAGAAGGGTAGTAGGGATATTCCAGGTAACTACAGACCAGTGAGCCTGATGTCAGCGGTGAGAAAGTTACTGGAGAAGGTACTGAGGGATAAAATCTAATTATATTTGGAAAGGAATGGGCTTATCAGTGATAGGCAAAATATTTTTTTGAGGGGTAGATTGTGCCTTACCAACTTAATAGAGTTCTTTGAGAAAATGAACAAGTTGATGGATGAAGGAAGGGTTGTAGATGTCATATACATGGACTTCAGTAAGGCATTTGATAAGGTTCCCCATGGTAAACTAATGGAGAAAGCGAAGTCAAATGGTGTGCAGGGTGTTCCATCTAGGTGGCTAAAGAACTGGTTGAGCAACAGAAGACAGAAGGGTAGTAGTTGAAAGGCGTTTCTCGAAATGGAGAAAGGTGACCATTGCTGTTCTGCAGGGATCAGTGCTGGGGCCACTATTGCTTGTAATATACATAAGTGATCTGGAAGAGGGTATTATTGGTATGATCAGTAAGTTTGCAGATGACATGAAGATTGGTGGAGTAGCAGAAAACATAGGAGACTGTTAAAGAATACAGGAGGATATAGATGGACTGGAGAGTTGGGGGGAAAGTGGCAGATGGATTTCAATCCAGGCAAATGTGAGGTGATGCATTTTGGGAAATCTAACTCTAGAGTGAACTATACTGTAAATGGAAGGACCTTGGGAAAAATTGATGGGCAGAGAGATCTGGGAGTTCAGGTTCATTGTACCCTGAAGGTTGCTGCACAGGTGGATAGAGTGGTCAAGAAGGCATATGGTATGCTTGCCTTCATCGGACGGGGTATTGAGTATAAGAGCTGGCAGGTCATGTTAAAATTGTACAAGGTTTTAGTTTGGCCGCATTTAGAATGCTGTGTACAGTTCTGGTCGCCACATTAACAAAACGATGTGGACA
Organism: Chiloscyllium plagiosum; assembly: GCF_004010195.1. Lineage (NCBI taxonomy): Eukaryota > Metazoa > Chordata > Chondrichthyes > Orectolobiformes > Hemiscylliidae > Chiloscyllium > Chiloscyllium plagiosum. The sequence goes on along the minus strand of NC_057716.1, from coordinate 12,327,911 downwards.
CTTTGGAGAGGGTGAAGAAAAGGTTTACGAGGATGTTGCCTGCTATGAAGAGAGGTTAGGATTGTTTTCATTAGCAAAAAGGAGATTGGGGCGGACCTGATTGAGGTTTACAAAATCATGAAGGGTATAGACAGGATGGACAGAGATAAACTTTTTCCCAGGGTGATGGATTCAATAACGAGAGGTTATGCATTCAAGGTGAGAGGTGAAAAGTTTAAGGGAGATGTACACGGCAAGTACTTTACAAAGAGGGTGGTAGGTGCCTGGAATGGGTTACGAGCAGAGGTAATAGAGGCAGGCATGGTAGATTCATTCAAGGTGTTTCTGGACAGATGCATGAGTAGGTAGGGAGTAGAGGGATACAGATGCTTAGGAATTGGGCGATAGGTTTAGACAGTGGATTTGGATCCTTTCAGAATTGGAGGGGTGAAGGGCCTGTTCCTGGGCTGTAAATTTTCTTTGTTCTTTGTTGTTTGTATGAAATGCGAAAGTACAATTTGATCAGAAGGGGAGTAGTGGTTTGGCTTGAGATGCAACTCTCTTAAGTTTCATATAATCTCAGGCTGAATTTAACATTGATTAAAACAATGTATTAGGCTAGACAGACTGAAGCTGAAAAGCAGAACTCAGTCTTCATTAGAGATGAGAGAGGAATCCCATGGAGGAAGCATTTGAATCTATGAGGTGCAAGAATAAAAGCACATCATGTCAGCAGCCAGAGAAGTATGAAGAAAGAATGGCAGATCCCGTCTTATTGTTCCCACACTGGCTTAGACAGAAGGCCCACAGGCCTGAACTGCATGTCTGCAGGAAAATCAGTCATTTCAAATCTGTATGTCATTTCGATAAACTTTTAATCTCAAAGTAAAAGATAAAAGTCTTTAAAGAAGAGACCGTGCAAGAAATCAAACAATAGAAAATTAATATCATCTTTCTTGGAGAAATTAAGGAACAAAAATGTAAGTACTGGAGTACTTCAACAGAATGCAATTGACATTATTAATTTTGAAAAGCACTCTGTGCATGCAGGTGAGACAGATTTGGTCAAACAAGTGTCATTGTTGACCATCATTGCAACCATCATCATTAGATCACAAGATCAATGAGTGATCAAAATGGAGATCAAAGGCTAGCTAACAGTAAGGATGAAGTACAAAGATAGGAAAATGTTCGAGACACTATTATGTATATAATAGCAGAAAAATGGGCAAATTGAAAACATTGTACTACATCACCTTCAGAGCAGATATAAAATCCATGGTTCTGTTTACACCAAGAAAAGACATACCCCACATACTCCTATATCAAGTCAGAAGTGAAATTGAGGCGATTCTTCAGCAAGGAGATCTTTAGTCAGTTAATAGACCTAGACCTACACATTGGTGTTCTCATAATTCAAATGATTAGATTCCCTACAGTGTGGAAATAGGCCCTTCAGTCCAAACCAACCCTTCAAAGATTAACCCACCCAGACCCATTTCCCTCTGACTAATGCACCTAGCACTATGGGCAATTGATCATGGCCAATTCACCTGACCAGCACATCTTTGGACTATGGGAGGAAACCAGAGCAAACCCAGGGAGAATGTGCAAACTCCATACAGACAGTCGCCCAAGGCTGGAATTGAATCTGGGACACCCTGGTGCTGTGAGGCAGCATTGCTAACTACTGTGCCACCCTACTTAATGTCTTAAGTTTATCTGATAAATGCATAATGGATTTCTGACCCTTTGGGTGGAGTTTCCTAATTGAACACAATTGACAAATTGGGCACAAGTTGCAGACAAAAATTTCATTCTTGATGCTGATAAATAAAAGCAAAAAGTTTCTTCAAGCCGTGCTCTTGGACATTACTGCTTTCCCTATATTAAAAATGCTCTTTGAAGCATTTAAGAGTCATTAACTGGTCCAGTTTTATTAATAAAGCTGAAATATATTCTGCCTCACTAAACAAGCTTTATCCTCCATGTTGCAGCTACTACCTCTGAGTAACTATTTTTAAATTACTTTAAGTGGGACCATACAGCACCACTTACTAGTTGAATTCGTACGCACAAGTCAGTTTCTTGGTAAGTTAAATATTTAATACTTTAAAAAATTCACTGTTGACATTCAGTACCTAAATTTGAAGTGATGTTGAGGGAGTCTCATCCTCTCACACATCCTCAGCTATGACCAAGGACAGAAGCCATACGCCCTACTCCAGACCTAGGCTCCTGGTCCTCAACCTAGTCACTGTGGTTCCCAATCCTACAACCAGAGCACCACAGGCCTCCTCATGCCTTGGACTCGGTTATTGAGCCCTAATAAACCTCCTGTTCATGTTTCAGGTCCAAAACGACTCTCTTATGGAACTGATCACCTCACTCTTCCTCCCCTCATTTGTTTTCTCAAAGCATAAAACTCATCTCTTTTCCAGCCTCCTCTGGTTCTGAAGGGTCATACTGGACTCAAAACATTAATACTTTTCACAGTTGCAGACAGATTTGCTTAGCTTTACTTGCACTTTGCTTTTACTTCAGATTTCCAATATTTGCAAGATTAACATGGATCTCTGCATTAATGGCAACTTTACAGATGAAAGACAAGTACTTTGGAAACTGCATCAGAAATCTTTCTTGCCTCTATTAACTTCACTCATCTAACACTGAATTCAACTTTGTCCTTTGTAGTTGTGCTGCTAATTTCACAATCCTATCTTCTCATTGGTTAAGGACACTTTTGCATGTCCGATATACTCAGATCTCAGACGCACCATTTCCCTCACTGTTGTAGTTGTCAGCTCGGACATTCAACAAGTTGTCATGAAAACAATATTAAAATCTGATGTTCCAATTAACAGGTGTTATTCGATCACTTGCAACACCATAAATCTCCTCAATGTTTAGTAGATTTAACATAAATTACCTTAAGGTTGGCATCTTGTGAATCTTATTAAACATCCGATCTAATCTCTTTAAGATTAGAATGAGAGCTGGCCGCACAGCTTCTGCAGTCCAGTCGGTGATTGGAAGCATTTCCATGATGTATCTCCGAAGCCCATGGCTCTCCATTGTTTGGGTGTCATATGGTGCAAGCTTTAGAAGGGAATGTGCAATTTCGGCCAACCTAAGGTACAATTAACACTAAACTTATTCCAGAAGGACAAAATTCAATAACTACAAATTCTGAAAGGAACTAGCTATTTCCATAAAAAGCAACCAATTTCATTTTTAGTCCTCAAACTTCAGGGTAATTGTTCAGATCATCAAAGACATTTGTAGACACCATCAGAACCCAGAACTATTCAGTCATTTCCTATTTAATTACTGATCAAGGAATAATCTGTCTCAGAGTGTGTACTATACTGAAGGTTGTGAAACAGAAGAGATCCCTGGTGCTGCCCACCATGCCAAAGTTGATGCTCCTAATTTCGTCTGTCATTGACCTACACACCACGGAGACACGAGCCAATATTTAGGTCCTACAAGTCACATTTGCAAGCCATTATTGAAATGGAACATTGGGCATTGTACTAGCCTTTTGGCTCCAACTACTTCATCATATATGAAATCCTTCAGTAGATATCAGAGAATGTACTCAGACCAGCGTAGCTCCCTTTTCTTGAATCGAGAGTGTCGCCAGAATTATGATTTTGTCCTCCCATAAAATGCTCAGGACAAACAATGCGAAGAAATCCGAAGGTGACAAGCTTAGAATAGGTGAAACAGTCATAGTATACCTCATATGTGACTTCACATCAAGTAATTCAAGAGTGGTAACCCTTGGTTCTCCAGCCATATTCTGAAGAATTTTCAACCTAGGGCCGCAGTGCTTGAAGAATTCAGTGCAAATGTTTAGTACAGACTCCCGAGGCCTGCGAAATTCCTCTCTTGCTATACGCTCATCCAGTTCTTCAGTTGGCAGACTCTGGCCCTCTTCTAACAAATGAAGGTTATCTCTGCGGAAAGGTAAAAATATTCTTTAATTATAAAATAAAGTGAGAAATTTCAAGATTGTCTGTAATCACCAACAATTTTCACCCAACCAGCTGGCAGCTTTGAAGTCAAATTCCTGCAATTTTCCACTCAGTATCTTTATGAGAAAACAATCACAACAAGGGTATGTACCTTCAAGGTAGCTTACCAACTTCTTGGGACAAGTCACGGTGGACAATGACTTGATAGGATTTGCAACCATGTTCCCAGAACCTGAGCCTGTGGGTTGCTAATCCAGTGACATGACACTTGGTCACTATTTCCCCCAAATAGGTCTAAAATTTGTGCTCACCACGTGTCAAGGTGGGTAGAAAGAGATTGGACATGAATCAGCCATGATGCCTTTGAATGGAACAGCAGGACTGAATGACTTGCTCCCATTCAAATGTTCCTACAATCCAAACATGCTCAGAATCAATGTTCCAATGACAATTAAGAAACCCAAATATTCGGGTTTCTGGTGCCAGGCAGGTCAGGGTGAAGCCATTTATATTTCAGGCGATAAACAACACTGGTTTTCACTGTAATGTAAATGGATCTGCAAGATTAGAATTCACATTTTACACCTCAAGGATTACATTCTTCTGACTAATCCTTTGAAACAAGGAATTGATGGCTGTGAGCAATTGAAAATAAAAAAAAGATAGACAACCTAATACAATGATTAGATTAGATGACTTACAGTATGGAAACAGGCCCTTCGGCCCAACAAGACCCTGCGAAGAGCAACCCACCCAGACCCATTCCCCTACATTTACCCCTTTGCCTAACACTAAGGGCAATTTAGCGAGTCCAATCCACCTAACCGGAGTACCCGGAGGAAACGCACGCAGACACGGGGAGAATGTGCAAACTCCACACAGATAGTTGCCGGAGGTGGGAATTGAACCCAGGTCTCTGGCGTGTGAGGCAGCAGTGCTAACCACGGTGCCACCGTGCCGCCCATATGATTGAAATAACTATTTGGTCCGTTGTGCCTGTAAAAGGAGCATGCAAGAGTTATCACGATTCTTCCTAACCTCGTATTGGCCCCTCCAGACATGGCGTGGTTGGCTGTCGGAGCTCCCCTATGACCTTGGTCGGATCTGCTCATTTGAGGAGCTGTCATTGGTCTGCACCGCAGTTCATGAAGAAATAAACATATAATTTTTAAATAAAATGTCCTGCTTAACAAATATTGCTTGATCAAAGCAACTACAAAGATTAAAACAGAGGCTCATTTTAGACAAATTGTCGTACTAATGTCCTTCAATCAGTTTCATGCGTTACATTATACAGGCTGACTGCTGTATCCGCGGGTCCGCTTTCTGCAGTTTCAGTTACCCACCATTTACCGCGGCCCAAGCATATTACAGGAACGTTCCAGAACCAGGGACCAAGGGGATGCTGGGAAGGAAAATTTCCCATTTAAATGAACGAGTTCGCGACTATCTGCAGTTTCGGGCCTCAGCAGTAGGTCTTGGAACATATCCCCCGCAGGTACAGGCAGGGGACTACTGTACTGAATAAGGGACAGAGCAGTCCACTAAAAACAGTGGAACAAAATGTATTGCTGAAATTTTAATCTAAAAATCCACCTCTGTAACCGATAAATGCTAACAAAGCATTAAAATTTACTTTGGTAGGACAGTGACATTGAATGACAAAGCAGCCCAAGAGAAGGACTAATAAATTACCTGGTGAGAGATTCAACACTATATAATAGGGCTTGTAAGGATGTGGCTAGTGAAGCAATAGCAGTGATTTCATCCCGTGCTGCGGATGATGACTCCAATTGAATGGTTTGCTTCTTCAGTTTCTGCAAGTAGCAGGGAACCAGTGCCTCGAGCACCATCAGCATTTGAAGACTATGGCATAAATAAGAAGCATTAGAACAGACAAAGCACTACCGGGCAATAGCAAAGGAAATCCAATTCTACTGTGACAAACCATTTTTTAAAAAAAATTGTACAAACGTAAAGGGGCTAAACATTTGATCTTAGTCGTGCAAAGTCAGGATTGCTCCTCTGGACAACCTTAGGTGGTGAGGCCACAGCTGGTGTATTATGTGCAGTCGTTGTCACCACGTTACAGGAAGAACATAATTGCGCTGAAGTGAGTGCAGAGAAGACTTACTCGTATGTTGCCAGGACTGGAGAACTATAACTACATGGAAAGATTGGAGAGGGCAGGGTTGTTTCCCTTGGAACAGAGAAGACTGAGGGGTGACATGATTGAGTTCTACAAAATTGTGAGGTGGAGAAAGAGGAGGAACTTGTTTCCCTTGGCAGAAAGTTTAAAAACTAGGAGTCATAGATTCAAGCTAAGTAGCAGAAGGATTAAAAGAGACATGCCTCTTTACATAGAGGGCAGTGGGTGTCTGGAATTCATTGCCTGAGTTGGTGGTGGGTACAGAGATCCTAAACTCATAAAAAGCATCTGAATCTGCACCTTAAGTAAGGTCCAGGCTGTAAGCTGCAGAATTATGTGCCATGTACATGTAGGTGGGATTAGAAAGGGCTTCTTGGACAAGAGAGACTGAGTGGTCCCCATCTGTCCTGTCTCATTTTTAATGGTTTCTAGGTCTATGTCCACAAATGAAATACCCTTACCACATAACACAAAAATAGACTGAATTAAAATTTCACTCAAAAACGTATTTTATAAGGTGGGGAATAGAGAAAAAGTGGCAAAATTCTACATGAACATGAAGTAGCACCTATTAATAATTAAAACAGAAATAATGACTATACCTTAACGGCTGTGAGATATCAAAGAGCAGATTAACTGAATGAGAAATACTCCAATGATATGAAAGACCAACTTGATTTCTGGCCCACAAGATGAAAAAAAAAGCACCTCATGTAGATAAGATATTTAAACAGATTGAAGATTTAAATGGATTTAAGAACAGCTTCTTTCCCAATGTTACCAGAATTTTGAACAGACCTCTAATTCATTAGAGTTGATTTTTCTCTGTACGTTCAGTGTAGCTGTAACACTGTATTTTGCATTCTGTTCTATTACCCTGATGTGCTTAAGTAAGGTATGATTTATCTGGTTAGCATGCAAAACAATACATTTCATTGTATCTCGGTACATGTGATACTAATAAATCAAATACTAGAAAGGCTTGGAGTAACAAGAACTACAGAATATAAAATTTATGAAACAGTGAGTCTATTAATTCTACTAATCTTTAATAGGAAAGTTGTGAGACAATATTGAAAATACAGCATAGATCAACACCAATAATTCTTGCTTGGAGAAAATAGAGGAAGACTTGAAAAATTCAGTTCCTTTCCTTTAAAAGTACATCATGATGACTCACAGAGCTTGGACAGGATGGGATATATAGCTGACTATTTACAATCAGTAAGGGTTTAGAACAAGAGGACATGAGCATCAGATGAATCATGAGTTTCATGTTGAGAACAGGTGAAGCATTTACATGGAGGTTTTTGGGATTAGGTAAGTGGTTGAAGGAAAGAAATATGGGAACAGGGTTAGGACATGGGTTCAGTGAGGTTCACCTGTTGTACACATTTTTATGCATTTTATGCAGAAAGCAAATGTACAAGAGAAAAAAATAAATAAAAGAAACCCATCAGTTAGATTTTAAACCTATTGTCTGGACAATGGAGCTGGGCAGTTTTTACAATGGGTGGCTAATCTGCCATGCTAGTGTTATACCAAATTGAAAATCTATCAGAATCCCATTACATCCTATCTGGAAGGAAAAGGGGCAACAGTAGAGACATAAAATCAGAGTGCAAAATTGACAACAGTCATTAAAAATGGAAAAGGAGACAAGTACGGGATGGCTCCCAGCTATCCAGGAGTGATTACCACCTGATTCATACTGAATATAAATGAAAAAAATCTAAGTGTTCATCACATTATTAACATTGCATTTCCATGCCCCCTATTTATAATCAGCTGCTGTTTGCTGGAATTAGCAATGGTAAATTGAACAGGCACAAAAGTGAGCAGGGGTCCAATGCAAGCAATGTTACTTCTGCCATCTTCCATATTAGAGCTTCAAAACCAGGCAACACTTACAGAAGTTCTCAGCAATATAACTGGCCACTATTCTGGTTGGCTCTGTCAGTACACATTGCTCATCACTTTAAATTCTGATCATTCAGTTCTTGAAATACTGTACTTGGAAAGTCTTTTGTAATCCATTTGAACAAAACATGCTGCCCAGAAGATCTATGTTTTTATTAGCATTCCTTCAATTCTCTTTGATTTAACATAATTTATTACTTTACATTTAATAACACTACACTTGTGTTGAGTATGAAATAATAAAATTAACCTGAATCTTATCAATGCCTTTGTCAGTGTGGCAATGGTATGGTCTTTCATATGAAATTTCTTTCTCATTACTAACAAAATTACATGTTTGCCAGGTTGAAATTCATTAAAGCATTCAACTTAATATTGTTGAATGACAGGAATTATTTAAGGCAAGGGTTAAAGTTTTACTGCAATCGACATCTTATAGCCATCTTCTGTCTTATTCCAGTTTTAAGATGTACACTTTAAGGTGGTTTGGCAAGTAAAGTGCTGAAAGTGGAAGCTGAAAGTAACAATGAGTGTGGCAGGGTATCTGGGTGTTTGGTAAGCAATGAGATAAACAGTGAATATCAATGAAATTCATGCATGGTGAAATAAAGAGAGGAAAGCTGGAAAATCTCAAACCTTTCTGTCAGAGTGAAATTTGTGAAAATCACAAATTTGGAAGTCCCACCCCAGAAAGAGTAATTTCTGATTTTTGTGGGGACAAGTTTGGTGACAGGTTAGCTTATATCGTTGCGTGGCTTGTGGAGACAGCTGACTATTTAAATAATCAGCTGCCCCCCCATCTAAGTTCTGTTTTGTAATCCACACTGTCTGGAACGTGGAGAACAAGGAGCAGACCAAGTCAGAACACCTGTTATATAGTGAATTTATTTTGGATAGTCATAGTGGCCTAACCAATGACCTGTACAGCCACAACATGACCTCCCAACTCCTGTAGTCAATACTCTGACCAATAAAGAAAACATACCAAACACCTTCTTCACTATCGTATCTACCTGCGACTCCACTCTCAAGGAGCTATGGACCTGCACTCCAAAGTCTCTTTGTTCAGCAACACTCCCTAGGACCTTACCATTAAGTGTATAAGTCCTGCTACGATTTGCTTTCCCAAAATGCAGCACCTCACATTTATCTGAATTAAACTCCATCTGCCAATTCTCAGCCCATTGGCCCATCTGATCAAGATCCTGTTGTAATCTGATGTAATCTTGTTTGCTGTCCACTACACCTCCAATTTTGGTGTCATCTGCAAACTTACTAACTATACCTCTTATGCTCACATTCAAATCTTTTATATAAAATAGTGGACCGAGCACTGATCCTTGTGGCACTCCACTGGTCACAGACCTCCAGTCTGAAAAACAACACTCCACCACCACCCTCTGTCTTCTATCTTTGAGCCAGTTCTGTATCCAAATGGCCAGTTCTCCCTGTATTTCATGAGATCTAACCTTGCTAACCAGTCTCCCATGGGGAACTTTGTCGAATGCCTTACTGAAGTCCATATAGTTCACTTCTACCACTCTGCCCTCATTAATCCTCTTTGTTTCTTCATCAAAAAACTCAATCAAGATTAGTGTGAGAGGGGAAAGATATAAAAGAGACCCAAGAGGCAACTTTTTCATTCAGAGGGTGGAACATGTATGGGATGAGCTGCCAGAGTACAATTGCAACATTTAAAAGGCATCTCGATGGGTATATGAACAGGTTTGGAGGGATATGGGCCAGGTGCTAGCAGATGGGACTAGATTGGGCTGGAATATCTGGTCGGCATGGACGAGTTGGACCGAAGTGTCTGTTTCCATGCTGTACATCTCTATGACCCTATGACCTCTGCAGAAATGGTCCTGAAACACATTGCTGACAGAATGAAGGGTCCAGTAGGTTTTGGCATTGTTAAAAGTATTCATTACTTCGTCTAAAAAAAATACATAAATCCGTAAAGTTGTCAAGAACATAAAGCACAAAGTTTTGATTTCATTAGAGATTAATTGAAGCATTTTCAATGTATTGAGTTATTTCACATCAATGAATGAATCATTTAAATAGTGACATCACTGGTAGACAAATAAACTTATTTTATATCAGTATGATTCCTGAAACATGTGCTAAGTGGATTTTAGGCGAATTGACAAGGAAGTGTGATGGAAGAGAGTGGCTGGGGGAACAGCATGGGTTGCCATAAGTTGGTAAGATGGGAGATTGGTAGAGGAGCATAGGGCTTATAAGGGACAAATTGGTTGCTGGACCGGAGTCACGGTGTGGATGAGAAGGTAGGAAGGACTGTGGATGGTGGGTTAAGGGCTGTGGAGGTCGGAGAGGACATAGGGAGATGTAAACAAGCATAGGTGGTTTAGAGGTTATGAGGTAGCTTCGATCACCATGGATAGGCATGAATGTATGAAAGAGGTGAGGTGACCTCAGGAATCAGGGCTAGAGTGATGTCTTGGTTCTATTCATTTTACGCAACATAATGTCAGTACACGGGCAGGAACCAGAAGCCTCTCTGCTGTTTTTCTGGGATCACCCAGCCCACCTCCTCTGGTGTCCCATCACCCCAGTATGAATATCCAAACTTTCCAGGCGAGGTTTTCCCATGCCAAGTTCACATGGCTGGAGAATGTCCCGTATCCATGCTCTTGACCTGGCAATGAAAATTGTGGCGAAAGTGAGGGCTGCAGATGCTGGAGATCAGAGCTGAAAATGTGTTGCTGGAAAAGCGCAGCAGGTCAGGCAGCATCCAAGGAACAGGAGAATCGACGTTTCGGGCATAAGCCCTTCATGAAAATTGTGGCGTCAGGGGGAGGATGGATTAGGGTGGGCGAATTAAACATTAAACACCATTAGTACAGAAGGAGAAATTATCCAACCCTCACTATCACTCTGTTTGACTGAGAAAGAAAAATGGGACAGGAAGGAGATTGGCAATTTAAAAAATCTCCCAGAATAAATCAGAACCTAAAGGAATGGAAGTCTTATAATTGCTCACCTTCTGGGTAAGTCAGCATATTTGGCAATGCATAGGCAGATAGTTACTAGATTCAGGTTTCTGCTGCATGTTTCAAAGGTCATTAATGTGCAGATGCAGCAACTTCAGAATGGTCTCAGGAACGTGAAGTGAGAGTATTTAGCATATGGTTGAGCAATGCAAATCGGCCAGTTCATGAGGTGTCACGCCCTCACCATAACTGCAGGCAGATTTGTGTATGAATAATGACAGATTATCAGATATCAGGATATTTTCCCGCATAATCCATGCCACAGTTTACTGAACACTTAATTTTGTTTTGTTTTATTGCACGAAATAATGAGTTCACAATTCATCACTAATCCTACACGTCTGTGTAATTTCTCCTTTTCGGCTCAGTCTGACAAATGTATAACTTACTTGAGTGTTATATGCTTCAATTTCAATTTCATATTTCTTCAATTTTTAGTACGAGCTTTGCTTTCTGGCGATATAATTCACATAATGTGAAGGTATTTATGAAAGAAACATTATTTCTAAATTTATGTCTGAAGTAACATTCCTGTACCTTCTAAGTGATTCCGGTGCGTATGCAACTACAGTAACACATAGCTTTATAGCTTCACTGATAGAGAAGGCAAGATCTTCATTTCCATAGCAGAAATCTAGAAGAACATGAAAAAAAATATTGTTTAAGTCAAGTTTGCTACACTGGTGCTCATTTTACATGATTTAATTGTCATTTAAGTAAGCCTGGAAACTTAGAATTTTACTAATTTTGCTCAGCAATATTTTAATTGACTAGTGATTTGAAAATGATAAAAAAAACTCCTGTTTTATTCTAGAACAATCACTAATTACCAGAAATTAAAATGAAAAAATGTCCTTACAAATGTCAAAGTAGGTCAGTAACTCTGTGGTGATTAACTCACTCCAATTGCTCAGATCCTGTCCACCATTTACAAGGCACATGTCAGAGGTCTGATGGACTACTTGGCTCAACACCATCCAGGACAAGGCAGCATGCTTAATTGGCAAACCCACTTACCACCCCAAAAATCTACTTCTCCACCAGCAGTACACATTGTCAACAGTGTGCACCATTGACACAATGCACTTAATCTGTTTGCAAAGAATCCTTCAACTGCATCTTTGAATCACCTGACCTATACTTACTAAAACAAGGGTAGCAGACATATGGGATTGCTACATTGGGGCAAGATGTAAATGGTAATTTGTGATTACGTGCATTTCTTGACTTGAAGGATATTAACAGTTGGACTCTGCAAGGCTCAGGACTTTGTCCCTTGCTTTTAGTAGTCTACATTAATGCTTTAGACCCTAATGTAGAACATATGATAAAGAAGTTTGCAGATATGAAAATTGGCTGTGTGGTTGATAGTCAGAATGAAAACTTTAGATGTAAGGGTCTGTGCAGTTGGCCCAGGCAATGCATTTCCGAGAGTGCAGCAGCAAAGGATAAAAAAAAGACAAAAATAGGAGGTTTCAGAGTACTGTAGAACAATATTGGGACCTTGGAACGTACGTCCATACAAAGGTAGCAGGACAGGTCAATAAGGTGGTTAAGAAAGTGTAAGTGTGTTTTATTAATTGAGACATTGTCTCATTAGTTGTTTCATAAAAGCATAAAAGGCCACTGATACACACTGCAAACCCACAGAACCTCACTGTTACCTTGACCTTACATCCTCACACCTTGCTTCCTGTAAGGACTCCATCCCACTCTCTCAGTTTCTCCGTCTTCATCGCATCTGTTATCTCAATGCCACATTCTATAAGGGTCCTCAGAAATGTCCAGCTTTTTTCCTCAACTGAGGATTCCCTGCTGCCGTGGTTAACAGGGCTCTTAGAGGTCATAGAGTCATAGATATGTACAGCATGGAAACAGACCCTTCAGTCCAACCTGTCCATGCAACCAGATGTCCCAACCCAATCTAGTCCCACCTGCCAGACCCAGCCCATATCCCCCCAAACCCTTCCTATTCACATACCCATCCAAATGCCTTTTAAATGTTGCAATTGTACCAGCCTCCACCACTTCCTCTGGCAGCATTCCATACACGTATCACCCTCTACGTGAAAAAGTTGCCACTTAGGTCCCTTTGATATCTTTCCCCTCTCACCCTAAACCTATGCCCTCTCGTTTGGACTCCCCAACCCCAGGGAAAAGACTTTGTCTATTTATCCGATCGATGCCCATCATAATTTTGTAAACCTCTCTAAGGTCACCCCTCAGCCTCCGACACTCCAGGGAAAACAGCCCCAGCCTGTTCAGCCTCTCCCCATTGCTCAAATCCTCCAAATCTGGCAACATCCTTGTAAACCTTTTCTGAACCCTTTCAAGTATCACAACATCTTTCCGATAGGAAGGAGACCAGAATTGCTCACAATATTCCAATAGTGGCATAACCGATGTCCTGTACTGCCACAACATGACCTCCCAACTCCTGTACTCAATACTCTGACCAATAAAGGAAAGCATACCAAACACCTTCTTCACTATCTTTATCTAAATTAAACTCCACCTGCCACTTCTCAGCCCATTGGCCCATCTGATCAAGATCATGTTGTAATCTGAGGTAACCTTCTTTGCTGTCCACTACACCTCCAATTTTGGTGTCATCTGCAAACTTACTAACTGTACCTCTTATGCTCGCATCCAAATGAGGACCCAGCACCAATCCTTGTGGCACTCTACTGGTCACGGGCCTCCAGTCTGAAAAACAACCCTCCACCACCACCCTCTGTCTTCTACCTTTGAGCCAGTTCTGTATCCAAATGGCTAGTTCTCCCTGTATTCCATGAGATCTAACCTTGCTAACCAGTCTCCCATGGGGAACTTTGTCGAATGCCTTACTGAAGTCCATATAGCTCACTTCTACCACTCTGCCCTCATCAATCCTCTTTGTTACTTCATCAAAAAACTCAATCAAGTTTGTGAGACATGATTTCCCATGCACAAAGCTGTGTTGACTATCCCTAATCAGTTCTTGCCTTTCCAAATACATGTGCAACCTGTCCCTCAGGATTCCCTCCAACAACTTGCCTACCACTGACGTCAGGCTCACTGGTCTATAGTTCCCTGGGTTGTCCTTACCACCCTTCTTAAACAGTGGCACCACGTTAGCCAACCTCCAGTCTTCCGGCACCTCACCTGTGACTATCGATGATACAAAATCTCAGCAAGAGGCCCAGCAATCACTTCTCTAGCTTCCCACAGAGTTCTAGGGTGATCAGCTTCTGGGGGTTTATCCACTTTTATGCGTTTCAAGACATCCAGCATTTCCTCCTCTATAATATGGACATTTTGCAAGGTGTCACCATCTATTTCGTTACTTTCTATATCTTCCATATCCTTTTCCACAGTAAATACTGATGCAAAATACTCATTTAGCATCGCCCCCATTTTCTGCGGCTCCACACAAAGGCCGCCTTGCTGATCTTTAGTTATCCAGCATTCCCTATACCTACCAGCCTTTCCTTTCACCCTAACAAGAATATACTTTCTCTGGATTCTCGTTATCTCATTTCTGAAGGCTTCCCATTTTCCAGCTGTCCCTTTATCTGTGAACATCTGCACACAATCAGCTTTTAAATGTTCTTGCCTAATACTATCAAAATTGACCTTTCTCCAATTTAGACCTTCAACTTTTAGATCTGGTCTATCTTTTCCCATTACTATTTTAAATCTAATAGAATTATGGTCGCTGGCCCCAAAGTGTTACCCCACTGACACCTCAGTCACCTGCTCTGCCTTATTTCTCAACAGTAGGTCAAGTTTTGTACCTTCTCTAGTAGGTACATCCACATACTGAATCAGAAAACTTTCTTGTACACACTTAACAAATTCCTCTCCACCTAACCCCTTAACACTGTGGCAGTCCCAGTCTATGTTCGGAAAGTTAAAATCCCCTACCATAACCACTCTATTATTCTTACAGATAGCTGAGATCTCCTTACAAGTTTGTTTCTCAATTTCCCTCTGACTATTAGGGAGTCTCTAATACAATCCCAATAAGGTGATCATCCCTTTCTTATTTCTCAGTTCCACCCAAGTAACTTCCCTGGATGTAGTTCTGGGAATATCCTCCTTTATCACAGCTGTAATGCTATCCCTTATCAAAAATGCCACCCCCTCTCCCTCTCTTGCCTCCCTTTCTATCCTTCCTATAGCATTTGTATCCCTTGCCTCCCTTTCTATCCTTCCTATAGCATTTGTATCCTGGAACATTAAGCTGCCTGTCCTGCCAATCCTTGAGCCATGTTTTTGTAATTGCTATGATATCCCAGTCCCATGTCCCTAACCATGCTCTGAGTTCATTTGCCTTCCCTGTTAGGCACCTTGCATTGAAATATATGTAGTTTAATTTATTAGTCCTACCTTGTCCCTGCCGGCCCTGACTGTTTGACTCGCTTCTGTGGTCAACCAATCTCCCATACCTTGGCCTTCATCCCTTCCCTCCCCTCCCACAACAACAATAGGGTCCCTCTGGCCCTCACTTACCTCCCCATCAGTCTCCTCATCCAATGGATTGTAACGCACCATTTCCATTACCTTCAATGGGATGCCACGACCTGACACATATTCCCCACCCCTCACTTTGTGTATGAAAAATCATTGGGTAAATAGTTTGCCAGTTTTGAAGCATCAAGCATCAAACTTTGGATCAATCTGAAGTAATAAACCTGCACAAAAACTACTTTTCAGGATATCAAGCAGGAATTGCCTGACTGCAATTAAATCTTTGCTTTTGGAATTAAAATGTAGTAAGTACAGTTTTAGCAGCTAATGAGAAGCTAAGGAACAGAGAATCAAGAAAGTAACAATACTTAGTGAAAGGGGAATCTGAGAATAAATGCTGGCAATAAGTAAAATCAATTAAATAAATTTAATCTAAGAGTTTGTTACACTCTAATAATCTGAATGCATTGTTAGTTTGCATGATATCACAATTAATTTTAATGCTGATGAGAAAAGTACTTGGATCAGATTTGTTTTTTGGATATATACTTTCCCTTCAGAAAAAAGGATTGCAATATATTAAATTCTTATAAACACCACAGTTCATTAAATGGGATTATTCTCAATACTAATCATATAATGTCACTGTGCACTGCAACATACCTCCACTGCATAAAACATTATTGTAATAAATTTCAGTAAGGTTACCAAGAGATTTGAGTGGTTTCTCAGCTTTCACTAATTCCAGTACATCCAACGTATCTTGTGTATCACCCTCCAAAGACACCAAAAGGTCAAACAGACATTGAGAAGACACACCTTTGGCCGATCCACTCGTTGTAACATCCTAAGTACAAAAACCAAATGCTAGTTTTCTTTGATACAATTTTTCCTTCCATCACTAATTTTCTTTTATTAACTTATGTTTTTAATCAACTTGTTCTTATACACTCTGGAGCAAGTGGGATTTGAACCCATGCCTTCAGGTCCCCGGGTTAGGGACACTACCATTGTGCCACAAGAGGGCCCATCTAATCAGCTTTTTAAAAAAATGTTAACCTATTTTTCCCTAATCTACCTGTTTAGAGATGTTACAGAGGAACCTCGATTATCTTAAGGTCACGGTGGGGAGTATTTCCTTCAGTTAATTGAATGCTGGTTAGCCAAGCATCGGGACCTTGCAATCTTGCCGGATAATCCGAAATTCGGATAATCGATTGCCGGATAACCGAGGTTCCTCCGCACATAGCATTAGAGCAGGTGGGACTTGAACCCAGACCTCCCATTCAGGGGTAGGGACACTACCACTGTGCCACAAGAGGTTGCCACACCCTGGAAAATCTGGCCCATTGTATTTTAGCATCAAAATTATACATTAGCTGGATAGAATACTTTGATGACAAATGATCTGGATTATATTGTTAGATATCCCTTCCTCAAAAGGTGGCGGATGCTGTATCATTAAATATTTCAGATCAGCCTTGACCTTATTGAGTGGGGGAGCAGGCTTTGAAGGGCCTGGTGGCCTACTCTTAT
The DNA here is from genome assembly GCF_004010195.1 of Chiloscyllium plagiosum. NCBI lineage: Eukaryota > Metazoa > Chordata > Chondrichthyes > Orectolobiformes > Hemiscylliidae > Chiloscyllium > Chiloscyllium plagiosum. The sequence continues at coordinate 12,310,878 of NC_057716.1, read as the reverse complement.
TCCTTACTGTCATCCAACAGCCTTGCCCACTATAATTGTGCAATACTTAAAGACAGATTTGAATTAATATGTGGAGCCAATTGGAGAGAGATGGAACACAAGGTGAATCTTATCTACTTACTGAGAACTCCAGTAAGGGTGCTGCACTCGCAAACAATTGGAGAATAAAAGGCTTTCGATGCAAAATATAAAACTGTCGACAAGAAAATTCAATTGCTTGGCGTAGCAATGGATTGCTTTCATAATCAGCATAGACCTGTGGGAGGGAATATTTTAAAACAATGTGAATACAAGCAAAAAGCACATACTTTATATAGCCCATGATGAACATATATAGTATATGTATAGTATCGTAAGATTCAATTTGCATGCATGATTTCAGTTGGGAAGTTATACTCTTTACATTGTTTCTCTCTAAGGAGAGAAATGCATTTATGTACTGCATTGCAGGACCTCAAAATGCTCCAAAGAATGTTTGAGTTATGACACTCATTAAATTTGTAGTCACTCTTGCAGTAAGGAAGAACAGCAGTCAATCTGTACACTGGAACCTTCCACAACAGCAATGAAATACTGGCAATATAATCATTTTTAAGTGATGTTGACTGAGGGATAAATATTGACTGCAGAACTCGGATTATACCTCTGCACCTCTTCAGGGGACTAAGAGGATCATTTTTATCCAATCACCTGAGTTGAATGCCTACTGATTTTTTTTTTGCCTAATATTGTTACTTGAAGCATACATTTACTGTTGTCCATTAGTGGGTTGTCTTGCTAGAATGAGAGCTTACAAAGAGAATTAATGAGTGTACAGCCATTTCACTTAGAGCAGTGTCAAAACAGGGGTTTGTTTGGAAACAAAATGTAGAATGTTTGACAAATTTATGCATTAACTTCACATGAAAGCACAAAAAGGGTCTTGGGTTAATATGACTTCTGAATGAGAATATCTCCAAAAGCAGCACTGAATTAACGATATAAATCCTTGTGCTCAAATCTCTGGAGCAGGACTTGAACTCATGACTATCTCGTTAGTGCTTCCAACTGAGCCATTGAGACATTAGAGTACCGACGTTATTGTCTTTGTAAGAAATGACCATGTCATTAATTATTAGTATCTTATGTACCTCGGACACAGCACAGAGCCTGAAACCAAAGAACAAGAAGAAAATAAATTCTGTCATTATTTAGTCTTGGGAACAAACTGATGAGTTTTTGTTGAATATACTGTGCTGATTGTGTCAAACAAATTGAAGTAAGTACAGCTGAAAGGCAATGAAATGTTAATGCTACTCCAGCCCATGCCTGAAAACTGGCCATATCTTGCTGCATGCAGGGGCAGGACTCCTTCATTAACTCAAGAATTGCAAATGGCACTGAACATTGTGCCATGATCAGCAATCTTATGATGAAAATAAGGATTTTGTGGTTGAAACAGCTGAAGGTGACTTGGCCTAGTTCTACAGGTATCAACAAAGAACATAAAGACCGAAGGAATAGTTTGGCAAAATGCTTTATTTGCTTATTATAATTTAGCATTAATATTGCAGTCCCAATGTTATTCCCAAAGTTTGCATAGTCTTCTGTTTTATTCAATGTCCACTACAAAGAATGGCTCAGCAGCAGCACTACTGATCGAGCTGATCAGGTCCTGAAGGACATAGCAGCCAGACTGAGTCTTCAGCAGGTGGTGAGGGAATTAACAAGAGGGAAATGCATACATGACCTCGTCCTCAACAACCTGTTGGCTGTAGATACTTCTGTCCATGACAATATCAGTAAGAGTGACTGCTGCACAGTCCTTGTGGAGACAAAATCACATTGGGAGTATCATCCATTGTGTTGTCACACTCCATAGGCCAAATGGGACAGATTCAAACAGATCTAGCAACTCAAGTCTGACTCAAAAAAAATTTCACATGGTATTTTGAGTTTCATTTGAAGTACGTGTTAGCCATAAGTAGGTTAGCCATTTGAGGTTCATTCTACTACAGTTGCATAATTTCTATTGTTATAATTGCCTAATTTATCTCAGTTCTTAATGTTCTGAGCTATGATTCTCCTTTTGTATTGACATCTTCAGTCTATGTCTGGGTGGTCTCACATTAGGAGAAAATGAGGACCGTAGATGCTGGAGATCAGAGCTGAAAAATGTGTTGCTGGAAAAGCGCAGCAGGTCAGGCAGCATCCAAGGAGCAGGAGAATCGACATTTCGGGTATAAGCCCTTCTTCAGGAATGAGGAGGGTGTGCCAAGCAGGCTAACATGAAAGGTAGGGAGGAGGGACTTGGGGGAGGGGCATTGGGAATGCAATAGGTGGAAGGAGGTTAAGGTGAGGGTGATAGGCCGGAGAGGTCAGGAAGAAGATTGCAGGTCAAGAAGGTGGTGCTGGGTCCAAGGGTTTGGACTGAGAAAAGGTGGGGGGAGGGGAAATGAGGAAGCTGGAGAAATCTGCATTCATCCCTTGTGGTTGGAGGGTTCCTAGGTGGAAGAGCTCTTCCTCCAGGCGTCGTGTTGCCATGGTCTGGCGATGGAGGAGGCCAAGGACCAAGGACCCCTCCCACTCCGCCAAGGACATGCAGGTCCTTGGCCTCCTCGCCCCTCCCCCAAGTCCCTCCTCCCTACCTTTTATGTTAGCCTGCTTGGCACACCCTCCTCATTCCTGAAAAAGGGCTTATGCCCGAAACGTCGATTCTCCTGCTCCTTTGATGCTGCCTGACCTGCTGCGCTGGTCTCACATTAGCACTGCCATTGACTCCTGCATTCTTTGTGTAACTATTGGACACACTTTTGGAGCCAAGAAATTTGCTGGGAGTGAATTTTTCGTAGAATGTTTTGTTAAGGCTTTGGGAATTTGTTTCAAAGTGTGCTACTTTCTGTCAATCTAACTCAAGTTAGATTGGAATCTTTCCATGTTCAACACTTCAGATTAGTCCAACAGTTTACATGTAATTACTGAGATCAGGATTTAAAAGTAAGATTTTATAAGATTGATTATAGTCTATTAAATTCTGTTTTATATTCTTCAATAGAATCTTTGGTAGCTTTCTAAGTTTATCAAAGTATGAGCATGCCTTGTGTGCATTTAACAGATTTTCTTAGCAATTGTGACAAATGTTAGTAGATTATCCAAACATTACTCCTTGTCAAATTCCTGAGCCTCCAAGCTCTGAAAATACTTTACACCTGATCTTGCTTCAGGCAGGAAGCAAAAGTGCCAAGACCATACCTTATTTTCCCTTTGCTGAGATTGTAACCCATTTTTATATATGTATTTCATTTTGCCTTTGGCCAAAAGGCTCAGCTTCATAGCACATCAGTGGGAAATAACAGACATTTGGCTTGTTTCATCCATTGCTCTTAAAAGTAACTCAAATTCCAATATTCTATCTTAAAAAAAATCCCTTACTTTCTGAACTTCGCCTTTGCAACCATAGGCAATGTCAACATAGACCCAAGCTTGATGGTGAAATAGAACTTAAGACACATTTCCTTGTGGTTAGAGTTTATAAACAATTTGGTAATCAGCTTCTACCTGTGCCACCTTTATATTTACTCAGTCATTTAGTTAATCAATTCAACACAGTCAGCAGCATTAATTCCTTTTTGTTGACACTAATGTCTATCATATAATACTGCTTGCATTCGGATGTTTATTTTGCCTATTTATTTATAGCAAGTTCTTCTTAAGCCTGATTTGTTCTTATGCACAGAAACCTGGTCCACGTTTTCCATTAATTTGAGTCTGAAAAGTGGATAAACTGGGGAAAAAAAACGTAAACTTTGATAATGGGACTTGATCTCTGGTGTGTAATGCAGTGAGGAATAACACTAGTAAATCCAATATTTGCTGCCCATCCTTAATTGCTCGAGTGGGAGGCTCACAGTGCCATTTCAAACAGAAGTTCAGAGTCAACCATGTTGTTGTGGGTCTGAAATCACATGTTGGTCAGACCAGACAGTGACCTAAAGGAAATTAATAAACCATTAGGATTTTTTTACAACAATTGATAGTTTCATGGCCATGATGCTTGAGACTCGTTTCACCAGTTGCCATGGTGGGATTTTCATACATATGACTAGACCAATAGTTTGGATCTCTGGATCACTAGTCCAGTGACATTACCAGTTCCCAATTTCCCTTTTGCTTTTCTCTTGGCCCATCTCCAGCATTTATGGGTTCAGCATTTTGAAGAATTTAAATTCAATTATCTGAAAGCTACAATTAAAGTTAGATTTAGCAATAAAAATGACCATATTGGTCGGTCTACATGTGCCTGCAAAAAACAATGTGGTTGACTCTGAAATGACTGAGCAAGCCACTGGAACAAGTTGCTGTAAGGTGAGAAAGGAATGAAACCAGACACACCACCCACTATCAGCCGAGAACTGGAAATGACAAAGGCACTCCTGACTGGCTGAACTTGCATCCTGCTAACATCTGTGCCCTATGCTAAAATTAGGAGAGTTATCACACAGATTAATAAGGCAACAGTTGCACTCACTGAATCATACCACACAGACAATCTCCTAGACCCAGACTAGGTGCGATGCCCATATCCAGTGAGAGTATAAATCGGGCACCCATAATGATCTCAAGGTGTACTTAGTACCCAATATCCTGTCAATGATAAAAACAACTTCCTTCAATCTTCAGAATATTGCTGCATTACTACCTTATCACTCCCACACCAACATTCCCTGAAGCACATGCTCAATTTTTTTTAACCACCTCCAGACAGAACTATTCCAACATTTACTTGGTTAATCATTTCCAATCTGTCCTCTGAACTCCTGATCATACGAAACTCTCTGTACAGATCCTTACCCACATCAACTCCCTCTTATGCATCAGCTTTTCCTTGCGAACCAACATAAGCTCCTGTTCACAAGGATTTCACATTTAACATTCTTACCTTTGTGTTTAAATATTTTCATGCCCTTGAATTAATTTGAGATCTGTAATCATCTTTAGTGGGAAATGGAAGTGTTATGGTAATGTTGCTGGACTAGTGATCCAGAGATCCAAACTATTGGTCTAGTGATATGTACAACAATTCCACCATGGCAACTTGTGGAATTCAAATTAGATTAATAAACCTGGAATTGAAAGCTAGTCTCAAGAATGGTGGCCATGAAACTATCAATTGTTATAAAAACCCATCTGGTTTATTAATGTCCTATAGGTCACTGCCTGGTCTGGCCTACGTGTGACTTCAGACCCACAGCAACATGGTTGACTCTAAACTGCTGTTTGAAATAGCACTGTGAGCTACCCCATCAAGAGTAATTAGGGATGGCAGCAAATGTTGGACTTACTGATGTTATTCCTCACTGCACTACACACAGATCAAACCCCATTATCAAAGTTTAAGTTTTTTTTCCCAATTTACCTGCCTCTCAGACTCAAATTAATAGAAGTTAAAAATCACACAACACCAGGTTATAGTTCAACAGGTTTATTTGGAAGCACTAGCTTTTGGATCGCTATTCCTTCGTCAGGTAGATGTCACAAAGTACTTTGAAAGCTAGTGCTTCCAAATAAGTCTGTTGGACTACAACTGGGTGTTGTGTGATTTTTGACTTTGTCTACCTCAGTCCAACACTGGTTCCTCCAAAACAAATTAATAGAAAGCACGGATCAAATATCTGTACTTAAAACCAAACCAAGGGACACGAAGAACTTGTTAAAAATAAATTCTCACCACAGGTAAAGAACGGAGAATGTACAACTTCACTAATAAAAGTCTCAACCCTATAAAACGTTTCTACACATACACACGGACAAAAAGCATTGGTGATAATGGCAAAGCAGAAGAATAACTGGGAAAGCGGTTCAATGACCCCACTGCACAGGGCTGTTTCCACTTGTTCACAGGAGGCAGTGCGTGACAGGCACATTGACTGCAAAGTCTCTTGATTACTGGGCAAAAGCTACAGATTACAGCAAGCGATGACAGTCAATAAATTAGCTTTCTTCAAGCTTTAGGTAATTTGTTGGACAGAAAAGGTACACCACATTCCTGTTTCCAAAGGCTACTGCCAGTATCACTTGCGACCCTAGTGGTTCCACGGTAGCTGAATAATTCCGTTAGTTGTTGTCAGGCTGATCTCAGCCACAACTTGTCACAACTCCACAAACCCAACTACCAGCTGAATCTCACTTTGTAAATAAGCCCATCTACAAACAGACTTCCTCCACTGCTTAAACAAAGCAACAGTGCAAACATAACATATAAGGAGTTTCAGATCAAAAGGATTTTTAATATCTTTATCAGTAAAGTTTCTTCACACCCTAACTTTTTATGTAAGTCACTTCCTTCTCCCTCTCACCGGCACACCTCATATCATCTAGGCCGTGTGCTCTGCAAAAACTCTGTAATCTGCTCTGCCCCTTACTCTGTACATCCTGCTTAAACCTCACTTCTTTCACAAAGTTTTTGTTTACTTCACTCTAAGCCTAAAGTCTTCTACATTGACTGGATGCCCTTTTTATTGCACTTTAAGATGTTTTTGTATGTTAAATACATTAAGTAAAAGTAAGTGATTGTTGATGTCTCCAGCCTCTCGTTAAATCCACTAGAGGATCAGTGGGAGGGGTGAAATAATATGGAGTGAGTATTCAGTTTGCAGCCCAAGTATAAAACTAGCATTGTGAACCCACTGACTGTTTATAAAAAAAAATTTCAGGATATTCAATGGAAATGACAGTCAGGCAGCTTCCTCAACAGGCAGGTGTTCCACATGTGTTTTAAGCCAGGTGATAACCCTGCTGAATTGAAATATGATTAAAGTTCCACACTGCTGCAACAAATGCTAAGAGCAAAACTGATCAATCCCACATCATTTTCCCACCATGTTTAAATTGTTGGATGGCCAGAGAAAAAGTATTGGGGATCTGGATCCACACCAATACCAGATGTACACATCTAAACTCAGAGCTTAAGTCTCATCGGGTTAGACTGGACTTCCAAATGAAATCTGGATCTCAAACCACAAGTGAAAGATTGGAAGTATTTTTAAGAAAGGAACGCGACATGGCTGTGAAGACATTTTACTTTCACGACATATTTTCAACCACAAGTAAAATAATTGCAAATAACTATTGACTCTAGTAAGCCACTTAGTACTTGTCAAAATAAACTTACCTGAAGCATGGAAGGAAGGATCCACTGATAGCCACTCAGAGAAAAAAGATGGTTGAAGTGCACTGCAGTATTGATAGCTGTAGCAGCATATTGACGAAGCAACGCACTATCTTCGGGATGAAGGATTAAAGCCCCATTAAAGACGTTCAGGAAGAGCATAATCTCATCTCCCCAGGGAAATTCGCTGGGCATACCCAAAAACATCTCCTCCAATAGTTTGATCCACATACTCTTGTGAAGGGTATCCAGTCCAAATAATTCTTTACCTGACAAAATGATAAAAGATTTCACCTTAATGTCTGGCACCTCATCCTGAAGATTATTTTATCTTAACCTTCTGAAATATTGATGAACAAAAGCATTGAGTGCACAAATGGCAACTAGTACAAATAGCTGTGAGCTCTTATGGTTGTGTCCCTACCTCTGAACCAAAGGTCCATATACAATTTCTCCAGAGATATACAATAACACATTTGAACAGGTTGGTTAAACATATCAGGCAATACCGTAAAAAGCATTAAGCCCTACAATGAGATCAGGACCATTCCTAGCTGATGCAGGGTGACTATTTTGTGTCTTGCAATTTTGCGGGTCCCATACTGGGATTATAGACATACGAGAGGTAGCGAAAGCCAGGGCTGGAATCGCAGAGTGAGATTTGGTCCAGGGGGGTCCCACACCCTCAGCCTCTGAATGAGATAAAATGAGAATGAATCTTAAACTTTAAAATAACAGGGATCTTTGAGGATGAAAGAAAGGGAGGTGCTTAAACATAGGACACCCTTTGATGAGAAAGTAAAAATCTGAAATTCACAATGATGATAGGCTGGATCATAGAATCCCTCCATTGATGTCTATCAGCTACAGCACACAAAAGCACTGTTAGTTGTGAAGTAGAATGGAGTACTGATCTCTCACCCACTGTCTACTGCTTCCATCCCCTGGATGTGCTTTGCTCCCGGATTTGGAGGTCAGCAAAATGTCTGCTCAGTTCTCCTGAGTGGCGGTAACAGGCTACATAATTGGGCATTATACCACCTACCACTCACTCCCCCTCCCATTCCGCACAGACCCAAAAACTGCTTTGCGACATGAATGTGTCGGCATCATGACTGCTATTCTCCCCAATTTCCAGGCTTTCCATCTCTGCGCCCCCCCCCCCCCCCCACCTTCTGAGTGGAATCCAAAATTCTGCCCCAACTGTGCAAAGGATTGCACTTCTTTCTCTCTAATATAATGTTTGGGTGCTGCAAATATAAACCATCATTTCCTCATATTTGTAAAAGCCAAACCTCTGAAGAGATGTCAATTCTTGCCTGGGAAAAAGATGATGGACTGAAAAATCAAAATATGCTCCACATTAACGCAACATAATCCATATGGTACAAACATACTTTGGAGTATGCAGCATTAACATGGGAGCCTGAGATTTGAAAATATAGTGCTGTGGACTTGCATCACCCTCTGGTACAACTGTGCCAATTTTCACTTTCATCACCAGGGTAAATCACTTCAAAATGGGGGCTTAGTGCCTTCCTGCTTTCTTAACACCAACAAGAGGGCAGTGATATTTTGAAAGCATTTTGTTGTCTGAAGGAGTTGCTGATTTCCTTTAAAATACAAGCTGGGTCATAGGGCTCTGAATCCAATTTTAACCACATTGTGTGTTCTTACAGAAATAACCTGGGCCACTGGTATCCACAGACTGTGATCGCGACACTCATTGGGTGGTTGATGGTATCTGCTGAAGGTCAATACTGGGTGAGCCTCATACTGAGACTGGTGACCCAAAATCATACCACAGGCATGGATGTCTAACCAACATATTTCAACCAGCACTATCAGTTTGGGTAAACTCATTGAGATTGACGTAATTTGTTTAAGTAATAATTTCCCCAGACAAGGTAGTTCATTGTTACAACCAGCAACTGTTGAGTGTTTTTAGGCCACGTGTGAGAAAAGTTTCAGAGGCTGGTTTAGGATAAGGCGCAGTGCCCTTATCCAATCCCACACAAATTCACTCTGTTATGTGTTTGCTTGAAAGCATTCAGTTCAAAGTTTCAGCATCTCGTGAAAAGTTACGTTACCTTGAGGATCAGCGAACAGTGAAAATTCTGCATCAACTGCATTTCGAGGAAATGATGGAAGCCTGAGAAGATCCTCTTGCAACAAGGATACATGGGATTGCTTGTGTGCGGAAGGTATGTGCTGCGTAAGTGACATCAGAAACATTACCCGACCGAGCTCCTCCAGTTTCCGAGTAAAGACCTATATTAGAAAATAAGTTTATGATCTTGAGAGATTAATATGCACTTTCAGAATCCAGCTTGGTAAAACCATTATTCTTCGAATGTGGTGTGGATCACCGAATCAAAGAAAAACTACCAAAAAGAGAACCATTAGGACCATACTGGCTCCACATTCCTTGTAAATGTGCCTGATTTGGCATCAGTAGCCATGTGTGTGATACATACTATGTTTTAATTTATTACAAGAACCAGTAACTGGAAAGGCCACTCGGGGGGATTAGAGTTCTCAAAACATTGAAAGACCACGCTCAAGAGAAGCTGATAATGCTGTTTCTCTGTCAGCTAGTTTGTGAAGACACAGAGCTGCCAGAAACCTTCTGTTTCAAGTACACAGAATTGTGCAGTAAATGGCAATTAAAAGGCTTTTAAATAATTGACTGCACCATGATGGAACAGCAGTAACAGTGCAGTGTCAGAAGATGCTCAGGCAGCAGGGATTTTTAAAGGTTCTTTCTGATTTGCCTGCATTTTCTTCTGACCTTCCTGCGGAATTATGTGCAGAGAGGGGTGCTAACAACCTAGGCTAACAGATGTCCCAACTGAAAAATCACTTCCCCAAAAGGAGCCTTTACAGTGGCATTACCTCAAAAGTGAACCACTGACTATTAAATTCTTCAGAATTAATCAATTGCAATCTTTATTGTACTACAAGAGAGAAAGTAAACCAGAATAATCACGAAATATTAATGGCCATTTGGTTGCACAGATCAAGAGGACATTCAACCACTTCTTCCATCCAACCACCCCCTTCTCCAATCGTATTTTGTCAGTGAAGAAGAAGGTGTAAACAGGATCATTTGCAGCAAGAAAACCTTGCTGACATGTCCTAGTTGTTTGTACTAAGGGGTATCACAGACAACAGCCCTCTTCACATGGGGCTCCTAAAAGACTCCTCACCTTCAACAGCTGTGAATAAATAAATAGCACATCCTTTGCACAAATATACTTTAACATGACAAACTGTGCAAAGAATTGCAAGTTAAATCTCAAATGTCTTTTTCCTTACCTGTTTCTGGATCAGTTCTTGCCCTTTTGCAGGAAGCATATGGACAAGGTTTAACTGTGGTGAGACTGATCGCCGAAATGGATAAATATCTCGTACGTACGTCTGTAAAAGAGTTGAGCCACAATGTACAGAACATCTTCATATACTGTGACTATATATACAATGTATGTTGAAGATTTTAGCCATTTACTCAGAGAATATCCCATATTTACGCGAGTTATCTTAGCACAGCATTCTCCAAGGCAATGCCTCTACTAATCAATGTATACTTTTTAATATTCATTCAGGGAATGTGAGCCTCACTGGTTCGGCCAGCAATTTTTGCCCATCTCCAATTGCCTTTCAGAAGGGCATGGTATACAAATGTTTTGAATTGCTGCAGTCCATTTCATGTACTGCACACTGCTATTAGGGAGGGAATTCCAGGATTTTGATCCATTATCATTCAAGAAATGGTGCTATCTTTCCAAGTCAGGATGGTCAGTGACTTGGAGGGGAACTTGCAAGTGGTGGTATCCCCTTATATCTGCTGCCCTTGTCCTCTAGATAGTGACAGTCATGGGTTTGGACAGTTTAAGGGTTCTTATTGAATTTCTGTGATGTATACACAGCTGCTACTGAGCACAAGTGTTGGAGGGAGTGAACAATATGGATGTGGTGCCAATCAGGTGGGCTGCTGTGTCCTGGAAGGTGTCAAGTTTTGGAGTGTTGTTGCAGCTGCACTGCACCTTCTTTATTTTTTTATCTCTTAGACAGGCTAAAGAGAGTCAGAAGTCACTTGTTGCAGGGTCCATAGCTGCTGAACTGGTCCTATGGCCACAGTATTTAGCTGGTTGGTCCAGTCCAGTTTCTGACCAATGTTGATAGCCAACCAATCAGTTTTCTTTCCCTGGGCAGCATAAATGTTATGTTTCCTTTATGTTGGCATTTCTTGAAAATTGTCCTGATGAGTGCAAAGCAAAAAAGCTGTGATAAAATGTAGTTACTCAAATTTGTCTTTGATATCACAAAATCGACTTTGTATCCCATATAGTTCGTTTTTCAGATAAACCTTATAGCATGTGGGAAACATATTATTTCAATGATAAATGTTTGGCCAATTCAATCTGTAAAATTTGAGAGTCGTTCTTCTCTTTTCAATGTCTTTCCTCAAGCAGAATTTGGTATCTAACATTTGTGATGCACAATATGTCAGTGTCTTACTTTTGCATAATGTATCAGGTTCCAACGCTTATCCATCAAAAAGTAGTGGTTTGACTGAGCTTCAGGAATATTAAAAAATTCCAAGCACTCCTAGAAAGAAATAACGCAACAAATTCAGGAATGGGAACCTATACAAACCATAGGCAAAGACAATACAGTGAATCCTTTCTAAGTTCAGAATGTGTTATCTTGTTAATTTGTCTGATTTATGTGACAAACATACAACAGCACAGACGTATATCGAATATACTGCAATACAAAGGCAATGGCCAAAGAATAGATTTTAACACTAGCAATATACTACTCTTTCCAAAATTGATAACGATACAGTTTATCTGATTAAGCAATTAAGTTGCACAAAAATGGTGACAGATTCTGTTATGCCAAGGATCAGTATCAATGAAGATAATAACGAATGAATGCTCTGAGAAATGACAGTGAGTTAACATTTCAAAAACCTTTTAAAAATTGTGATTTTTTTTAATGCCAGAATTTTTTTGATTGAATGACAAGTTGGCTAAAATGTTTTGCTGCTGTAGAATTGGGTCATTTCATGGCAAGGTAGGATTCCTGCTTATCATAATGATGTATTCTGAGCCTCAGCTGAAATTTTGGCTCAGAGTTAAATAATTTTATCAGCTGCCCTGGTCTCTCCTGGTGAAGGGGTTGTGGGGTGGGGACGGACTGAGTATGGAGGCAAGGAAGGATCTGATACATTTTGTTTCATAGTGCGGCCACTTCAACTAAAAATATTGCTTCAATGTTGTTTCAACATTGGCACTTTTGTTCCCATGATTAAATGTGGAAATATTCATTCAGGGAATCTGTTCTTCCTTCAAAATTGACTTGTTGGGACAGATTTCTAAGATTCACCAAGATTCCAGCGGCCTTTAAAAATGGGAAGTGGGACTGTGATCCTCACCCCATATCTGATGGGTCCTAATTTTGCTGGGCATGGGGTAGAGTTTGACAGGCAAAAGAAATAGGGGCCAGAAGGGACACCCACATACGGGAAATTCAATCTCAACAAGGCTACCTGAACTCAGTGCTGAGTCTACACACAAAAGAGTGCAGCCTTATCCCAGTGGAACTTACAAATCATAGAAGGGTCTTATATGTTTTTGAAGGTAGATATGGTCAGTTAAATTGTCAAATAATTTTAATGTCTCCTCCTTGTAAAAATTCAAAATAAAAACTGGCAGTCTGTGTCTGGATTAAAAAAAAAATCTGATGTCAATATTTCAAAAGCTGTTTTCAGATATAACCTGAAGTTTTATTAATATTTGGTTGTTTTTCACAACTGAACACTATCACTGTTTGGTTAGGTTGTGTTGTCAGTTCACAGTTTGATTGTCAGCTCAAACAGGTAATTAAAGGATTACTTGTCTTTGATGTGAGGTCTTGCATCCAACTGTTTGTTTTGATAAGGGATTAAGTTAAAAATCACACAACACCAGGTTATAGTCCAACAGGTTTAATTGGAAGCATACTAGCTTTCGGAGCACCACTCCTTCATCAGGCGCTCCGAAAGCTAGTGTGCTTCCAATTAAACCTGTTGGACTATATCCTGGTGTTGTGTGATTTTTAATTTTGTACACCCCAGTCCAACACTGCCACCTCCAAATCATGATATTTTAATGTATTGCATGGGCTTTTGTGAATGAGTGCTTTTGTATAGTGAAATGTGTATTTAGATGCTTAAAGTTTTATTTTGTTTCATCTCAGGCCATAATGAATACTGGGTGAATTAGCATGGAAAATGTCAGGGTGAGTTAGGACACGTGTTGGCATTAACTTGCCATAAGTGCTGGTAGGAGAATAGCTGGTGAAGGTCATGAATTGGAATGTGTTCCCATGTGTGGGTAGAAGTGAGAGCTGGGAGCTAATGTCTGACAAAACAATTGGATGAAGTCCCAGTAAACGCAGTGTCCCAGTTAGCCTAAGGTCCTTTTAGACAGCCCCGAGTGGCACATGCCAGTCATTGCTTTGTCGTGAATATCATGAAATCGTGGTAATTTTTCAAACTTGAGCTACCTGCCTCAGTAGCAAAAAAAAATCAGCCTGTTCTTTGATTGGCAAAGTAACCAGAGTCAATGAGAGAAAATGCTTTGTGCGATGAATGGTTATGATTAGGATACATTGCCTGATAAGTGTTGGATACAAAATGGACACAAATACACATAGCAATCTTCTAAAAGGAATTAGATAACACGTTTCAGGTAGCAACAAATACAGAGACATGAGGGAAACACAACGTGGGTTCTGCTGAATTTCTTTGCAAAGGGCAATATTTTCACACAGGGTGGTTCGTATGAGAAATAAATTTGCCAGAAGAAGTGTTAGATGCAGGTACAATTACAACATGTAAATAACACCTGGATAGGTTCATGAATGGGAAAGGTTTAGAGGGATGTGGGCCAAATGTAGGCAAGTGGGATTAGTTTAGCTTGGGAAACTTGGTCAGCATGGCGTGGTTTGACTGATGGGTCTGTTTCCATGTTGTATGACTCTTAAAGAGCCAGGACAGACCAAGTAGCCTCTGCTGTTTAAATTAGATTAGATTCCCTACAGTGTGGAAACAGGCCCTTCGGCCCAACTGACCTTCCGAAGAGTAACCCACTCAGACCCATTTCCTTCTGACTAATGCACCTAACACTATGGGCAGTTTAGCATGGCCAATTCACCTGACCTGCACATCTTTGGACTATGGGAGGAAACCAGAGCACCCGGAGGAAACCCACGCAGACATGGGGAGAATGTACAAACTCCACACAGACAGTTATCCGAGGCTGGAATCAAACCAGAGTCCCTGGCGTTGTGAGGCAGCAGTGCTAACCACTGAGCCACTGTGCTGCTATTCAATGATTCTACAAGATGCCACAGACAATGAGTATTTCTGGCATCCAACATAGTTATGTTATGAATAACAAAAAATATATTGGAGAGGTATTCTTATCTTCTGGATACTCACTTACATGTTTTTAAACTTCAAATGGTTAGTTAAATGGTTGAGGAAATAGCAGTAAATTTAATGAGTTTAATTATTATAGAATCTCTACAGTGTGGAAGCAGGCCATTCAACCCATCGAGTCAACATCAACCCTCCATACCCCATCTCACCCAGACCCACCTTATCCCAGCAACCCTGCATTTCCCATGGCTAATCCACCATGGCACATCCCTGGACACTGCACATTTCAGCATGGCTAATCCACCTCACCTGCAGGAGAAACCCAGGCAGAAATGGGGAGAATGTGCAAATTCCACACAGACATGTTGCCCGAGGGTGGAATCAAGTCCATGTTCCTGGTGCTGTGAGGCAATATGCTAAGTACTGAGCCAACATACCTAGTTATTCAGTTTGATAGGAAGATCATGAGGAGCCAAAGCAAAATAAAGGATACTACTCTAAAGCAGATACAGGAGTAGAGGGCTTGGGTGTAAATGTGCACCAATTATTAAATGCAACAGTGCATGTTCAGAAAGCAGTTATTTAAAAATGCAATACCTTAAACTTTGTTAGCAAAGGCATAGCAAGGACATTATAAATAAAACACTGGTTTGGCTTAACTAGCATATTGTATCCAATTCTGGGCACTACATATCAGGAATAATACAAAGAAAGCATGCAGAAAAGATTCTGAAATTGAATTATTATCCGAAAAGGCAAAATTGCAGGGCTATAGGTAAGACAGGGAGTAATTTGAGGAGTTAGTGTGGTGGTAATATTACTGAATTGATAATTCTGCTTTGTGAATACAGCAGCTGGGCAAATTTATATTTAATCAATGAAATGTGGAATTATATAGCAAGCTACAGTAACGTTGACCATGACAATTACTGATGATTGCCATAAAGACTCATGGTTCACAATGATCCTTTTGTTAAACTGTCCTTCCTTACCTGGTCTGCATGTGATTCCCAAACCTAAGAGATATAATTGATTCTTAACTGTCTGCTGAAACAGCTCAGCAACTCTGTTCCTGGGCAATTAGGGATGGGCGAAAACTGCTGGGAATGTCAGTGATGCACACATCCCATGGAAGAATAAATACAGTACTTTTGCAAAAAGGCCAGCACAGGTGTGATGGGCAAATGCCTCCTTCAGTCCTGTGACATCTTTATCATAATGGCATACTACACACAATTAAAACTTTAGCTGGCAAATGTTGTTTTAGAATGCTCAAAGCTGTTAATTAAAAACACGCATGCATTCTGTAAATTCCAGGTGACATGCAATAATTAATATTTTAGAGAGAGAATTGGCTAAATTATTAGCATTTCATACTGTTGACAGAAAGCCTTGACGATTGATAGCGCAGTGGTCAATAGCCACTATTTTCCTTTATTATTGGATCTATAATCTGTTCAACATTTGTCTTGTCTTCCTTTCATTCTTATTCCAAGAATTGAACACACCATGAACAATCGTTCTTCACTGATTCTATTCTCCACCGCCTGTCTGGTAGAGAGGCCAGAGCACAATTTAACATTTCATGCCCATGTCATCTCGGATCTTTCCTGTGCATGTTTTCCAGGTGTCATGTCAGGAATAATCTCCAAACCCTCCCTTCCTGTTTGCATCAAATTATATAATTTTCCTAGTATCATTGCCATAAGAAAGTTCCTCTTAAGATCACTCTCCCAAAAGCCCAATTGTTTGTCCTCTTGGACTGACTGCTTTCATTTCAAATGTGCTTGGTCAAGCCTCATTATCTCTTGGGGGCTCAGCATTCACAGCCATACATCGTATTTGGCCACACAATGGCTTTCAGAAGGGCTCTTAACATTCACAAGAGGTGGAAATTGTGATTTTTAAAAATATGATTATGACCGATATAAATCACAGAAACATAAATTAAAAACAGAAGATGCTCTTAAACATCTGACAGAGTAGAACTGAATGACTAATAAATTTTGGTATAAATACATGTCTGAAAGAAGTAAATGATTATAGAGTTAGAAACAACACATAAAAGACATATTATGTTGATGAAGTAAACATATTAACAGACATGCTTTCAACAATACATCTTAGCAACAGGCGTGCCCTTATAAAAGTCAAACACACACAGCAGATGTTCGTTATATTGCATATACATATTAAGAACCTTACATTTATGTGATATAAACATAATAATATTAAAATATTAAGTCACCAGAAAAAAATTAATTACTCAAAAATAAACGTGGTCTTTTTACCTTGAGAACAGCTTCAAACTGTGTATCCTCATGAACAGGAAGTTGCGTTGGAATATCACATTCATTTTGTCCATGGACAACTAAAGTCTTTGTGCCTGGAGCGACAATGAGGTCCTACATTTAAACAGTTCTCTAAACTGATTATGTCAACATTTCCTAATCAGCCACCAAATCAAAAAAACAAATCAAACTCATTAGCATTTTCGTACAGTACATTTAACTCTCGTGTGACCTGATGCTCACAAACCCACAGTGATTTGTACCTTGATAAAATTTTATGTCTTTTTTTTAATTGACACAGTGCTAACTCTTTCACATCCCAGTTCTAACAGAGATGCTGCCAGTCCCCATTCAGCACAACAATCAGACTTCCAGAAAACGAGTTAGGAAGCGTAGGCCATTCAGTCCATCATGCTTTCTCCACCATTTCTTAAGATGATGACAGATTCAATTGAGGTGTCAACTTTGCGTTCCTGCCTATATCCAAATATATTTGTTCACAAAGAATCTTATTCTGCCTCCACTGCTCTCTGGACAAGAGTGTTCAGCAGATTCACCATACTGTACAGAAAGAACTCATCAGCATCTCCTTTTCCTTATTTTTAAATTCCTTCTCCCAGGTCTAGTCTCTCCCATGAAGAGAAGTATCCTTTCAGCATCAATTCTGTCAAGCCCCTCAGGATCTTCTATGTTTCAATAAAATCAGCATTCATTCTACTGAACTCCAGTGGTTGTCAGCCCTACCTGTTCAATCTTTCCTCAAAAGGTAATACCACATCTCAGTCAGAATATTGTGTCGAACAAATACTTTAGGAGTGACATTTCAATTCTTCTAAATCTGTCAAGGATCACCATTGATGCAGGGGAGGCCTATGCAAGAGTTTCAGTATCTGCAGATTCTCTCTGAGCAGGGCAGGAACAGCACTCCAACATCATGACTTCAACATGAAGGAGAGCTGTGTGTGGCAGACAGGGATGTTGTTGTCAGGTTAGGAAATTCAAATTACTGCAGAATTTAACTGCGGTGCTCCATTATTTTTGTCTTCTCTCTGTGATGCCCTCAGCCACAGACTGGAGACGTCTAGAGTTAAAGAAACCAGGAACAAGAGGAGGTCTTTTGGCTCTTCAATCCTGTACTGCCAATGTGATCACGGCTGAGGCTCGATCTCAATGCCATATTCTTGCTTTCTCCTGACATACACTTGATGCCTTTAGAATCCAAAAATGCATCTATTCCACAATTTCATCTGCTTCACAATACCATAGGCTACCAGGTTAGGAAGGGAGAAGGATGGTGATGATGAGATCCATATTGCAGTGCAGCACAATAAGGATCTGATGGTGGTGGGCTGGGAGCAGAAGGTTGGTGAGGAAGGCAAATAGTGTTGGGGGGAGGATTGGTGGAGGTGGGCAGTGGAGTGGGGGAGGTGTTATGGTCAGATTATTGGACTTGGAGAAAAGACTCCTGATGAATACATAATGCTATAAAAGACATTTTTCATAGGGAGTCAGCCTTACTCCTTTTTTCTTCCAGCTTTTGAGTACCCCAACATCTTGCAAATTGGCTAGCTGTAGAAAAAAAGTGACTACCAAAATGAAAACAGATGGTTTTAGTGTGTGGAATTGCCTTCCCTAAACAGCAATGGAGTTTGGGTCATTGAATTGTTACAATAATAGCAAACATGGACTATCAATATTTAATTCTCTTCTTCTTTGTTTAATACCGAAGAATTTAATGGATTGAAGTGAATTTTAAAGGGGACTAATACTGGCCTAGAATGGTTGCTGTGATCACCTGATCACAGTTTGAGTTAGCCCCAGAGAACCCAGTCAGAACACAGTGTGTTGAAATTACCATCTCATATACAGACGTTGAAATCAGACAACTAAATCAGTGTTAAGAAATTTGCACCACCTGTTTAACTCACACTTGATTGATAAGTTTGCATATTCAGAGTTGAAAGATTACCTGCAGAATTTCAGCATGGAAAAACAATGGAGCTAGACTCAGGAATATTCAAATAAACCATACTCCATACGTAGTGTGCTGGGCAGAGCAGAGAAGAATGTGGATTCATAACATCAGAAATTGTAAATCTTGTTGTCTGTCTGTTTCTCTTGTTTTCTGAGGTCAGTGACCAGTGAAAAAGCAACTTGAGAAAGTAACTACATGCACTGAATTCCATGATTTTTACAAGTTTCAATATTGCTGATGAAACAAGATTACTGCTAAACAGGTACAGAATCTGGTTGCATTCTCATAACATCTGAACTCCATGAAATTTAAACTAAATCACTACTTATCTTCCTGCTTCTATGAGATACACGATGTGCAGGTGCCATTGCTGGGCTGGGGTGGTAACAGTCAGAAGTCACACGACACCTGGTTTTAGGCCAACAGGTTTATTTGAAATCACAAGCTTTCAGAGCTTCACCTGATGAAGTGGCCATGCTCTGAAAGCTTGTGATTTTAAGTAAACCCATTGGACTATAATCTAGTGTCATGTGGCTTCTGACTCATAGTAGGTACAGTCACCTCTTCTTTTTAAAATGGATTCCTCTGTTTAACTGTGCTTGATGCCATGCTTTATTATTTCTTTTTTCTCAAGTAGCATGTGATAAGTTTCCTCTTTCTTTCATGTAAGACAGCCTTGGAATTGGCTTCTTCACTTTGATTTAATAAATTTTATTTGAATTGTCATAGCTGTGTGCTTTAAAAAAAATTAAAGCATTGTTCTAACCAACCTAGAAGCAGTAAAAAGGGTATTGATTCAAGCCAAATGAACAGGCCTACAGTTTCCTGTCCAAATTTCAACTTGAATAAAGACAAGTAAATAAACTGAAAGTTGCTTCAAGTATAATAAATCTGCTATAATACTTTATTTCTGATCAATATTAACCATTTCATTTGCCACAAAGTTTTATGCAGTACATTTTTTGATGTGGATATTGGTTCAGCATTTCAGAAGTGATAGTGATGTACAGTCGAAATAGCAACAAGCTCAATATGTTATCAATCATTTCACAGTCGAGGGTTAAATCACTGCTTGCACTTAAAACAGGCACTTTCTTATAACTTCAATGGATTCACATAAAGGATGAAACATCATTGATCATAGCTGGAAATAAGTAGGAATGTGGATCCAAAATTCATCAATGCTTAGTGCAGCCCTTGGTTGCCATAAAAAATAGGAACAGAAATAGATTTTCCAGCCCCTCAAGCCTGCTCCAGCATTCAACAGGACTATGGTTCATCCGACATTCCTCACATTCACTTTCCTGCATTTTCCCCACAACCCTCAATTCCCCAAATGATCAAGAATTTAACTGTCTAGCTATCTCAGCCTCAAACATACACAAAGACTTTGCCCCCATAGCAAGACGTTGCAAAGACTCAACACAGAGAGAAAAAATTCCTCCTCAGCTCAGTCTTAAATTGGCACTCCTGACTCAGATACACTCTCCCATGAGAGGAAACATCCCCTTAACATTTATCCTGACTAGCTACTTAAGAATCCTATATGTTTCAATCAAATCACCTCTCATTCTTCTAAACTGAGTCGCAAGATGTTTAGCCTTGCTCATAAGATGATCCCTCCATATTGGGAATCATTGTAGTGAACGTTTTCTGAGCCAGTTGTGCCCTTACCTGGCATAGAGGCTGTAACCAGCAGTTTGACTTCACACTGTTCCTTTTTCATTGTCTGTTTGAGGTCTTTGAAGAAAAGTCCTTCGACATAACCAACAACCTCCCACAGGAAGGTGACAGTGGCTGAGATTGCATCCATGCCCCATTCACAAGGAGTGCGGACAAAATACATGATCAGACCAACCTGAAATGCAACAGAAAAATGCCGCAGACCAACAGTATAGTTCAGTTTTGGTCTGTAATACAAATCTGCTTAATCAAAATTAGAAAGAGCCCAACATATGTTCAGGTTCCTACCTAGGCCCCTTTCCAAACTCAAAGCTGTGTTAGTGCTTTTTACAAGCAATGGGTAAAAACAATTTAAAGCAAAGTAAAACCATGACCCATGATGGATGGTATTTCTTGTTTTGCCCCCAGGAGGTTCAGAGATGGGGAGAGAATTTATTTAGATGGGATTGTGGCAAGTGGGGATCATGCAAACTTTCTATTTCCACCCAATTAATTCTGCCTGTGGATGGCCTTCCTACCCCATTACCAATTGATGCCCAAATAAGTGCCCAAACCACGATCACTGGGATTAAGTGCAATGTACAGGCTTGTTGCTGTACAGTGAGTATGGACAAACCTGTGCATGTTGCTTGTGATGTCACAGGGAGGAAGGGTCCACTTGGTCAAGACAGATCCCACACTGGGAAGTAGGAGGAGGGTAAGATTGGAAGAGTGGTGGGAAGAATGCTGCTGAGAGTCACTGTTTCCTTTGTGGCTGAACACCATCTAACCCTCCCCCTCCTCCATCCCTGCCCACCCCTTCTCTGCAAAAACATTGCCAACCCATGATCCACGGCCAGGAAAACACTTGTGACTTAGTTCCAGGGCTCCAGTGAAGATCTAGGCCTCAGCTGGGATGTCTCTTCTGCAGCAACCATCCTGTCCTCAATGGAGTTGCTGAGCTAAAGTAGCCTCTGGTTGGCTACTGGCTCTCAGTGTGCAATATTTCTGCCAATCCAGGATTCTTGATCCCACTGCTGACCTCTGACCTCATGATTGTCATGTAATATGGGAAGCCTTCTCAGGGGATGTAACACTGGTCTATCGTCTCTCCAGACTCCTGTTTCCATAAACCTCCCGCACCCCATCCTCCCCCACCCCCACCCCAAATGTAATGTGACACAAGGCAGGAGTAATGCTCACCAGGTAGTTGAAGAGAATGTGGGAGGTTTGAGCTGGCATATCTCCAATATTTAACAACAGTTTTCGCAGCATGTAAATCAATTCATCCTAGGAATAATAAGTAACATTTCACAAAAAGTGAAAACCTACTTAATTTCTTAACTTAATGATAATTTCAAATGACTTATTAAAATAGACAAAATAATCCAAAATTCTGTCTCAAGACTTTATTTCAATATGTGCGTTATCAGCAGTTATAGAAGTCTATCCATTAGATAGCTATCCCAATGTGTTTTATGAACTTATTAGTCACCAAATTCCACACTATTGGAACGTAAAAGGTGGCCTAACAAAATTGAAGCTTATGTAATAAATGGGTCAGCATCACTTGGATAAAAATATTGGTCTAAGAGTAGAAAGCTGCCAGCTGTGATAAATTGCTATTTTTCAGACTGGGATGGTAGACAATGATATTCCCCAAAATTTGACTTTATTTTATTTATTATTGTCACATGTACTCAGGTACAATGATAAGTTTTGTTTTGTATACAGTACAGGCAGATCATACCATACAAAGTGCGTTAGGGCAATAGAACATAGTGAGGAATACAATGTTACAGCTGCAGAGAAGGTGTATAAATGAATGAAGTCAACATTAAATTTAAAATTTGAGGGGTCCATTCAGAAGTCTAATGACAGCGGTGAAGAATCTGTCCTTGAATTTGTTGCTACGTGTATTTCAGCTTTTGTATCATCTGCTCGACAGAAGAGGCTGGAAAATATTAATACCGGGTGGGAGGGATCTTTGATTCTGTTGGCTGCCTTTCCAAGGAGCCAGAACTATAGTTAGAGTCAGTGCTTGAACTAGTGATTTTAATAAAAGTACTTATTGGATATCAGATTACAAAGTGAAGTTTCAAAATTTGCTAATGATACTAACTTAGAGGTGTGGCAGACAATAAAGTGGACATCACTGGACTACGTCAGGACAGAATGGGGAAACAAATCACAGTAAATCCAATACAAAGTATGAGCTTTAACTTTTGTCAGAAGGAAAAGTGAGAGGCAATGAAGATATAATGGCACTCTGCTAAAGAACATGCAGGGACCTGGGATTCAAGTCAACAGACTTGAAAAGGGAAGGACATGAGTAGTTAGTAAAGCATACATTATCATCAGCTTCATCATTGGAGTTATTGAGCACAAAAACAGGGAAGTGATGCTGAACCATAAAAAAAGCTCAGTAGTTCTATCACATTTAAAGTATTAAATCCAGTTATGATGATGTGAAGATCCTTGAGAAAGTGCAGAGAAAAGTTAATGGAACTGTTCAAGGGGCAAGTAATTTGAGCTACAAAGTTAATTTGGTAATCTGGGATTATTCTTCTTGAAACAAATAAAATTGAGGGGAAATCTCTTATAGATGTATGAGGTTACAATGGATTTAAATTTGGCGGGGGCAAGTAATTTGAGCTACAAAGTTAATTTGGTAATCTGGGATTATTCTTCTTGAAACAAATAAAATTGAGGGGAAATCTCATAGATGTATGAGGTTACAATGGATTTAAATTTGGCGGACAAAGAAAAGCTTTGTTCATTAGATGATGGAAAAAAGGCTAAAGGAACACAGATTTAAAGTTCTGGAAAGGGTTACAGAGGGATTTGAGGAATCATATTTTATGCATTTGAGTGACAAAGATTTGGACCTTGCTGTCCCTGGGCACAATGGAAGTGGAGATTATCAATGATTTTAAAAGGTATTGTGATTGGCACTTGAGAGAAATACACTTTCAGGGCTTGCAGAGTCAGTGGAGGAATTGAGCTGACTGGATCTATATTTATTTGAAAATGAGATCTATCGGTTTCAAGGAGAGGCAAGATATTAAAAAGTAGCAAAGTTACTATTCTCACATCGGCAAAA
Source organism: Chiloscyllium plagiosum (assembly GCF_004010195.1). Taxonomy (NCBI): domain Eukaryota; kingdom Metazoa; phylum Chordata; class Chondrichthyes; order Orectolobiformes; family Hemiscylliidae; genus Chiloscyllium; species Chiloscyllium plagiosum. The sequence continues at coordinate 12,287,268 of NC_057716.1, read as the reverse complement.
TATCAATTGATAACATTATTCAAGTATGCAACAAGGGAGATGCAGTATTCTAAGTATTTGCTGGCAACACACAACCTTGACCAATTCAGCAAACCATAGACAGGTTCTTCATAAAAATTAATGGATGAAAAATCAAGAGATATCTGCCCACCATTTTCTAATGCCTAGGTGATGTTACTTATTGCCACTGTGGGCTCAAACTTTATCTTATAGTCTAAATTCTGCACCCGTAGTTTTGTACAACATAATTTTTAAACGTGTTTAAAAATCAATCTATTTTAATTAATTCATATATTATTTAATATTAACATGCCATTATGTTGGTTTAGCACTTAATATTTAGTGTGGTCTTTGAACTAAATTATCTGCTCCTTCCAAACCCATAGTTTTCAAACAAACAGACCAGCAATAATGAATTTTAAGTCTTTAGGTTGCCTGAGATTTAAAGCCTGGGATTTAAAGCCTTGGTTCTCTGGTCTTCCAATTGGGACTGGAAATATGGTTATGGAATGAATTCTACACAGTAAACATAGAATGTAAAATAAGTGACCATGTTTGTTTCAATATTTCTGAAGTAAATCCTGTTACCTGACGATTGCTAATAGTGAGCTTCTCCAGAAAATGGCGCAGGACGAGGGCAGGGTCTTCAATCAAACAGTTCCACAGCACTTGTTGTGCTACAGCACTCACTAGAAATGAGAGTGAGACAAGGACTCAATGATGAACAGAGAGCAGTCATATACCACAGAAAGGAGGACATTGGCCCAGCCCAGTTGTGCAGGCTGGTGATCTCTAAGCTCATTGGGCTGGAATACAGTATATTGTCAGTATGAAGTCAAACAACTTGCCTACAGTCAATTGGCATAGGAACCTCCAGGTGTCCACTCCTAACAGCTTCACTTGCAAGGATATTGCCAGAGTTGGAGGTTTTGAGCTTTAGGGAGAGGCTGAATAGCTAGGGCTATTTTCTGAAGAGTGTTGGAGGCTGACTGGTGACCTTATAGAGATTTATAAAATCATGAGGGGCATGTTTAAGGTAAACAGACAAGTTTTTTTCCCTGGAGTGGAGAAGTCCAGAACTAGAGGGCATAGGTTTAGGGTGAGAGGGACAACTTTTTCATGCAGAGGGTGGTACCTGTATGGAGTGAGCTGCCACAGGAAATGGTGGAGGCTAGTACAATTTCAACATATAAAAGGCATCTGGATGGGTATATGAATAGAATAGGTTGAGAGGGATATGGGCCAAGTGCTGGCAAATGGGACTAGATTAGGATATCTGGTCGGCATGGACGAGTTGGACCAAAGCGTCTGTCTGTGCTGTACATCCCTATGACTCTAAAACTTTACGACTTTTAAGAAGCAGAGGAGGTGGTGTGTCTTAGGAATTTCTAAAATAAGCCAGGCCAGTTTTCTAGTTCTTTTATTGTGCTGGTGTGATGGTGGACATGCAAAATGAAGTATTACAATCCTGGGTCAAATTGTAAACATTTCAGTCATGATTTAACTAGGGACCAATAACATTTATTTTAAGATGAGCTGGTGCAATATCCAGCAGACCTGCTAAGGGAATAAAGCCACAGTTTGAACAAACAACAATAAACCTTATTACACCAATATGAGGACAACAACCTATTACATGTACAACTTATTTCAAACACTTGAGATTAACTTGGGGGATAGACTCTGCTGACATGTTGCCACCTTCAGCTTTTCCTGTTAAGGCAACTTATGGTAAAGTGGTGACTATATGTCAACAATGGTGAGAAAGCACTTACATCAAATAAAGGGTCGATTTGATGCACTTCACATATCATTGACACTCTCCGTCTTTGACGTGAATGGAGCCCCTAGATGGAATAGTGAGAATCTCCCAGTGGCTGGCCAATGGGATCAGGTGTACATGTCGCATAGCGTTTACTCACTGAGCTGCAAGGACTACAGACACAATAAGAGGCTAGTATGTGACAATCATAGCAATGAAGGCTCTGGTAGTATAACTTGGACAGTTTATAAGTGTTCAAATGGTGTCGCTTTCGTGAGGTGTCATCATGGTTTCCCACCTACTTTGGCAGAGCCCAGAAACTCAGTGGTCCTCCTGGCTGCAACATACAACTGCTAATGAATTGGATGGCCTGCACAGAGACTCCTTCTTCAACTGCTGAAAATTGACTCCAAGGTCTCATTTGTCATCACTTTGGAGTTCCTATCCAGAAATGAGGCTGGCCTGGGGTTTGTACACTGGAAATAAAGTTTGGCTCTCTGTTTCTGTATCAAGCCAGAATCTAGCCAATTTACTGAAACTATCTCACTGGCATGAATGGAAAGTCAGTAGAAAGTCACACTTTAAAAGGGGATGCAGTGTCAAGGCAAACATCAATGCTACTGACCAGTTTTCACTGGACTCTCCACTGTGCATTGTGTATGACAAGTATCACAAACCTCCAGAAATTTCTCCCCTGTTCCAAACCACTACCACCCTCCCCATCCCTAACCATGTGCCTACAGGCATTTTTCATTGTTAAAGTTACTGTGTTTTCATTTCTCCGATTTAACCACCCCACCACCCAATGCCCTCTTAAAGTTCAACCATCCATGACATCCACTTTCAGGTCTCATGACTTCATTCTGCTGAGTACCCAATTTCACTTCCGATTCTCTCAGGCACAAGCAGCCTCCTTTCAAAGCTATCTTCACCCCTTCCTCAAAGCAACAGCTCTTGGCCTCGTACACTTGCATTCTACTAAAACGTCTCCTGCTTCCCTTGCTTTTCAAAGTCCCTGTATGTGTTGTTACTTCCCAAATTCACATCCATCTTTTTTGTAATTTCACATTTGAATCTTTCCAATCAACACTCTTTCATACATTGAGAATCCTAATTAAAGCAAAAAGTCCTTTATCATTGTGTACTATCCACCATTTTCTTTGTCAACTTCTCTGCAGATTTTGAAAGTCATCTACACTTTCGTTTTACAGCATTTTATACTCCATTGTCTAATTCAATGAGGCAGCCCTCACTTGATTGCACTCCTGTCTCTTCAACCAAAGCATTGCCAGCAAAGTTTTATCGTCCTTTCTCAATGGAGTGCCCCAAGGATTTTCTTTCTTATCTAAGCATTGCTGTTTGGTTACATCATCAAACGTTATGTCATATTACACACATAATGACACTCAGCTCTAGCTCTCTATCACTTCGCTTGACTCATCTACTGTCTATGAGTTGTTCAGCAGCTGGACGCCCAGTGATGGATGTGAGACAACCTTCTCCAGTTAAGCATTGGGATGGTTGATGTCACAATTCCCAGACCATGCTATAAACCATAGCCTCAACACTCATTCAATCTTCTTTCCTGATAACTGTTGCAAAATGAACCAGGCTTGGTCTGTTAACTAGTTCTGAGCCGAGTTAACAATTTCTCCACCTTCTCTGTCAAAAAAAGGCCATTTCCATAACACTGCATATCTTCATTTTTGTTTCAGTTTATTTGCTCATCAATGATGATTTTATCAGCTCCAGAATCAAAAAAGGCAATCCAAATCTGCCAGACTCCTGGCCTTGAAGTAAACTTTAACATAACCAAAATTCCTTACTGTAGTCCATGGTGAGTTTTATTTACCTCTCCTGTAGACCCCCAGGACCACAACAACTCCAAAGCAAAATCCCCATCCAAGAGGTCAAACGTTTGCATGGCCTTGACACTCACTACTTATAATCTTCTCTGGCTTCTCCTGGACTGGAAGGTTTGAGTTGTAAGGAGACATTGAATAGGCTGGGACTTTAAGGAGATATGGAATAGGCTGAAGAGTAAAGGACTGAGGCGTGACCTTTTGGAGGTCTATAAAATCACGAGAGGCACAGATAAGGTAGATAGTCGACAGCTTTCCCCCATGGTAGGGGAGTCTAAAGCTAGAAGGCATAAAGGGGTAATTTTTTCACACAGAGGGTGGTGAGTGTCTGAAATGGGCTGCCAAAGGTAGTGATGGAAGGGAGTATAGGTTGTCATTGAAGAAACATTTAGACAGCAACATGGATGGGATAGGTATGGAGGGATACAGACCAAATGGAACTAGCTTAAATTGTGAAAACTGGGCAGCATGAGCAAGTTGGGCCAAAGGGCCTGTTTCAATGCTGGAAACCTCTAGGACTCTACAATCCTTCAAAAATTCTATGTTCCTCCAAGTCTTGCTCTTCTGCATCCCAAAATCATTTTGTCTTATTATTGGCAGTGGTGTCATCCATGGTGTAGGTTCTAATCTCTTGATCAGCCTTTCTCTTCTCCTTAAAGCAATCATCTTCAACCCAGCTGTTAGTTGTCCTGCTAATGTCTCCTTCATTGACTCGGTATTGATTTTTGTCCAATTATGTTTTTCTGAAGCGGCTATAGACACTTTTCTATGTTAAAATTTGCATAGAACTGCATAAGGCTGTTGATTATCAGGTAAACTTGGCATTAGATGAGGCTACTAACATTTTCAATATACAAGCTGGATAATGTAACTGTTCTGAAAGGGCTAATGTTGGAGACTGCAGTAGGCTGTACACTATATGGTGATGGGATAATGTGGAGCACCTTTTAGGATTTCAAGGAAAACAGGCATGTTATCTAAGGTCCCCTCATAGTCTTTGCAATAATAGGCTAAATATTACTGAAATAATCATGATGTCAGCTCTGCTAGCTTTCAGTGCCTGTTTCTCTCCATGAGACCTAGCAAGATTTCTCATGCCATCTTCTTAAACTCACCTCATTCCTAATGTGCCACACACCTATGATACCCTGCTCATTGTACTCTCCCTCTTGGAATAGGTGGAAGTACCTGCCTCTGTTAGAGTTAAGGATTATCAGATTAGCTATGCCCCTATGGAATGGCAGAGAAGGCTAAATGGGCTGAATGATCTAATTCTGCCCTATGTCTTAAGGTCTAGTCTCGTCTCACCATGTAACATTTGGTTAAAACATGTTTGTTCCTCACATTGCGAATCTACACAGGGCTGATCTCCCATAATTCATCCAAATTTCTCGCCAATGCCCACATTGTTCACAGCCTGGTAAGTTTCTGCCCAAGGTCAACCTTCCTGATGTAACTTGCAGGTGAATGTTTTCATGCAATAAACTACAATTTGTTAAAAGGACAAAGCCTATTCTCATTGAAGGTCAAGCGAAGGCTCTTTCTTGAAACGTCGATTCTCCTGCTACTTGGATGCTGCCTGACCTGCTGTTCCAGCACTGCACTCTCGACTCTAATCTCCAGCATCTGCAGTCCTCACTTTGGCCTGTTCTCATTGAGACTCACTTGGAAAGAAATAGTGGGAAAAATGTTTATTTTCCAGGGGGATTGTAGGAATCAGGAATTCACTGCCTGTAAGGGTGATAGATGCAGAAACCGTCATAACATTTAAAAAGTATTTAGACATGTAATTGTTACACCAAGGCATGCAATGGGCCAAGTGCTGGAACTTGGGGTCAGAATAGTTAGGCGGTTGTTTTTGAACAGAGTTGACTTGATGCGTCAAAGGACCTTTCCCTATGCTATAGACCTCTATGGCTTGTGGTTTTTCCTCCCACTGTGTACCAATTAGGCCCTTAGACCCAGTCAAGTTAAGGGGGAAGTGGCAGCAAACTACTTTAGCCCCATACTGGTGGTGATGATATTGCAGCAGGCTTGGTTAGCTTGGATGGTTGGCTTGTGATGCAGAGTAATGCCATGAGCATGGGTTCTATTTCTTAATGGAGAAAGTGAGGTCTGCAGATGCTGGAGATCAGAGCTGAAAATGTGTTGCTGGAAAAGCGCAGCAGGTCAGGCAGCATCCAGGGAACAGGAGAATCGACGTTTCGGGCATAAGCCCTTCTTCAGGGCATAAGCCCTCCTGAAGAAGGGCTTATGCCCGAAACGTGGATTTCCCTGTTCCCTGGATGCTGCCTGACCTGCTGCGCTTTTCCAGCAACACATTTTCAGCTTCTATTTCTTAATGGCTGAGATCACCAGGAAGGCTCTACCTTCTTAACCTCACACCTGACCTGAGGCACGGCGACCCTCAATTTTAACTCACCACCAGTTGTGTCCCTATGAGAAAGCAGCTATGGTCGTCTAGGACTATAGCAACTTTCAACGTGCAACAATAAATTGATATTTACTCTTTAATATCACACCATGAGTATTTTCTGAATCTATGTAGTCAACTGTTCCCCCATCAATACAGATTAAACAAATGACCTTATTATAGGTGAGGTAGTTGACTGTTAAAAATCAATGAATTGACTCTACTTTTTTAAGTCAAACATTTCAACCTTTTAAAACTAAAACTGGAACCTTTTAACATAACTACACTGGGAATCTTTTCTGAATTGACCTTTAGAAATGACCAAAATAAAACAAAGCAGAGATTGACATAGACTGAGTGACTATAAGATTCCTACTTTCCACTATCATGCTCTGTGGATTCTGATGATCATCTGGAATAGTTACCAAATGGTAACTATTCAATTATGTTGAATGTGCAGCTCAGCATATAATTGTTATTTATAACCTTGTTTTCTCCAAAATTCAATGCACAGCTAATTAAGATAGAGTTATTTAAAAACAGATACCTGCCACTCCATCTTCTCGTACCTCTCCATCCTCCATGAGATGAACAATTGGCAGCACAGTAGCACAGATGCATGCAGGAAATACAGCCTGGGGAGGCTGTATTACATGATGTGTTGGAGTATTCTCTGTGGCGTCTTCTTCATCTGCTCAGAAAACATAGATATTAGTTTCATATATTATGTTTTTGAGATCCTTATATGTGAAGGAACAGAACAACCTAGCTGCCTCCCAGTCCTTTATGAATGATGGTCACTGCTTACCTTCAGCGCTGACTGCTGACCGTACTGACCATACCGAGCCTCGACGGAATGAGTAATTTCTATGGGATGTACTGGACGTGCAGGATGGACTGACAGACAGTCGGCGGGAAGCTAAATTAGCCGCATCTTCAACTGGCAAATTAGATAAAAATCAGACTGCTTGGTCAGTGAATTAAATAAACATTAATTCACAGTTTTAAGATACAATTAAAATAGATCCTTCTGGTTACACTTCTTTAGTATTTATTGACTTTGTAACAAAATATGCACATTGACATGTTGTCCACCGCATTAGTTGAGGATAAAGTTAAAAATCACACAACACCAGGTTATAGTCCAACAGGTTTAATTGGAAGCACACTAGCTTTCGAAGCGACGCTCCTTCATCAGTTGAGGATAGTTATCCTGACAAAATTCGTTCAGCAGTTTCACCTCAAATTCAGTTTTCTCTGATTTTGCTTAAAACTAAGTTTTGAACTGAATCCACTGACTCGCCAAAAAGGGAACGCTTTGTAAAGTCGTGGAGAAAGTTGTGCATGTCATTTTTTCAGATGCCATCAGTATTCCGGTTTAGGTAGCTTGCGCCCCCAACCCTGTTTTATTTTGTGTTGAGTTTAGGGCCAGTCTAATTAGAACTGGCAGAGAATAGACTACTATACAGAAGACCCACTTGTCTCTTCAACAAGGTAACTTATTACATGAGAGCAATTGGTAGAATTTACATTCCTAGTCTGTCATTATTATGAAGGACTCTCAGGAGCAATGCTGATTGCTTCTGCTTCCTTCAGGTATTTATGTAGAACTCAAATGCTTCCACTCAGAGTCATAGTGTCATGCAGAACTGAAACAAATCCTTCAGTCCAACCAATCCCTGCCAGCCATAATTCCAAACTAATCCAGTCCCACCTTCCTGCACTTGGCCCATATCCCTCCAAATATTTCCAAGTAATGTACCTATCCAAATATATTTTAAATGTTGTAACTGTACCCATATCCACAAATTCCTCTGGCAATTCATTCCACACATCAATTACATTCTGTATTTAAAAATTTCCCCTTGTGTCTTTTATAAATCTTTCTCTTCTCACCTTAAAAATATGCCCCCTAATCTTGTAATTTCCCCACCCTATCTGCACACAGAGGTGGGGGGAATTGCTAAGAGGTTATGCTGCTGAAGCCACGGTGAGGTCACTCAAAAGGTTCAGCTTTCTGTACCTGAAGTTGACTGGGACTGGGGAAGATGCATCCCAGGGATATTGAAGGAGGAGAGATTTGAAATTACAGGGGCACTGGTCATAGACATTCAAACTTCCCGAAACTCAGAGGAGAATACAGAAGTCTCTATAGATCATTGTAAGTATTATAGTATTGATAAATTGCTGGAGAGGGAAAACAGGTGGCTGATGAAGATGAATGCAGACAAGTATAAGATGAATGCAGACAAGTATGAGATGAAACATTTTGGTGAGAAGAACATGGACAGAAAAATAGAAAATAAGAAGTACAATTTTAAAGGGTCTGCAAAAGCAGAGGAACCTGGATGTATTTGCATAAAAATCACTGAAGATAGCAGGTCAAGACAGAGCAATTAAAAACATATAGCATCCTGGGCTTGAGTAATATGGCATGGAATTCAAGAAGAAATGGGAATGCTGAACTTATATAAGACACTTCAACTGGAGTACTGGGAACAGTTCTGACGTGGATGGAATGAGCTGCCAGAGGAAGTAGTGGAGGCTAGTACAATTGCAACATTTAAAAGGTATCTGGAGAAGTATATGAATAGGAAGGGTTTGGAGGGATATGGGCTAGGTACTGGCAGGTGGGACTAGATTGGGTTGGGATATCTGGTCGGCATGGATGAGTTGGACCAAAGGGTGTTTCAGTGCTGTATGACTCTATGACTTTAGAGTGCATTTATAAAAACGGCAAGTTGTGTCGTATGTGTGTGTGCATGCGCGCGCCTATGTGTTGGGAATTAAGCCATCCTGCGGAGTATCTTAGTTGATAATCAGTTTAATTACCCATTTGAAGTATGTTTCTCATAAAGGAATTTTTAAAAAGTTTATGGCAGAAACCTGATGAAAATCTCTATTGTTTTAGATAACAGCAATAAAGAGAAACAAACAGACTAATTCTGTGACTGAATAAGACATTTTCACTACAGGCATAACTTGTGGAGTTGTGGGTCTTGATTTCCATCACACTCATCAGCGTGACACCAACTCAGAATTCAAAGATGAAGGCTGATCAATATTTCTTGAGGGAAAAATGTGAAGATGTGTTTTTGAAAACATTGTTGAGGGTACCGGGCAATGTTTCGTATGAAGACCTACCTTCCTCCTCCAGTTCGGGAGGTGGCGTGTTGCTCGGTTCATAGCAGGCCTCTTGTGTGACAGGAATGGCTGTGATCAGGCTGGCCTCACGACCAAGTCGCTTCTTCTCCTCTTCCTGCTGCAAGTTCTTCAAAATATGCTCAGCTCGCTGGTGGGACCGGGAAACCGCACGAGCGGAAAACGATTTCTGTAACAGGTTGTACATTGAGATCATCAAAATAGAATCTTTTTGCACTTCTGCAGCAGATCAATTACATTAAATATTTTAAAAATAGGATTGTTATTTTGTTGTCATTTCGTTTCATACGCAATGCGAAAATATGATACGATATGTGAAAACTAGAACGGTAACACACCTTGGGCCAGAACTTTCCGTGTGGGCCTTGGAACCCTGTTGCCAAGTTCTAACGGGGGTCAGAAGTCAGCAGACTGTAGGAAACAGTCACTTGGCATGAAATTCATAGCCAGAGGGTGGGCTCACTGTCCAAATATGACTTGCCGCTGGGCTTTGAAAGTTGGTGGGCCAGTTGGAATACAGGTTGTACAAGCACAAGGCTGGAAGAGCACAGCAAACCAGGAGGTGGAGTAGTCCAACGTTTCGGGTATAACCAAGGAGTGGCAAAGGGAACAGCTCTTGTGGAAGGCAGAGAGGGGTGGGGAGGGGAAGATGTTCTTGGTGGTGGGTCTAGTTGGAATTGGCAGAAGTGTTTAAGAATGATGCATTGGATGCAGAGACTTTTGGGATGGCAGGTGAGGACAAGGGTGACACTTTCTTTATTGCGTTTGGGAGCAGGAGTTTTATAGCAGTGGAACGGGGAATGGAGGTGGTGCAGTGGAGGGTTGTATGAGGGGGTAAAAGCACATTGTTTAAAACAGGTGGACATCTGGGATGCTTGGGAGTGGAACGTCTCCTCATCGGAGCAGATATTCACTTATTTTAAACAACATGCTTTTCCATGCAAAACCTGTCAGCACACTACCCTTGTCATCTCCATCCAGGGCCCCAAACAGGTGAGAGGGGAAAGATTTGTAAGGCATCTGAGGGACAATTATTTCACACAGAAAGAGAGTGAGAGGATGGCTGCTGGCATGGGGTGGGTTCAAACAATGGAAGAAAGATGAATGGGGAGGCTGCAGGGGTGAAGTCAGAAGAGGGAGGTAGATGGAGGTTCCAGGAGGGGCTAGAGACAGGGGTTGAAAGGTTTGTGGAAGGAGGAGATGGAAATGGGGGTGGGTGGAAGAGAGAGGCAGCAAAAGGCAAGAGAGAAAGTAGCTACAAGAGTGTAAAAGGCTGTGGGAGAGAGAGAGTAAGGCTGCAAGGTGGAGGGAAAAACAACTGGAGTCTGCAAGGAGTAAAGCGAGGAGCAGGAAGCTGAAAGAGGATGGAGACACGAGAGGATGCAAAGGAGGGGGAAGAGAGGGAGAAGCTGAAAGAGAGTCCAGAGAAAGAGAGGATAGGCTGCAACTGAGGAAGAGAGGGGGCTGCTACAATGGAGGAATAGAGATCTTGAGTCCCAATCATTCTGCATATTTCTTCTAATGAATGCTTTATTCTTAAAATATGGCATTTTAGACTTCACAGCTTCAGTTCAAGTTTGAAAATTATAGGCCGAACCTACCAGAGGCTCTGATATGCACTCTCAAAAAGCAAGACACCACACTAAGAGAACAAACTGATAAAGTTATCCTTCCTCCCACAAGTGATACAAGGTATTTAGAAACAACAGTTGGTTATCACACGTTATTATATGACATTTTCAGACATGTAAGATCTTTATTGCTTCATGGAATAGGCTGATTTTAATAATGACTGGAAAGTGTAATAACAAATGAAGCAGAGGCTTTACTTTCAAAAGCTGTTGGCCCAGCTAATACTTACAGACTGATCTTCACTGATTGGATCCTGCACACGGCCAGTACTCTGGGGAACCCAAGGTGGATCAAACATCGGTATAGATGGCATACCCAAAATTGGAGAAGGTAAGGTGAAGTTTATACTTGGTGGTGGAATCTTAAAAAAGATAAACCAACAAATCATTGGGTAAAATGGATGATAGAAAGAGTGCATTTAATAATGTATATATTTGCTAAGTAAAACAGTAATTTTGACTGATTTATTACATTGCATCTCGAACGATTCACAGGCATTGAAGAAGCACATCTAGAAACGTGAACGTTCAAAGAAGTATCACCACTTTTCTGGAAATACACGTACCTATGTCCTTGAGTATCATCAAAGATAATAAATATCAGAATGGGTGCAATGATACCATGACAAGTAAAGAAATAAAAGATCTATCGAGAGAAAATCTCAATGACAAGAGTAAAATCATACCAACAGTTGGAACATAGAATTGTACAGCATAGCAATGGACCCTTTGGCCCACAATGTTGTGCCGAACAGGATGTCAAATTAAACTAACTCATTCTGCCTGCCTTTGGTCCAGTTCCTGTCTGAAAATGTAGCAGCAATATTTATGACCTGAATTTAACAAATTCAAAACTGACTCTGGAGACTTGCAAAGAGCTTAATTTAAAGATGAGGTGATATTTCTTCAGCTGAACTTCGTTGGAACAGTGAAGGTGCTGGTGTTGGACTGGGGTGGACAAAGTCAGAAGTCACATGACACCAGGTTACAGTTTCAGCTGAACTTCGTTGGAACAGTGAAGGTGCTGGTGTTGGACTGGGGTGGTTTATTTGGACAGGTTTATTTGAAGTCACAAGCTTTTGGAGCGCTGCTTCTTCATCAGATGAAGGAGCCTGACGAAGGGGCAGCAGTCCAAAAGCTCGTGATTTCAAATCAACCTGCTGGACTATAACCTGGTGTCATGTGACTCCTGACCTTGCACACCCCAGTCCAACACCGGCACTTCCACATCATAGGAGACTGAGGACAGAGAATTCAGAGTAGGAGGTGGTTGGGACCTCAGGGTCACACAAACGGATTGAAAGCAAGCAATGTCCCCATGCAGAAGAGATATCGCGGCGAGCAGTTAGCACAGAACCTAAATTGAAAGGAATACAAGTAAGTTGCTGTTTCACCTGTAAGGAATGTTTGGGACTATGACTGAGGTAAAAGAGAGAGCTTTAAAGGGAAGATGTATTTTTCAATGCTTTTGTATGAAAACATCATTGGCTTTTTGTATGGCAGTTGAGGGAAGTGGCCTGAAGTACCAACAAGAAAGCAGTCCCTTTGGAAGTTGAAAGAAAAGATGGGGAAAATGTGTTTGTTGGTGGCATCACTTTGAAGCTGGTGCAGAGTGGAAGATGATCTTTTGAAACAAGTGGCTGGTGGGTTGGAAGCTCAGCACAAGGGAAACCTCATCATAGCTTTATGAAGAAGGATGCGTGAAAAACTATAGAAAATTGAACATTAACATTCAAGGGCTTTGTCAACCACAATGGAAGGGAATAACCTGTTCAGGAAAATTGAAGGAATACTATAAAATTAGGTTGATTTGTAGTGGCTTAAATTTTGCTTCACTGCAGAGCACCACTTTAATCTTAGTGTCAACGTGGAACAGGCTTTCCTTTGTCTTTACAGACATAAAACCACTGAAGGCCTATACCTGGGACTGCACATCTTCCACAAAATGCTCTACTTTACAGCCTCATTTGCTGAAGTTCTTCTTCTTACGTTGTGGGTATGGAAGTGTGCACATCGGAACCGATGCAATGCAGATGGAAAAAACTGAAGAAAGAAAGAGAGTCCTTACAGTAAGTTGGGTGAGAGGAAGCATGTTAAATGGAACTGTGGGAATCATGGGTTTACAGTAAATAATGGCAACAGCCAAATCCCAGAGCAGACAATAAAGAAAGTGAGGTAGGGAAGGGAAGATTTGGTGATGGATCAAAAAGATAAAGGAAGGATAGAAATTCAAAGCCAAGTTGGTGATAATTTGGGTAAAAACAGGAGATGGCACTCATCAAAATGTTACAGAAAAACTGTGTGTGGATGTAGATCCCAAGTAGGACTGGAACATAAAATGCTCCACATAGCCTAAGATAAGACAGGCAGAGTTAAGAACTGTATGGTTCTCATTGCAATAGTTTCTGTTTGCAGGCAGTGAATGAAGTTAAAGGAGAAGGTACTGAAACCTGTGAAGCCTACCTTAAAGATCTGCTGAGCACCTTCTTCCATACGTGGCCAAACCTGGTACCTGAATCTCCAGAGTGTATTAAATTTCACAATGGCATTGATGCGTTGTACTGCTTCTGGGTGGTGAAATTCAGACATCATCATATCTGATACAGCATCAGGTACTTTAACTGCACACAATAGGAACATGGCCGCTGTAGGTAGAAAGAAGAAATGTTTTACATTTATTTAACATTTTTCATAACATCAGCATAGTCTAAAGTGCTTTCCAAATAATGAAATACTTTTTGAAATATAATCTCTGCAAAGTATCTACATGGCAGCGAATTTATGTACAATATGATTTCATAACAATTAAAGAGATAAGTGAGATAATTTGTGAGATGAATGCTGGTCAGTGCACCACAGAGAATCCTCCTTCAACATAATGCCTTCTGGTCGGATCTTTTACATGCAACTGGTAGAATACATAGTGACTTAGTTGTGAAAGACAAGACTTCCCACAATGTAATACTCCCTTACTAAATGCCAGGCTATAATATTTGAAGGAGGACTTGAACAGACAGCCTTCTGACTTAGAATGGTGAAAATAAGCTGATGCTGACACCTTATGTTTACTTAATTATTATTAAGTAATATAAGTGTTCAGTGGTTAGCACTGCTGCTTCACAGCACCAGGGACACAGGTTCAATGCCAGCCTCGAGTGACTGTCTGGGTGGAGTTTGCACATTCTCCCTTTGTCTGCATGGGTTTCTTCCAGGTGCACCGGTTTCCTCCCACAGTCCAAAGATGGGCATGTTAGGTGGAATGGCCATGCTAAATTGCCTATACTGTCCAGGGATGTGTAGGCTAGTTAGATTAGCCATGAAGAATGCAGGACCATATGGGATAGGGTAGGGGGATGAGTCTGGTTGGGTCACTCTTCAGAGAGTCAGTGTGGACTTGTTGGGCCAAATAGCCTGTTTCCTCACTGTAGGGATTGTATGATTCTACGATAAACAACATAGAGTGAATAAATCCTTCAGAGCTTATTCTCATGAGAGAACAAGTTATGGCATGCAGACCAGAGGTAAATGTTAGTACAGTCAAAAACTGAATAACTTCATTGCTGGTCCAGCTGGACTCTCAAGTAAAATCTCTCATGAATATGTCCACCTTCAGATTCAATTTAAGAGAAAATATGTATATGGATCAATAAGATATGTTTTAGTAATGAATTTGCAATGTCGCTGTCTTTTCCTTAGCCCTCTAAAGCAGTCACTAGATGGTGCACCAACAATGCTTTCTCTCCTTCCCTTTTATGATCATATGATGCCTTGAAAGAATTGAAAAACTTATTCATTCTTCAAACAAAACACATCATCATCTTCCAGTCTCCTGTTTCCTGAACAGATTCTTTAATGTGCTTCTTTTCCAAAAGTTCAAATTATTAGTTTTATAAATAATTTATGGACATTGCTCCAATTCTGAATATCAACCCCCCCCCCCCGCGTAAAAAATCATTTTCTAATCTCGCTTTTATATTTTCGCTGATCATTGTAAAGTTACAATACGTTATGGTGTCAACTAACAACTACAGCAAATTTTCCAACTTGCTAGCCTTTCAGGAGCTTCACGCCTCTATCAGGTCACGTTTTAATATTTCCCAGCTCCAACAGGGGAAAAAAAAAATCGTCACAAATGTTGTTCTACTGGTAAGTCTTCGATCAGTGGTTCCTCTCTCCAATCAGGAAGCCTGAATGACTCAGAGAAAGTGAGGACTGCAGATGCTGGAGATCAGAGCTGAAAAATGTGTTGCTGGAAAAGCGCAGCAGGTCAGGCAGCATCAAAGGAGCAGGAGAATCGACGTTTCGGGCATAAGCCTATGACTCCTAAAGTTGTTCTCAGGAAGGGTCCCTGGACTCGAAATACTAACTGTATTTGCTCGCCATCCTGCCAAACCTACTAAATGTCTCCACCTATTTCTGATTTTTGTGTATTTCCAATTGTATGACTGTTGGACTGTTAATTGGCAAAGGCAGCACTTAAGCCTGTGACTGGAAGAAAGTGTTTCCTCTGAATGCTTTTGATCAGTTTTTTATATAAGGGCCTTTATTGATAAATATTTTTTATTAATCTCAGTTCTTCCCTGTCAAACTGAATCAACTTAATTAAATCATTTGCTGAGAAAAACAAAATGAGTCGCATCTTTAGAATAATCACCACATTATTTTCTACATGGTAGTTTATTTTAAATTAATGTCATAGTGACGGATTGGAACCCAAAACTATTCTGGATATTTTTCATTCCAATAGGGTTTGTTTCTGAAAAGAGAATTGCTCTAGACAAAAAAAAGACTTTGTGCTTTTTAGGAAAATCCTGCATGGAATCAATGGAATGTCCCACCTGTAGAGTGCAGGGAAACCTCAAACAGGAAGACTGGCGTAACAAGGAGACTGACTATCACTCACTCCCCTCAGCAGAAAAGCTGATGCAGATTTTTTTTGTGTTTTCACTTCCAGGATTATAAATGTACGACGAAAAGATCAAAAATTAACTGCAGCCCTGTTCTGTGCGGGCTCGTGGACTAATGTTTATGTGTACAAGGCAAATTTCTTAGGGAGCTGGGTATGGCGATAGTAGAAAGACTGGCATAATCTTCTAATCTTCCCTAAGTATAGGGGATATGCTAAGTTTTGAAGAGTGGCAAATGTGACATAATGTTTTAAACAAGTGTGTAAGGATCTTCCCACTAACAACTGGCCTGTTGTTAGTGGGAATATCCTTCACCTTTGTTTTAAAAAATTGTAAGGATATTCCGACTATTATCAAAGCGAAATGTAACTGGCACTTGAAAAGATTTGAGTTTATTGGGGAGAACCAGCATAGACCTGTAAAATATAGATTGAGCCTGACTAATCTAATTGATTCTTTAATGAAATAACAGCGAAGTTGATGCCGGGAGTGCAGTGGTGAATTTTAAGGAAATGTTTGACAAATTACCACAAAAATTGTCTGGTTAACAAAACTGAAATTATAAATAGGAGAGTTAGTGCCAACTTGGTAAATATACAATACACTTTCTTGAATGAAGGCATCATATTTGCAACTTCCCGATTTTCTAGCTCCTCCAGTTTTATCGAGGGACTATATGTAGATGATGGCAATCCCTTCAACCATCTCCACCCCAAGTTAATTTGGCATTTGAATACGGACAGTCTTTTGACCACATATTCCCTTTCAATTTTCATTCCATATATTACATCAACCATCTCCCGTTTGAGGTGATCAGTTTTGGCAAAATTCAGAGAGATGCCAACAGCACAAGAACAATTCCTTCACCAGCTGAGGTTACCATGAAGGACTCTTCTTCTCAATCTTCCCCCTCACCTGAGGCATGGTAAACCACCACTAGTCATCTCTCTCCCTCTCTGATGGGAAAGCAGTTCTATGGTATCGTGGGCAGCACGGTGGCACAGTGGTTAGCACTGCTGCCTCACAGCGCCAGAGACCCGGGTTCAATTCCCGCCTCAGGCGACTGACTGTGTGGAGTTTGCACGTTCTCCCCCTGTCTGCGTGGGTTTCCTCCGGGTGTTCCAGTTTCCTCCCACCATCCAAAGATGTGCAGGGTCAGGTAAATTGGCCATACTAAATTGCCTGTCATGTTAGGTAAGGGGTAAATGTAGGGGTATGGGTGGGTTTCGCTTCGGCGGGTCGGTGTGGACTTGTTGGGCCGAAGGGCCTGTTTCCACACTGTAATCTAATCTAAATCTAATCTAAATCTAAATCTATAAAAAAAAAGAAAAATATCAATTTTGGCTGAATGCCCAGATCAAATGAGTGTGCGGGAACATTGGGTCCTCATGGTTTCTATGAAATAATCGTTGAAAAAGGAAGGCACTATGGAGAGAGTAGTTACCAAATTATGAGAGATTTTGGACTTCATCAATAGAAGTATTTTGTACATAGAAAAATTATATTGAACTTTAATAATGGCTGGTTAAACCTCAAACATTGCTTCTAGCTCTGATCAATACACATTACTAAGGATATAGTGTCCTTGAGAGGATGCAGATTGGTTCTACCAAAGTGAAAGAAGGATTTCAGCTCCAACATTAGTTTGGAGAAGTTGAATTTGATCTCTTTGGAGCAAAGATGGTAGGAATGTTTGACTGAGATGTAGAAGATTATGATGGATTTAGACAACTCAGACATAATGCTGGTACCATTAGCTGACAACACAAGAACAGGTTTGGGATTCTGTATAACAGAAGCAAGGTGGTCACCGGGAAGAATGTTTTTACACTGTGAGTGATAATGGCCCAGAAAAGTGGAGACAAGAGATGATTTCAAAAGGAAAGTAGACGTGCACTGATGGGAAATCTATTGGTAGGGCTAGAGTGTAGGGAAATGTGATTGACCAGGATACTCTACAAATGGCAACCATTGACTCAATGGTCAAATTGCCACCTCCTGTGCCAAATGACTCTACGCTGCAATAGGATCACCAACCAAACATCTGGTTCTTTAAAATAATAGAAGGCATCTCCTTGAAGCATTTAACTAGGTGCAGGAGTAGTACAGTAATTTAAATGTACATTACCAGCTGCAGCAGCCATGTGTTCATCCACACTGAGGAGAAGTTCCCATGCTGCAGGCTGTACATCATTGTACATGTCTTCAGTCAGTATAGGAGCTGCTTTGATCAACAAAGACAGTGGGGCTGGAGACAGACTCATCACCTATATAAAAAAAAACACCATATTTAAATATTTTATGTCACAATTATATTGGGGGCAATTTTGACCACACAAGATAAATGGGTGGGGAACAAGGGTGATGTTGAAATGTTATAAATTTCAAACCAAATTTTAATGGTGACAGAGTGTAGGTGATTTGATTTATTTATTGTCATGTGTAGCTAAGTACAGTGAAAACTTTGTTTATGAGCAGTACAGGCAGATCATCATAAGCAAGGACGTATAGATCATAGGGTGAAAAAAAAACTTGGACAGAGGCATACAGGGTGAGAGAGCCATCATTAATTTTTATGTTGAGGACAATCCAAGTTGCAACCAGAGACATCAATATTTTCATAAATCAAAATTCAGAGAGATGCCAACAGCACAAGAACAATTCCTTCACCAGCTGAGGTTACCATGAAGGACTCTTCTTCTCAATCTTCCCCCTCACCTGAGGCATGGTAAACCACCACTAGTCATCTCTCTCCCTCTCTGATGGGAAAGCAGTTCCATGGTACAGTAGGACTACAGTAACTTTACCTTTATTTTGATCTGCTTCCACAGGTTCAACAGAGAGCAGTGTGAAAGAATCATCCAAGTTAACAGTAGCAGGATTTCCTACAGTCTAAGATTACATGACTGCACACCCATACCTAGTATTGTAATTAAACATAATCAGCAATCATTTGTAATAGTCAAATTTCACTAATCATTCAACCTAATGTTGAGTCTGTTTAATTTTACTCAGTGTCAGAAACTGCTCTCATGTGGCTGCATCTTTGAAGATGTAGATAGATTTTTATCTGACAATTGAAGCAAATTACATAACCTAGGACAATGTACAAAGCTGCAATTTGAGGGTTAATGACAGAGTTATTGCTGTGAAGACAATACATTTCAAATGGTACGTTATCTGCAACTATCTTCAGACTCACTAACCTCCTT
The DNA here is from genome assembly GCF_004010195.1 of Chiloscyllium plagiosum. NCBI lineage: Eukaryota > Metazoa > Chordata > Chondrichthyes > Orectolobiformes > Hemiscylliidae > Chiloscyllium > Chiloscyllium plagiosum. The sequence continues at coordinate 12,268,319 of NC_057716.1, read as the reverse complement.
GGTCATAAAAAACATATATGTGTGAAGGAAAGTTAATGATGGAAGCTTTAACCTGGAGTTGTGTGCCTTATATTAAATAGTACTTTTAATATGGCATTAACTTGTTAATTGCACAATTACGCCGAAAAGGAGCCAATCTATTTCAAATTATATAACAGTCCAATGAATCAATTAGTTTTATTGTTACATAACCTTTCTTTCTTTCTCTCTTGTTACTTATGAGCATGCGAGTGGAGTGCAATTTGTTGCATTTTGTGTTATCACGCCATATTATCCTGCTGCCACACTGTATGTTAATTGTATACAGCAAGAAAAAGAGATATCTAAATCCAAATTGACAGAGAGCGAGGAGACCCACCCAAGATTTAATCAGGAGGCAAGACTCACACTGGTTCAATAAAAGTTAGTAAAACTTCCCAACTTTTGATAAGTATTACTTTTTTACTTAATTCATGTTTCACGATCTTTGTCTTGGACATATCTAATGATTAGTGGAAGAGGATACTCCACTATAGATTATCTACAGAATAGACATTGTTCTTAAATAACTAAGTTTCTTGCTTGAAATTAATAGTTACAACTACATTTGATAAGACATAAATACCAGGACCTTAAGGTGCTGATACAGATACATCTGTTCCTTTGGAAAGCTAGAGGAGAACTCTTTGTTTCCACTCTCTGAGTGTGTTCAACATCAGCAGAATGAATGGAACCAATGTAACATCAACAGCAACAGAGCCACTGTTTCATACAACAGTTATAAAACCCAGCATATTACTTAAAAAGGAGCCAATACAGAAAAGCAGAGCACCTGAGATATTGGTGAATGGCACTTGCAGAATTTTAAATGGCTTAAAATTGATGGAGAGGCAGAATCATTGAAATACAATTTCAGTGGTAGATTAGCTGATGCACAGGTCAGGTTGGGTGATGTTACAAAGGTAGAAATAGGTAGCCTTAGAGGTCAGGTAGATATGGTTAGAAGTTCAACTTGGGATCAAGCATGACATCAAAGCGATAAGTAGTCTGGTTCTGCCTCAGTCAGTTGCAAAGGAGGGAGTTACTGTCAATGGCGAAGGAACAGAGTCTGTGGTGTGTATGGAAGCCATTCTGGCTGTGATTATTATCCCATGTATTTCTGTGCTGTCGGAGCTGGCATTTGTTGAATACTAACATTGAGATGACAGAAAATTCCAAGGGTTTCTACATCTGAGTGCCACAGCTGATTGCTACATATGACTGCTCCACAAGGACAGGGTTTGCTGACACTGGCAGTTGTGGGAAACTATGCATGGGTGCTCATTGAGGAATGCAGGGTTCCAAACAGTGACATCACCACATCGACTTACTTGAGACAAAATGCGCAAACGCATTACTGCGCATGCGTGGGAAGTGTGCACCATTTTAAACTGGGCTTCAATGGTAGTGAGATGGTGTGAGGACAGAGGGCAACCCTGAAGGGAGAAGCGAAGACAGCCTAGGAATCATGGGATATGGGAAGGGGCAACAAGAGGAGCCCAGGAGCCAGGAGGACCTCTCCCAGTCTCTCTTCCTTCCATATCCCACTCCCACTGAGCCTCCACCCCTGCCTGGCACATTCCCCTACCCTTCCTCCCCAGATCCTGATCTCTGTCCTACATTCCCGGATCCTCAGAATCTGTCCCTCTCCATTCTGGTCCCAACCTCTCTCGCCTCTCCCCTGCTCAATCTCTTAACTCCTAACCCATTATCACCATGGTCCCTGAAATCTGCACACACACGATTTGAAGCAGTGCATGCATCAGTTTCAGCAACATTAGTTGTGGTCGTATTGGCCTTGATACAAGGGTAGGGGCTATTGTAAGATTTTCAGTCAGCTGCTCAAACCTGCTCGGGGTCACTCGAAGAGTAGTTCTGGGCAATAGTTAGTTAAAGAAGAGCATAGACTGAGTCATGAGCAAGTTGCATTCAGGAAAGCTGAAAGATCAATTAAACTACACTGAATCTGTGAAGTTCGCATCTCTGTGAGAAGTCAAACTGGTCTGTGTTTCTGGAACTTGGGGAGAGGTTCCTGGAGTTAGTCAGCAGCTAGGCAGTTACAGTCAGGGTTTCAAAACACTCCAAGGAGCTGTGGAGAGCACAGGAGAAACCGTGCGCCATTAATAGTTCAGTGCAATTGTGTGGAAATCTGAAGGAAACCACACAACTACTTGTTTTGTGCAACTGTGTGAGGTTAGAACTGAGGAGTAAAGCCCCACGGGCTTGGTGAAGCTTTCTGTGAAAAACTGGAGTTGAGCCTGTGAATTAAGTGATGGTAGTTTGACAGAGTTTGCAGTTTGCAGGCTTGGAAAAAGAAGCTGAATAACCAGAATGTGAGCAGTCATTGAGACCCTCCATAACAGAGCAGCTTCAGAGGGAGTTTCTAGAATGGGTCATCAAAAGTGAGGAATGATAATCCCTTAGATTTAGATTTTATTGTGACATGCACTCAAGTACAGGAGTACAGTAAAAAGTGTACAAAGTCACCACTCCTATAACATTTTAATTAGATTTGATGAGCCACAATGTCACTAACATCTAGGAGGGATTGTTGAGAAATCCACGGTACCCACCTTAATTGTATTTGTTATTTGATATCTTCTAAGGGGTGTTCGACCACAATGTGTTTGTTGCCCATAATAGCCTCATGTTAAGTTTGATATCCAAGTTAAATCTATCTTTGCACATCTAAATGCTTTTTGTTAATATTCTTTGCATGTTGGTTAACTTCTATTTGTATTAAAATTTTATTTGAAAGAATCCCTACAGTGTAGAAACAGACCCTTCAGCCCAACAAGCCCACACCGAAGTGTGTCCCACCCAAACCCATTCCCCCACCCTGTTATTCTACATTTACCCCTGACTAATGCACCTAACCTACACATCCCTGAACACTACAATTTAGCGTGGCCAATTCACCTAACCTAAACATCTTTAGATTGTGGGAGGAAACCGGAGCACCCGGCGGAAGCCCATGCAGACATGGGGAGAACGTGCAAATTCCACACAGACAGTCACCCAAGGCTAGAATCAAACCTAGGTCCCTGGTGCTATGAGGCAGCAGTGCTAACTACTGAGCCACTGTGCTGTCCCATTTGTTTTAAACTTGTGATTCTTTAACTAAAGAAACATAGCTGAATTATTTCTAATACTGAACAAGATCCAATTGAAAATGCATATAATTGTCCATATTTGAACTCTGGTTAAATTTCCAATTTATTATGAGCAGTGAGGGGTGGGATGGAAACGAATCAGTACACCACTCAAAACTCAATCACAACAGAGGGTATTCTCCAGCTGGCGATTTAAGGGAAGTAAACAGGGTAGATAAGAAGAACTCTATCCACTTATGAGAAAGTCTAGGGAAAAGTGATTGACATAATAGTTATGGCCAGGCTTTTCACAAGTGAAATGATAAAATAGTCTTACACAGTAGAGTGAGACAAATAGTGTCAGTCATATGAGTGGGATTCTCCAAACATTAATTGCTGCGGGATAAAGAATTAACTTTAAATGTGAGATTATTAGATTTTTGTTAACCAAAAGAATTAATGGTATTTAAGGACAAGGATGTATGACTCTATGAGGTGTTCAAAGAGCAGTTATGATCATAGAATGGCAAAATAGACGGTGAAAGAGAGTGAGTAATGCTTTTAATGGGGTCTGGGCATCGAAGTTTGAGAGGGTGTGGTTGTACAGATCAAAAACAACAGAAAGGTGAGAGGCCCTCAGGATAGACTAGGGATCTTGAATGCCTTGTTGTAAACAAAGTGGGCGGGATATTTTCCAGAGGGAGACACAAAAAGGAGTGATGCGAGGGGGTAGGGGGTTATGGGTGGAGAACCATACAATGAAGTGACCAGCAATGTTCTCATATGTGATTTATATCACAGGAGTAGTAAGGTCATGCTAGGTCAAGTGTCCTGAATATAGATTAGGTTAGATTCCCTACAGTGTGGAAACAAGCCCTTCGGCACAATAAGTCCACACCGACCCTCCAAACAGAAACCCAGCCAGACCCATTCCCCTACATTCACCCTGAATGATGCACCTAACACTATGGGCAATTTAGCATGGCCAATTCATCTAACCTGTGCATCTTTGGACTGTGGGAGGAAACAGGAGCACCCGGAGGAAACGTGCAAACTCCACACAGACAGTCACCCAAGGCTGGGATTGCTTGGGAGAGAATGGATGCTGTGACCTGGAGGTAACAACAGAAATAGGAGTGTGGTAAAGCTAGATCCTTGAAAGCATTAAAATATGGGGAAGGAAGAATAAATTTAATGTACCAAAGGATCACAGCGATGGTTACTGTTGGGGCTTTTGTGAGAGCAATAAAAGGGGAAAAATTATCACACCTTGACTGAACAACCATTGATAAAATTATAAACATGCAGATTTTAGTCCCAGAATAGCAAAGAAAAAGAGCAGCACGTAGGTTTATAAACATACCTGAGTCCTGATATATTTCAACATTCCAGAATCCTTTTTTCCTTCCAAACTTGTAACAGGTATTCGTTTTTTTAAAGAAGGTGTACGTAAACATGATTTCTCAGAGCACTGGAGGGGAAGAGATAATCAATAAATATTTAATTGTGCTTTAAAGTTAGTTATTGAATTTGGTTAACAAAGTCACAGAACACCAGGCTATAGTCCAACAGGTTTATCTGGATGCACTAGCTTTCGGAATGCTGCTCCTTCATCAGGTGGTTGTGGAGAATAAGATCATGCTCACAGAATTTATAGCCAAAGGAGTCCAGTGTCATGGAGATGTGATACTGTAAACAATCTTAGATTAAAACTTTAATCTTTTAGAATGGGATATGCTGGTTTCTGTTCTTTCATATGTAAATCTCACAACTTCTTCTAAATTACATTCTCAAGTTAGCTCAGCTTTTTAAACAATTGGTATGAGGTCTGTCTGTGTCCCAATGATATGTCAGACTGACAAACCCTCTGTAAATCCAGAATTTTACATGGATTCATGCAGTTTTGGAGCAAAATAAAATGTAATGTAATTCTGCAAAAACAGATTCACCCCAAAAGCTTACATGTGTGCGCATGCCGGAGCAACAGATTGAGTGAGTGGTTGGGTCTGGGTGTGAGTGTATGTGATAGAGTTTGTGTGTGAGTGTAATGGGGTATGTGTGAGAGGGTGTGTTGTCGGTGTAGGGGTGTGTGCAGGGGGTGTATGTGTGTAAATATGAAAAAGAGCTTGTGTATGAGGGAGGGTCTGTGTGGGTGTGTGAGTATGTAAGAGTGTGTGTTAATTACTGTATCACATCTCCATATCACTGGACTCCTCTGGCTGTAAATTCTATGAGCATGATCTTAACCTCCATAACCACCTGATGAAGGAGCAGTGCTCCAAAAGCTAGTGCTTCCAAATAAACCTGTTGCAGTATAACCTGGTGTTGTGTGATTTTTAACCCGTCCACCCCAGACCAACACTGGCATCTCCAAATTATTGAATTTGATGACCTTTGAGAGAAAATAAAGACAAGAACTGAGGATGCTGGAAATCTGAAACAAAAACAGAAATAGCTGCATCTGCAGAGGGAAAGCAGAATCAATGTTTCAGGTTCAGTGACCCTTCTTCAGAACTGATTGTAACTCGGAAAACGTTGGCATGGATACTGAAGATTTTGACGGTGTGGTTTGGAGGGGTGGTGGGGTGTGAGATCAATAAATGATGGGTGGAGTTGGGAAGACAAAGGAATGGATAATGGGTGTGAGCCTGGGAAAAGAAAAGGGGACCATTAGTGGATGAAAATGGGTTGGCTGTGATTAAAGCAGCCAATGGCCTTGGGGTGTCAGTATGAGGGAAGCACAGGGAAGATGGTGTTTAGGCTTTAAAATTATTGAACTCGATATTGAGTCTCGAAAGATGTAATGCCCCAAGTGGGAAACGAGCTGCTGTTCTTCGAGCTTGCACTGCAGCAAGCCTGAGGCAGAGATGTTGGCCAGGGAGCATGGTGGTGAATGGAATGTAGGCGCTCCACAAAGCAGTCCCCCATTCTGCGCTTCATCTCCCCAGTGCAGGGGAGACCACACATCCTGAACAGAGAATACAGTAAACTAAACTGAGTGAAATGCAAGTAAATCGCTACTTCACCTGGAAGGTGTGCCTCAAGCCTTGGATAGTGGGAAGAGTCAAAGTAAGCTTCTTTTTTTTCCTTCTTATTGAAAGAGACAATTTCACATTTTTTCACATTTACTCCATTTGCCATACCTTTGTCCATTAAGTTTAACTATGCATATCTCTTTGTAGCTTCCTCTTCACAGCTTACTTTCCTACTTATCTTTAGCAAATTTGGCATGACCATAAGAAATGGGCCAGTTAGCCCCTCGAGCCAGCTGTCATTCAATAGGATTATGCCTGATCCAACATTCCTCATATTTACTTTCCTGTGTTTTCCCCAAAACCCTAGATTCCTTGACTGATCAAGAATTTATCCATCTCAACAACCATACCTTTTGTCCCTTCATCTAATTCATTTATATAAATTGTAAATATTTGAGCTCCCTCCACCGATCTCTTCAGCAGCTACTTGCCAGTTTGAAAAGGAAAATGAATCCATTCTAAATCTCTGAACTTAGCATAGTAGAGAGTTTCTTCAAAGTGAAGACACACTGTGCAGCTTTGTATCCATAAGTATTGTACATTCTCATTCACAACTATACTGTCTTGGACAAATGTTTCTATGAAGTTACTTTAGTAAGGATAGGGTCAAAGAGGCTTCCTTGTCCATGATTGACTTGTTACCAGATTTGAAGTCATATCTCCAGAGCTTTAGTCCAGGCCTAAGGGAACTTGTTGAGGACCACACCGAGTTTACCATTATTTTGTAGATTAAGACCACGTAAACTATATTGAGATGAGTGACCTGTTCATTTGTCTTTGGTTGGATTTCTGAAGGAAAAATCTCAGCCAACGACCAAGAAAGCTACTCATTTTTCTTCAGAAACTGCTACAGAATCAGAACAAGAAAAAAAATGACACTTCCAAAAATGAACCACTGCTTCAAATGACATGTAGGTTAAAAACTGAAACATTAAGCCAAGCATGGTGCTCACTATTGCGTTGAGTTCAAATGTCAAACAAGCACCACTAAAAACTTAATGAAGTTAGCAGTAAGAACACAGATAAACAGAGCCTTTGCATCCAAAAGATGATAGAGTTGAAGAATTATGAATACCTCTTTCGATTTCTTGGCCCTCAAGCCTACTTTGTTTGTAGTGTCATCATCTCGGACTGAATCCACAGTGTCTCCATACAGGAGCTTGATTGCCCGCACAAGCCGAGCGCAAGATCGGCTGTGATGCTGATAACAGCGAGGGTGGCAGTAATCAATATGGCAGCAGATGAAGCTTTGTTGGCTGCACAGTAAAATCATAACCTGAAGAAAAGGACGCTAGTGTTAGTAGAAGATCCAGAAAAATAGCTTCATCTGAGTAACAGTCAAAATGAAGAAGTCTGACAACACAATGCTAAACATTTTCACCACATAGTGTTGCAGCATGTTACAGCACATAAAAGCAATGATTCAGCCCATTGAGTATACTTTGAAGAACAGTCCAATTAATCCCACTCCTCAGATCTAAGCCCATTGCTAGCAATTTTCACAACTGAAATGATTTATTCAATTCACATGTGAAAGCTACTATTGCAGGGCCCTCTTGTGATGCAGTGGTGGTATCCCTAACCCTGGACTGGGACGTGAGGTGTGTATGAACATTCCTGAACAGGTTGTTGAGAAAAATAGGTTGAAATTCACAATTGAATCTGTTTCAGAAGAAGCTGGAAATACACAGCAGGCCTAGCAGCAGCTGTGCACAAAAAAATAGAATTAATCTTTCAGGTTGATTACTGTCCATGCCAAAGTGACAGAGTACTTTTCCATTTTCTGTTTCATGTCAGATTTCCAGCATTCACAATATTTATTTTTTTAATGAAACCTGCTTTTAACTTATAATGTGCTGTGAAGCTTTTCTCTACATACCATCTCTGGTTCATAGGATCCCTGCAGTGCAGGGAGAGGTTACTTGGTCCACTGGAGAGCATCCTACCCAGACCCAATCCCCTAACTTATCCCTGTAACCCTAACCCACCTAGTCTATGCATTCCTGGACATCACGGGGTAACTTAGCATGACCAATCCATCTAACCCACAAATCTTTCGACCGTGGGAGGAAACCAGTGCACCCAGAGAAAACCCTCAAAAGAGGCAGAAGAGCTAACCGCTGTGCCACAAGATTGCCATTGTGCTAGCCTGATAATGGCACCCTGATGCCACCTTTTGCCAAACATCTTAAACTGTACCAAGTAGTGACTGGTTTTCCAACCACAGAAACCATTTACTTTTATTTTTTACTCCATCAAAACGCTTCATGATTTTAAACATATCATTGATGTTAATCAGCTCCAAGCAAATTAGCATGATGTTCTTTCTTGAGCACCTCAGAAATGACTTAAACTACAGCTCATAGTATGCAATGATACCACTGTCACCTCCATAGCACTGCATTGTCGAAGAACCTGCTTGTGACCCTGCTCAAGCATAGAGTCATAGAGATGTACAGCATGGAAACAGACCCTTCGGTCTAACCCGTCCATGCCGACCAGATATCCCAACCCAATCTAGTCCCACCTGCCAGCACCTGGCCCATATCCCTCCAAACCCTTCCCAATCATATACCCATCCAAATGCCTTTTGAATGTTGCAATTGTACCAGCCTCCACCACTTCCTCTAGCAGCTCATTCCAAATACGTACCACCCTCTGTATGAAAAAGTTGCCCCTTAGGTCTCTTTTATATCTTTCCCCTCTCACCCTAAATCAATGCTCCCTAGTTCTGGACTCCCCAACCCCAGGGAAAAGACTTTTCCTATTTACCCTATCCATGCCGCTCATAATTTTATAATCCCCTATAAGGTCACCTCTCAGTCTCTGATGCACTAGGGAAAACAGCCCCAGCTTGTTCAGCCTCTCCTTATAGCTCAAATCCTCCAACCCTGGTAACATCCTTGTAAATCTTTTCTGAACCCTTTCAAGTTTCACAACATCTTTCCAATAGGAAGGCGATCAGAATTGTATGCAGTATTCCAACAGTGGCCTAACCAACGTACTGTACAGCTGCAACATGACCTCCCAACTCCTGTACTCAATACTCTGACCAATAAAAGAAAGCATACCAAACTCCTTCTTTACTATCCTATCTACCTGTGACTCCTTTGGTGTCATCTGCAAACTTACTAACTGTACCTCTTATGCTTGCATCTAAATCATTTATGTAAATGACAAAAAGTAGGGTACCCAGCACTGAGCCTTGTGGCACTCCACTGGTCACAGGCCTCCAGTCTGAAAAACAACCCTCCACCACCACCCTCTATCCTCTACCTTTGAGCCAGTTCTGTATCCAAATGGCTAGTTCTCCTTGTATTCTGTGAGCTCTAACCTTGCTAATCAGTCTCCCATGGGGAACCTTGTCGAATGCCTTACTGAAGTCCATATAAATCACATCTACTGCTCTGCTCTCTTTGTTACTTCTTCAAAAAACTCAATCAAGCTTGTGAGACATTATTTTCCATGCAAAAAGCCATATTGGCTATCCCTAATCAGTCCTTGCCTTTCCAAACATATGTGCACGAAGTCACAAAAGCCACAAAACAGCTTTCTTTGGGTAAGCTGATATAAACTGATGATATCCCAACTGAAAGTTTCATATTCAAGGGACTGTCATGGTTAAGAAACTCACTAGGTCCCCTCTGCCTTATTTAGAACCAGTGTGCTGTGTCCTGACACCTCAAGAATGCATGTATTTTACAAAAAGAAACGACGCAAACCCCTACCTGGCAATCAATGTGGAATATCACTTCTAATCGATACCAGGATCTTGCAAGGATCATGAGGTTGTCACTCACCTCATTGAGGTTCAGGATATACAGAGTCAATGCTGCTTCTGTTGATTTGGGGAAGAATATACATAATCTTTACAGCAACTCAAATTCAGGCAAAGTCTTGTGAACAGAACAAAGATTTCCATATTTTGTGTGCTGACCGAGTCAAGGCTTTGAACACAGTAAATTGGAAAGGCTTGTTTAAGGTTCTGTATAAATATAGTTGCTCTGAATAGACGATCAATGTAATTCACTCATTTCATTGTGACATGGTGATCAGTATGATGAAACTGATTTGTTATTTGATGCCAAACAGCACCAAATGTATATGTATTTGCTCTGATTACTGTATACTTTCCAGCCATGCCCTAACATACATTTAATGTTCTTGACATAAGAGTGTACATTCATTTCAGGACAGATGGTAGCTCGACTTGCAAAGGCTCAAGGCTTGCACAAAGATTATAGAGCAGCTACTGAATAAACTCTTGATCATGAATGATTCTACTTCACCTAATCTGGAAGTCATTCAGCCTCTTTTGATCACTTTACTGTAGCCTCTGAATACTTTGGCTTGTCAATAAATTTGAAAGAGACAGTGATCTTATGTCACCCTGCCTCATGCCCAATGGCACCATAGTTACTATCAGCAACACACATTTCTGTCAGGACAGAGGTCTTGTTACCTTGGGGATATCAACTCCAACAACACTATGACAAAATCAACCACTGCCTGGTGAAAGCAAGCTCAGCCTCAAGTAATTTCAGCCCCACTGTCAGACTCTGGAAAGAGCATGGAGTTTGTCTCATAAATTCAACCAAGCCGTGGGAAATCATTCGTTTTGCAAGTGTTACTTGTTCAACACACACTGGCATCACATAAGCAGAAGCAGTGCAATTTAACTTTGTGAAATATATTTATAAGATCAGATGATGTGGTAAAACTCTCATGCTTGCTAAGTGCTGCTTACACTGCATTGGGGGCAGGCTTACCACAACACAGCATCACTGTGTAGGTCATGTAGTTCACATGCAGGATTCTCACATAGTTAAAAGACGGTGCTCTACAGCCAGCAGTGTAAGGGAGCTCACTGTGCAGAACCTCCCAAGCTTAGATTATAAAGCAATCGGAAAATATTGGAACTTGCAAGTTGACCGGGTGAAAAAAACCACCTTGGTCAAGCCCAAATAGAGATTTCTCTATCTTCAAGCAGAGAACAGTCAAGTGGCAACAGAGCAGGTAAGGACAGCACAAAATCAATGCCTCCAAATGTAACATCAAATGCAACATTTACAACTGGGTGTGCACTTAAAACTTTGTCGAACATTATAAATGCGAGTGCGGTGCTGGAAAAACACAGCAGATCAGGCAGCATCTGAGGACCTCTTTAGGAGATTCAACATTTCAGGTAGCACCCTCCCCCAAGGACATGCAAGTCCTGGGCCTCCTCCACCGCTAAATCAAAGCCACCTGACAACTGGAGGAAGAACACCTCGTCTTCCGCCTTGGGTCTGTTCAACCACACAGCATCAACATCAACTTCACTAGTTTCCAAATCTCCTCTCACCTCACTTCATCCCAGATCCAATCCTCCAACTCGGCACCCCCCCTCTTGACCTGTCCTACCTGTCTTCTTTTTTCCCACCTATCCAGTCCACCCACCCGTCTGACCAATCACAATCACTCCTCACCTGCATCCACTTATTGTCTATCCAAACCTACCCCACTCTCCTATTTATCTCTCAGCCCCCTTCTCCCTCCACATTCCTGATGAAGGGCCATGACCCAAAATGTCGACTCTCCTGCTCCTCAGATGCTGCCTGACCTGTTGTGCTTTTCCAGCGCCATCCTTTTCAACTCTGACCTCCAGCACCTGCAGTCCTCACTTTCTCCTGTAAACCAATCTTGTTAATACTCATGTATTGAATTGACAGAAAAATTCATTAATCTCAGTAAGAACAAGAAAAAGGCATGCAATTAATTTAGATTATAATATTGCTCAGTCATCACTCCTCTAACCTGATTCTAGATTCTGAGTTGTTTCGTCATTCACCTCACAAATAAATTACAAACTTTATTACATTCTATATTTCTCACTCTTGTTCAGTTGCATTCCAATCGCATTTCTAAATTATGACTATCAGGAACATTCATGCTATCCAAACGAAGTACATATATTTGCTTATCTCATTGCTGAATGTGAAATCTTAGCCAGAATCTTTCCCAGAATTGTGTGTTTGTATCTGTATAATCAGGACTCTGCTGCTGCCAGAGTACCGACAGAACTCTCATCAAGGTATTAATGACATTTCCACAAAGATAAATGAACCCTACTCTCTTCAATCTTTGATATACTTGGTAACACGATCATCCTCCAACACCACTCCCACTGTCCATTTGTGTGGCGCTACGTTATCCTGGATTCATTCATATTAAACTGCAGTGAGAAAAAACTGTGCAATGGTTTTCCCTTCTGGCTCGTGCACAATTTCCTCTGGTGCCCTCTCCTTTCTCATCTATATGCTGCTCCTAAGAGGCGTCAACCCAAGGCAAATTAGTTTCCACGGACACGGACATCCACTTGACACTCAGCACAACTTTAGCACCACTAGGGTCTCTCAACTTCTCGATTATCTCCAAATTGTGAGACTATTTGTCAGACATTCAGCAAGAGATGACCAGAAGTTTTTTCCATTTAAACCATGGGAACACTAAGACCATCCTTATCAGACCCCTCTAAAATCCTGCACCTTAACTACTGATACCGACCCGTTTCCTGATCCAAAGCTGAAATAGGCTCCTGGTCTTCTGCACAAATATTTCTTATGAAGTGTCATATTTTGTTTTATAACATCTCTGTAAAGCCCTTTGGAATATTTAAGTGCATTCAAAGCACTGTATATACACAAATTGTTGCTTTTGTTGTAGAAAGCAATAGCCATAATGTATACTCAGTGGAGCGTCAGTGCAAGCAAAACAAATAATAATTCAAACATATGAGTTAGCTATTAATGCATCGCTCCTTCTTTTCACATTACTGTGATTCTTGGCTCAGTACAAGTGATGAACTTCAAGCTTGACACTCCTGAAATAGATGAAAGTAAATGAAAATCCTTTAAACATACTGGCAACCATGTCATGTTTCTATGGTAATTTTCTTCTGTTCCAACTGTGCTCAGTCCTTCTGGTTCAATACTAGGTTCACTTGTACTCCAGGGGCTGCCTGTCAAAACAGGGAGAAAAATCAAAGTACAGTACAATCTTTTTACACTAAATATAACCAGCATTTAACTGCTCAAAGATAGACATATCTTGAGAAAATACCAATGTCAGTAACTGTGTCATGGCTTTGAGATAATAGAACTTCTTCATTTTCAGACTCAGAGTCCTGCCGTGAAAGCTTTGTGCTCTTCAAGCTTCCAGCTCGGCGTATGCTTGATAAGGAACCACCCTTCTTTACTCGAAAACTTCGTGCCCCCTTTATCTGAAGTAGACGTGAGCCTCCTGGTCTTACTTTTCTGCTTGCTCCTAAGATAATGATACAACATATTGCAAATTGCAGTGCTACTGACACCATGTCTCACACAAAATGCAGGCAAACCATCAATTATTTACCAGTTTTGATAAGTGAATGAGAATGATCGGACTACACAACTGATTGGAGTGCGAAGTTATTTTGTCAGAAATTTTCTAAACTCTGCGTTAAAAACAAAAGGGACTTCAAATTCTACCACCATATCTCATTTGAAGAAGAAGCCATATTTAATACCATTCAAAATAAAATCAACCATTCAAATAACTCTGTTAATATGGTATTACATTTACTTAAATAAAGGTTTATATAAAAAGGGTCTCTTTAAATTCACTTCACATTCTATAATTGACCAGGAAGTATAAGAGTGCTCTATATTTTTCCCTTTTTACTGAGAGAACAAAATTAATGTAAAAAGACAATAGCTAAACACTTCTATTTGTGTTAGAGAAAGCACAATCAGCATATTTACAGAAAATTCTTTTGCTGAACCAACATTTAGATGATACAATTAAAACAGACAATTATCCCAAGGTGATGAACCAAAGCATAAACAGACAAAAATATCAACTAAGTTAAAGGCAGAAGAGTAAGTCGGACTAAAGATTTTGGACCACAGGTGCTTTTTAATGGAGCAGGTGAGAATGTTGTTTAAAGGCAGATTAGCAGAATGTAAAAAATGGTTTTAAAAGGGGAATGATATACACAGCATCAACTTCCTGCTTCAGATATGCAAATCGCTTTGCAAAAGATTAGAACAGTGACACAGTTGGCATGAATCCAAACTTTGCCTTGTGTGGGAAGCATACCTGTATTTGATTTCACAGATGTGCCAAACTAATCCCTCTCTCAGTTGGTCCTAAGGAGAGCCCACTGTCAGGCAATGGGTTTTCACACAGTTTCAAAATTCAATGTGGAACTTTCTTGCTTTGCTCCAAGTTTTCAAAATGTTTTCAATGGCTTCCATTTGCAAGTTCAACATTATTTTGTCCATTATCAGTACCTTACTGGACGTTTAAAGCATTTGGATGGATGCAGTTTAACTGAACTAACTATTATGTTGAGATAAGTAATTTAATTATTTTGATTACATGAAACTATACAAACATCAGAAATGAAAAATAATAAGTCTTGTCCTAGTTGCAGGTCGCTGTGAGAAATTTGTATGACTTTATGGGACTTGTATGGGACAGCACAGTGGCTCAGTGGTTAGCACTGTTGCCTCACAGCACCATGGACCCAGGTTTGATTCCAGCCCCAGGTAACTGTCTGTGTGGAGTTTGCACATTCTTTCTGTGTGTGTGTGAGTTTCCTCTCTCAATCCAAAGATGTGCAGGGCAGGTGAATTGGCCATGCTAAATTTCCCACAGTGTTAGGTGTGTTAGTCAGGTGTATATGTGGCGGAATGGGTCTGGGTGTGTTACTCTTCAGAGGGTCGGTGTGGACTTGTTGGGCTGAACGGCCTGTTTCCATTCTGTAGGGAATCTAATCTAAACTTTACACACCATCATATGTTGCCTGAAGTTTATTTTTAATTCACTCACGGGATGAGGGCATCGCTTGCTAGGGCCAGCATTTATTGCCCATGCCTAATTGCCCAGAGGGTGATTAAGAGTCAACCACATTGCTGTGGGTCTGGAGTCACATGTAGGCCAGACCAGGTAAGGATGGCAGTTTCCTTCCCTAAGGGCATGAGTGAACCAGATGGGTGGATATTAAGTAAATATTATGAACAGTGTTTTCTAAACATTTTGGAAAAAATACATGGTCTTAACTTATCACTGTTTCCCCTGATGTTAATAAATTCATCTTGCTACATTTGAGTGCTTGCCAGTTGCATTGATCTTTATGTGAATTCTGGAGCTCCTTTCTTGCTTCTCTTGAAATATATGTATCTTTTGCAGTTGATGTGCATCGAATTTACCAACTCCACTCCATATCTAGAAGGTACCTCTCTGAAGTAGAAATTTAAATCAGTGTAGCCCAAAATCAGACTTTTTATTTGTGCTATTTCAATATTTTCAGCAATTTATACTCTATGCAATAGGATTGTCTTGGTCTCCTATTCAATTCTATTCCTGCTTCTAATACCGGCATGTGGCATCCATCAACTAAAATATTAAGGGGAGACTATGTAATGTTTGATTGAGTGTTTTATCTTGCCACTGGCGGTAAATTGAGCTACTGCGTTTTGAAAACTGTAGCAATTCCCAAGTAGCAGTAACTGAAGAATTAGGACTGGGCAAGTGCCTCAAGTGTCTTATTCACCTTGTTAATTTGTAAGGTTTGTCAGAATCCTGAAGAAGGGCTTATGCCCGAAACGTCGATTCTCCTGCTCCTTGGATGCTGCCTGACCTGCTGCGCTTTTCCAGCAACACATTTTTCAGCAAAGTTAAAAATCACACAACCCCAGGCTATGGTCCAACAGGTTTATTTGGAAGTACAAGCTTTCGGAGCGCTGCGTCTTCATCACTAGCTACCTGACGAAGGAGCGGCACTCCGAAAGCTAGTGCTTCCAAATAAACCTGTTGGACTATAACCTGGTGCGGTGGACTTTGTCCACCCGAATCCATCAGCAGCACCTCCACAGCATTTGTAAGGTAGACAGTTTTAGTGGAAAGTTAAAGTAACTACAATTGCTGATGCCTTCATGAAGAGCAAGAACTTGCTTATAATTAGATCTTAATAAGACAATACTTATAATTAGGTTGTAGTTATTCTTTATTGAATCTACCATTTCTAAATCACTTGGTAAAAAACCTTCCTTTCTGACCTTTTTTCTCTTCACAGGCTGTATCCGATTTGAGGGTATGACTGCTGCTATGTGGCGAATCCTTTGAATCTTGATCATCATCAATAATTCCAGCAAAACTGATTTTCCGTTCATATCTGTGCCGATCTAGTTCAGGATCCAGATGGAGTCGGCAGCTTTCCAAATCCTGTTGTATGGACATAGACACAATTGAGATAAACATGGAAAGCACGATTTCTAATCGGCAGAACTGAGTGGAAGGTTCTCATGTTTTTGAAATGTAGTGTTTATTTTTATTGTGATTTAAGTAGAAACTACACGACATTGTGTTTGTTTTCCTGGCTTCTGGACTTTATTTTAAAGTAGGGTGGTTTGGTCATATTTTCTTTGGCATGGTGCTTTTCTGACAATACTAAACAGATATTAAAAGTACTCACAACAAGAGGCTCCGTACGTGGTCGAGGCAAACAGGGAAAGGTTTCCCGAAGGAATGTTGTTATCTCTAGAAGAAGTTGGCATGCCGCCATCTTTAATGCAAATGGACAGCCACATTTGGTGGGGTTAACAGTATCTGTCAAAACATTGAAATGATGAGAGGTCAGGAAATATTGGTTTGGAACAAAGTTGTTTAAGAGGGTTCTAATTACCACAGAATCAGTGAATGTGTTTTCACTTCCCTATCAGATATAGCATTTCAAATCCATATACTGAATGTCATAAAATTGTTTCTTATTAGCAAGTTTGGAGAAAATTTGGAGCTCAGGTTGAGGTTCTGGAAGTAGGTTTGCTCGCTGAGCTGGAAAGTTCATTTTCAGGCATTTCGTACTTCTAAAAGAAACTAAATAAGATAGGCATTTATAAAAGCAAGAGGCCAAATAGCTTTTTATATTCATAATTTAAAAATCCAGCAGACCACCTATTTGAGCTAGAGGTTTCAGTCCAAATTATGCCTTTTGAAGAGTTTAACTGAAACAAGACATTGCCACAAAGCGAGTTTTGTGACATTGTGGATGTAGTGAAGAGTACCTGTGCACAGGTTATTTGTAAGAAAATGCAGCAATGGGTGCATTTCTGTTAGGTGCTGTGATGACAATGTGCTAATGAACATGTAAGAGTTGACCCTTAGGTTTCATCTGGAGGTTCACAGATGTTACCTAGTACGGTGATGAAACATCTGAAAACAAACCTTCCAACTCACCAAGTAAACCTACATCCATTGTTCCTTGAAAGTGGAGTCATTAGGTAGATAGGATTGTGAAGGTGGTGTTTGGTATGCTTTCCTTTATTGGTCAGAGCATTGAGTATAGCAATTGGGAGGTCATGTTGCAGCTGTACAGGACATTAGTTAGGCCACTGTTGGAATATTGCATGCAGTTCTGGTCTCCTTTCTTTTGGTAGGATGTTGTGAAACTTGAAAGGGTTCAGAAAAGGTTTACAAGGATGTTGCCAGGGTTGGAGGATTTGAGCTATATGGAGAAATGAATAGACTGGTACAATTACAGCATTTAAAAGGCATCTGGGTGGGTATATGAATAGAAAAGATTTACAGGAATATGGGCCAAGTGCTAGCAAATGGACTACATTAGGTTAGGATATCTGGTCGGCATGGTGGTGTTAGACCGAAGGGTCTGTTTCCGTGCTGGATATTTCTATGACTCGAAGTAACTTCTCATTAAAGCACAGAGTGCCTAAAAGCAGATTTCCCTTATGTCAGGTCTGTCAAATGACAATTGTGTTTCATAGTACAACTCAGTAATTGTAAGCAATGAGTTTCAGAGCCAAGTTGAGCAGCCTGATCCCAAGAAAGAACAGAACAGTCTAGAAAATTTGCCCATGCCCAGAATCCTCTGCGCCAAACTCCAAAAATACTCATCAGTGAGCATAAGAATCATGGCACTCGATTAACCACTGTCATTTGAAAATATTGCAGGCAGTAAGTGTCGCATTCTCATTTCCATGATAGTTGGCTGTACTCTCAGGATGGGTCAAATTCATGTGAGGTGAGCATTAACTGAAGGTCATCACCAGTTCTAAAGCCAGCATATGAAAAGGGAGGAACACTCTTGCTCCTGACGATCATTAAACTGATTGGAAAACACTGGTAGTGCATGAACAATTGGAGTAATACTGCAAAAGGTCCTTGTTCCTCTGAGGAATTGATGGATACCTCAAGCAAGCGATTGAAGAAAATAGATATATACTCTGTTTCCAGGGGCCAAGACTCTAGAAGACGATTGAAAGTTCATAGGAGCAGATAATGCCTGAACTATGGCCTTAGGAGCTGAAGGCAGTGTTGGGAGAAGTTCAACTAACTGAACTAAGTGGCTAAGGTCAGTGAACTCCTCCCTAATTTGTATAGCCCACCAGCACCAACATCATATAGTGCTCAATGTCTCATGCCATCACCACTGACAATTTTTTATTTAAGCAATATAGATTCGTATCTAACTTTCATGCACTGTATTTGAACTTCACATACTGCTGCAATCCTCACCCCCACATTTCTCAGCTTTCATTTACACCTAAATATTCAGCGATGATACCCAACACACTCACTAATATACTTCATGCTCTTTTGCTGGATGAAATGGTTCATTTTAGAAGGTCACAATACTAAAATAACAGCAGAGACCCTCACCTACACCCATTGAAGTGCACAGTGCTGTACAGTATTAGCATGGACATCAGAGAGACTATACCACTTAATATGTGTTATTTTCCTGCCTTATGCACCTTCTGCAACCCATTTCACGTTCACTCCAGAACCTAGTATGTGATGTTGCCCATCAGCCTGCCAGTCCAGATCGCTGATGCCCATGTCAGGGTATAGCCTGAGGCTGGGCCCTTGAGTCCCAGAGCTGCTGAAGGATGCCATCTGCAGTGTCCCCGGGGAATGTGAGAAGCTGATCTGGCTTGCTGCCATGGATTAGTATTGTGCAGAAACTCTAGGTGAGGTAAAGGGATCCACAAAGCAAGCACAAGGGTGAACAGTTGAGTATTTTATGTAATACAGTTGTGTTATTGAATACATTTAATACAGAGCATTAGCTCTGTGGTGTCTGTTATCTCAGGACTTTGGCAATTACAAAGCGATGGTAAGGTGTAGGTGTGGAAAATCAGTGACCTGGTAACTTTCATGGAAATGACTTCGGTGTTAATGGACAGCCTGTCTAAAAAGATCATTGGCTGGATGCCTCCTCCCTTCATCCACTTTTTCCTCCTCCTCCTCCTCTTCCTCCTGAGGTGATTGCCAAACATCTGGTGATGAGGGCCGCACTCTCACCAAGGCCAGCTTGTGGAGGGTGCAGGAGGTGACCAAGAATTGAGAGATAAATTTCAGCAAGGTCTGGTGGGATCCGGGGATGCCAAGAGGGGTCTAGATGCAACATCTTTGCCTTCCAAATGTCCATTCTATTGACTTGTTTCACTGAACCAGTATAGGAGGCTGAGGACAGAAGGATCAGAGTGGGAGAATTCAGATAAGAGTCAAATGGAATGCAGGAACAACACTTGACTTGCAACTAGGGACTTTACAGACTTATGGAATCACCAACACTGAATTCAACCAGTGCAGATCATAACTTCTGAGCCGATTACATTTATTTTGGATAGAAGCTGTTGAAGATATTCTGCTTTTCCTATTTATACATATTCTGGTCCCAGCTTTTGTTTCTTTACTTGTCCATTCCCAACCCTCTTGCCTTGTATGATCACCCCTCTTGTCATTCAGTTCTTCCTGCGTACCACGTAAAATAGTCCTTCCCTTTTGATCTCCCACCACCATTCCACACTGCCCCCCCTTGACTCTGCCCTGCTTTTGTACTTGCTTAAAAACTGTCCAATCTATAGCTTTTCCAGCTCTGATGATAGGTTATCAATCTGAAACAATTACAGGAGGTTCTGATATAACTCAATAGTTCTGATCTCACACTATACAAACATTGTGCAAGAGCAGCACCATTTAAATTAATCATATTATAGCCAGTACAGGTGAGGAAAGTTTGAGTTCTACAAATAATGGTCTAAATTCTTCAACTGCATTAAAGGCAATTTACGTTGAAGAAACAAACATTACTGCGACTGTAATTCTTTTCCTCTTTGCAGAGATGTTGCCTGTTTGCTTCCATTTCAGATTTCCAGCAATTTTGCTACTGTCAAAAAAAAAAGAACTCAGACATACTGTCGTCAAGGTAGTCTTCTTCTTCATCTTCTTTCCTCAATCTTCGTTTAGTCTCATCATCATAAATGAAACTCAGTATGTTTGCTGGGCTTTCACTCTCTGTATGGCACAGTTCATTCAGCCTGTTCCCAATAGCCTGTCACGAATCAAGAACCAAAAGCTTCAGAAGAGCAATTTAAAAGCAGTAAACATAATACAGAAACTGATTTCTGTTTGAGTAGCAACATACTGTGGTACACAGTCAGATTATAAGCATTGTTAACTATTCACTTCACTGTTTATCCTCTCCCTGTCTGTGTAGTATCATGCACAATATTATCCACACAGTACAGGTAGTTCTCCTATAATGCAGTAGTTGCGTCCCCGTGCAACACCGTGTTATAGAAAATCGCACAATATAAATAATGGGGGCCTATGGGGAAAATAGGGTTAGGAGCAAATCACCAAAAATATCAGTAAAAATCGAAACAAAAATAGTAGTTAGTCTAACACTAATGATAGCACAATCTAGATAAATCATACATTTTAATGAAATAATGCAGTAAATTTAACACTTTAACACTAAAATCACTGACCGCAGCACTGTACCTTTGATAAGACCCTTCAACAGAAAGCGTGCAAGCTGACTGACCGCGTGATGCCAACACTGAAGTCCAGTCCTCCTCAAGATTCTCCCCGAGTTTGAAGTAAAATTCCTTCTAAATGTAAACTACAATTCCCAGTTTCAAGCTAAGTTTCAAGGCTTGTAGAGCTGACTACATTCCTGTTTTAGCTGAACACACTGAATTTGCAATTTGCAGACAGAGGATCCCGAGGCTAGGGTTTGCTCTTCTGCTCACGCCGGAGATGGACTCACCTAACAGCGGATGGGGGTTTGCTTTATAAAAAAAAAGTTCGCAATTCACTAATTGCGTTACAGCCAAATCATGTTTAATAAACATGCATTGTAGGAGAACCACCTGAGAAAGGTAAAGTTGCTATAGTCTCAGAGGACCACACGTCTGTTCTCTCTGTGAGAGAGTGAGAGAGAGAAAGAGAGAGAGACAACTGCCAGTGGTTCAACCAGAGATCACTACATGTTGGGTCAGGGGCGAAGGGCGAGGTAGAGAAGGTTGGACCTGTAAGGTGGATCCACACAGTAGGATCCTGTCTTCACCTGGGAGATACTGCGTGAAATGAGGAAAAACTGAATGACACAATTCAATGGGAAGTGGAAAAACAGAATCTGCACATCCAGAAACTAGGGGCATGTAATCTCTGATCTTCTAGTGATTCATTTTCATTCACAAAGTGTTCACCCAATGAGTTGATGTTACCATCTACTGCTACCTTGGACAAGGTTGTAGTTTTAGTCAGGTATTTTATTGTAACACCATCTTCATCCTTGAGGTCTGAACAGAACAACTACAATCTATTACATTTAAGGAACATGGAAAATTATTAAACATTTTATTAATGGGCACCTGTGGGACCAGGAATGTACCAGTTGATCAAATATTCTGGATATTCAAGAGGTAGACAGAACGTCAGTAAACCCTGATCAAGCAAAGTTTCAAGACATCGATATCCCTCAAAAAATCTATGTAAAACATCAACACATCTGCTAAAGTCATTGTAAAAACACACAATAAGTAATAAAAACATAATTCAGGGGATTTTTGCATCACTGTTAATCCTTATTTATAGCATAACTAATCAGACGTCGCAGTAGATTATAGTATTTGAGAGATACAAAGGTATGCAGAAAGTGAGGACTGCAGATGCTGGAGACCAGAGTCACAAATGTGGTGCTGGAAAAACACAGTCGGTCAGGCAGCATCCAAGAAGCAGGGGAGTCGATGTTTCGAGCAGAAGCCCCTCATCAGGAATGTGACATTCCAGATGAAGAGCTTATGCTCGAAATGTTGACTCTCCTGCTGTTTGGATGCTTCCTGACCAGCTTGTACTTTTCTAGATACAAAAGATGCCGGTTTATCAAGAAAGCTTATCGATAAGGTGCCAGTGAAAACAAAGTTTGCTGTAGTACCATAAAATCCCTTCAGGAATGGTCATTAAGACAAAGCAACATGTTGGAGAACATAGGATCATCTTAAAATGTTAATTGCACACCCTCCCTTTTGGAAAAGCTTTTCTATTTAGTGTGTATTGGCTTAGTTAGTAAAGGCTGTTATAGTGATTTCACGGAGAACAAAATGTTTAAAGATGTGTTTGTACTAGCATCGTAGTACATGGGATGGCATTTCTGTATATAGTATGTGGGGTTTCATTTCCATTCAAAGCTTGGACAAGGGCATCCCTCTGGAAATTACTGAAGGTAATTTCATACCATGAAAAAGAAATTCCTCTTTAACATTGGTTTCAAAGAGATGGATTGCAATTGTATAACTTTAGTTACATTAAATGGCATAACATCCCCTTTGTTTGACTGTGTTGAAGATATAGATGTCTGCTTTTCCATTGCTTTTTGGAGTGGTCTTGCAAACTCTGAAAATTACATGCCACCCGTCGCCCCTCCACTGGGTGAACATGAGGACTGCAGGTGCTGGAGATCAGAGTTGAGAGTGTGATACTGGAAAAGCACAGCAGGTCGGGCAGCCTCTGAGGTGCAGAAGAATCAACGTTTCGAGCATAAGTCCTTCATCAGGAATGAAGAATGCCTGAAACGTTGATTCTCCTGCTCCTTGGATGCTGCCTGAACCTGCTGTGCTTTTCCAGCAACACAGTCTTGACCTCCACTGGGTCCCAATTAAGCAGCACCTTGGTTTAAAAATTCTTATCATTAGTTTAGAACTCTTCCTTGACCTTACCTCTCCTGCAGCTCCACAAACTCTGAGCTTGGTGTTCCTCCAGGTCTACATTTTAGAACTCTCAATAGCAATTGTTCCAACAGTAGTGACTGTGTCTACAGTTCCCAAGACCTTAAGGTCTGGAATTCAAATTTTCACATCTCTGCCTTGTTTCAAGATATCTTGTATAAACCTATATTTTTCTGACCAAGCTTTTTGCTCATCTGTCTTAATATCGCTTTAGGTGATATGGTGTCAAATTTTGCCTTATAATGTACCTGCGATTTGCCATGTTGCGTTTTGTTGCATTTAGGACAATATAGAAATACAATATTGCTCTTGAAATGGCAAACCATTACATTCAAGACATAGGTTAATGAATAAAAGATAGGAATGCGTAATGTTGTGACTACAGAATCTTCAGGAATATCTTCCCATCTAACCTTGGAGCAGCATGAAGGAAGGTACACAAGTCTAAGAATCCAAGAAGAGAGGAGCAGGGAGGATGAATGTGGAAACCTTTGCACGAGCGCATGCTGTGTTCTGTGATTTAAAGGCCTTCAAAACGTGGACAGCCACGAAGGGAAGATATGCCCACACGGTGGAGATAGAGTGCCAGGTGAATGAGGCGATAGGTTAAGGGAATAGGGTGGCAAATTGGTGTAATGGGTGTAAGGTAGCAGTTGGGTGAAGGGAATTCGGGGCATCAAGTGAAGGTTGGGTAATGGTGGATCTGGTTTGTATTGATGAAGAGGTGACAGGTTGGTGGGGTGGGGGTTGGGGAAGAAGGAGAGAAGTGCGAAGTTGGGTCTGGGTGAGTGAGGAGATCTCAGCTTAGAAGTTGGGGAGGAATTGCACTCACTTACAGGAATGTCAAGGCTTGGAGAGGGTGTGGTTGTGGTGGCAGGGTGGTCTCAGATTCCAACTCATTAGGGGATGTTTTTAAGATTTAACAAGTTGGGCAATTAGTATCGGATAGTTTAACTTTGCAGGCAATTTCTGCAGAGTCAACTGTATCAGGACGTCTGTATTGTACAGATGTGCAACTCAAGACTATCCTGCTGCAATGATTACTGGATTTGAATTTGAATTTGAATTGAATTGAATTTATTGTCACGTGTACCGAGGCACAGTTAAAAGTTTGTCTTAGGAGCAAAACAGGCAGATCACAGAGTTAAAGATTAGATTAGATTAGATTAGATTAGATTAGATTAGATTAGATTACTTACAGTGTGGAAACAGGCCCTTCGGCCCAACAAGTCCACACCAACCCGCCGAAGCGTAACCCATCCATTCCCCTACATTTACCCCTTTTCCTAACACAATGGGCAATTTAGCATGGCCAATTCACCTGACGTGCACATCTTTGGACTGTGGGAGGAAACCGGAGCACCCGGAGGAAACCCACGCAGACACGGGGAGAATGTGCAAACTCCACACAGTCAGTCGCCTGAGTCAGGAATTGAACCCGGGTCTCTGGCGCTGTGAGGCAGCAGTGCTAACCACTGTGCCACCGTGCCGCCCCATAGATAGTAAATAATAGGTAACCAGCAGCAAAAACAAAAACACAGGTACAAGCGAATGTTAAGAGTTTGCGAGTCCATTCAGTATTATAACAACAGTAGGGTAGAAACTGTTACGAAACCAGCTGGTGCATGTGTTCGGGCTTCTGTACCTTCTCCCCGATGGTAGAGGTTGTAGAAAAACATTGGGATGGAACTTTAAGAATGCTGGCGGCCTTTCCTTGACAGCGGACCTGGTAGATGGAATCTATAGATGGGAGGTTGACCTTTGTGATTGTCCGGGCTGAGATCACCATTCTCTGTAACCGTCTCTGATCTTGAATGGTACAGTTGCCATCCCAGCTAGTGGTACATCCAGACAGAATGCTCTTGATGGCACACCTATAAAAGTTGACAAGGGTATTCGCCATTATGCCAAATTTCCTCAGCTGCCTGAGGAAGAAGAGACGTTGTTGGGCCTTTGTAACCAGTGCATCCAAATGAAGAGTCCAAGAAAGCTTGCTGTGGATGACCACTCCGAGGAGCTTGACACTCTCCACTCATTCCACCTCTGTGCTGTTAATGTGTAGGAGGGCATGAGTAACATTACCTTCCTACTGGGGGATCTGGGCCTTAGAGTATAGCATTAGGAAGGGTGAGATAGTCCTTGAGAGAGCACCTACCAGAATAACTCTCGCAATGAGTGACATCACTTACAAGGTTAGGTTAGAGAAACTGCTGCTCTCCTTAGAGCAAAAGAGAATGAGGGCAGATCAAATAGAAGTGTAGAATATTACAGCAGGTTTAGTTAAAGGAAAAGTTGCTCCCATTAGTTGTTGATACAAAACAAGGGATCAGACATTTACAATTTGGGGTAAGAAATACAGAGAGAGACATAAGGAAGAGCTTTTTTTGATGCAGCGAGTGATAATAACATGGAACTTACTGCCTATGTGAACAGTGGAAGTGGAAATATTTGGAAGGAAGTTGTATAGAGCTTGACAGAAATGAACTTGCTTGTTATGGAGATAGTTCAAGCATTAACACTAACAGGATCAGTCAATCGAGAGTTGGTATTGACTCCAAATAGCCTCCTATGCTGCCATAATAACTTCTCAACCCTATTTAAATATATTGCATGTTTATCTTAAAATAAATTAATTGTATTTTCAATTTATTTACCAGTGCAAATAATCTATGCGTACTCTGTCTTGGTTTGGTTTAGGTCCCTCCCTTAAATTCTAATATTAAGCTTTGCAGCAGCAGACAATAGAGGATTAGTTGCTTATAACTCAAAATCTCTCCTTCTGTGGTTTTTTTCCCTGTTAGATTTGCACGGACTGTTCTTTTGGTATCATGTATTGCTGCAATAAACAAAATTTTAAAACTGCACACATTATTTGAGACTTTTTTTTAGATATGAAGACTATAATACAGACATACATCAACACATATTTAAAAAAAGTTATTTATTACGCTAAATCTTTGTTTCTTACCTCACCCCACTGGCAGAAGAGTTTTGCTGCTTTCCACTGTAATTTCTGATTACGCTTATTTCCAACCACAGGTGATCTTCCTCGGGATAAACCCTTTTTAGCGATATTAACGTGATGTCCCTTCATCCATTCTGGCCAGTTTCCACGATTGCAACGGTGTACAAACCGGGCACACTCCAGGAATAGTGCTGCCCTTGCTACCACGGGTGCTTCCTAGAACATATTTGAGTTTGAGCTTGATTTACTGTTGTCACATGTACCGAGATACAGTGAAAAGTGTTGTCTTGCATGCTACCTGGTTCTACAAAAGTATTTCCAAAAGTGTTCAAAGGAAGATGTACAAGCCAAAAACCTTAATGAAATCAGTAAAATACCTTCAACCCTTCAACTGAATTACTAAGCAGATATTAAGAAAATGTCTGCCATGGCTTGCCATGCCCTATGGGGAAAAGCAATGGTGCTTTGAAAATATGTTTCACTTATTACCTTTTCACTGGCACTTACAAAGAACTCTAGCGGCCAATACAACACTACTGTCAACTTATCAGGTTACATAGCAGAAAGTGAGGACTGCAGTTGCTGGAGACCAGAGTTGAAAAATGTGGTGCTGGAAAAACACAGCAGGCCAGGCAGCATCTGAGGAGCAGGAGAATCGACATTTCGGGCATCAGCCCTTCTTCAGGAATGAGGTTGATGTGCCAAGCGGGCTGAGATAAAAGGTAGGGGGGGGTGGAATTTGGGGGAGGGGCGCTGGGAATATGATAGGTGGAAGGA
>NC_057716.1:12222230-12241020 GCF_004010195.1 Chiloscyllium plagiosum | reverse complement strand
ACCCCTGGATTCAGCACCACCCTCTTGACCTGCAATCTTCTTCCTGACCTCTCTGCCCCCACCCCCTCTCAGGCCTATCACCCTCATCTCCTTCCACCTATCGTATTCCCAGCGCCCCTCCTCCAAAGTCCCTCCCCCCTACCTTTCATCTCAGCCCGCTTGGCACACCAGCCTCATTCCTGAAGAAGGGCTTATGCTCGAAACGTCAATTCTCCTGCTCCTCGGATGCTGCCTGGCCTGCTGTGTTTTTCCAGCACCACATTTTTCAACTCTTATCAGGTTACATGTTCAGATTTTTAATGCATCAAATTGATCACGACTGCAAAGATCTTTGGACAACCAGATTGCTTTCTGAAGTACACATCGGTAATAAATAAAATTTGGAAACGCAATCCACAAATAGGTCAAAACATCTGAATGTGTCAAAACCTACAAAATAAGTAATTGAATTATTTCCATTTTGAGGAACTTATAATGTTAAAAATTGCATTTTAAAAGACCACTCAAATTATAGTCAACGTTCAAAATTTCTCACGTATCATGAATTTCCTTTCCAGTTTATAGTTATGGGCATTCAACAGGCCAAATTGAATATTTCTAGACCCTCTTTTTCAATGAGCTAAGCAGCAAAATGTTGATTACGTCATCATCTACTTGCCAGTTTCAGACGGAAGTGTAAATGAGATAGGAACAGGAAGTTGCAAAAGAACAAAAACAGATTAAGTCTGCAGGGACAAGGTGTTCAACATTTGGAAGTGGAAGGTCATCCAATTTGGGTCAGAAAAACAAAGATTGGGATAGCTTCTTGATGAGAAACTGAGAATTGAGGAGAAGCAGGGGGAGTTTAGTGTTTGTGAAGCTTAACACAAATTACCTGCCAGAATGAAGTGTCACAGGTTCAGGTGGTAGCTACCTCGAAGGGTTTATAGAAACAGGCTCACTCAGCTAGACACAAGAAAAAGAGACAATGCAGGTGCAAGCTACACCACTTCACAGAGTTTGTGCCTAAGCTGTGTATCCATCTGCATGAAGATCTGCAGCCAAAATCAATCAAAACGCATTCACAGCCAGGAGTATTGAAGCTCACCACAGCTCTTCACATCTTCATGACCGACTCGAAGGCTCCACTACCAACATGTGAGCGAGTGGGTGGTCAGAGGGGGCCCACTGCATCTTTAGGTTAGATTATTTACAGTGTGGAAACAGGCTCTTCGGCCCAACATGTCCACACCGACCCATCGAAGCGCAACCCACCCAGACCCATTCCCCTACATTTATCCCTTCACCTAACACTACGGGCAATTTAGCATGGCCAATTCACCTAACCTGCTCATTTTTGGACTGTGGGAGGAAACCGGAGCACCCGGAAGAAACCCACGCAGACACGGGGAGAATGTGCAAACTCCACACAGTCAGTCGCCTGAGGCGGGAATTGAACCCGGGTCTCTGGCGCTGTGAGGCAGCAGTGCTAGCCACTGCTCTTATGACATTGACATAAGCTGGCGAGGGAGACAGGGTTGGCCTCTTGCAGTGTGCTTTCCAGAGGCGCTGGGTGTGATTGACTGCACACACGTTGCAATAAGGACTGTCATGCAGTGTGGAGACCAGATGTAATCTAAAAGGGCATAATAATACGGCTGCCTAGCAACCATCATGCCTGCGCTTGTTACCTTGGTAAATGTCATGACTCATTTATTTATCATGAATCAAGGCTACCATGAATATTCACACAAACTCCACAGGCGGATACTCAGGCATAAAGGGCATTCTTTAAAGAAGTGGCTACTCGCAGCCTGTGGCAGCTGAAAGCAAACACCCAGAGATCATATAATGAAAGGCACCTTCATATGATTTCTCTGTGAGTAGGCCCAGACCCAGTAGGCTTGGACACAAACTTTCTGATGTGGTGTTGCCTGCTCCTGTTTCTTTTTCTCATGTCTAGGTGAGTGAGCCTGTTTCTATAGTCCTTCGAGGTAGCTACCACCTGAACATGTGATACTTCATTCTGACAGGCACTTGGTGTTGCTATTCAGACATCTTAACCTTTTACGTGGGGGTCTGCAACATGGACCACATAGGGTATGCTGCATGCTGTACAGCGTTACGACACTGAGCCAGTGGAGTGGGAGGAAGAAGTGGTTTGGGTTCTCGAAAAAAGGAGCCACACGAACACAGGAAGGGTCTGAGAGACAAAGCACACGGCACAAGGCTTAGGATTCCCTGCAAGATGCCATTATGGTCTGATTATCGAACACCACTCAACAAGATGCCTGTCTTGGAAGAGTGCGAGCATTGACCAGGAAGAGAAATGAAGGGTTCTGTGATAGTGATGTCACAGCATTGTATCTGTTTGATTGCCTGTGACCCATAACTAAGGTTTACTGGACACTGTGCTCAGTTTCTACAGAGAAAATGACAACCTCTGATCAACTTATACTTACATCATCTTGTATACATTACACAATTTATATTTTTTAGATTTCTCTTTATTTTATTCATGTATAATCTAGTGCTGGATAATACCTAATGTATAGTAACATTACTGTGGCACAATTATTGTTCTAGCCAACATGGTGTCTTCCATTATTGACAATGTCATGCAGCTGACTTGCTGCCTCAGAGAAGGTGGGGGCAGGCTGTTCACTGACCTGACCACATGGGTCAGTCAGGATTGTGTCAACTGTGAGCAACTGCAATACCTTCACCTCTGCGATGACACTTGCTCTTGCTTGGTCCCAGGTATCAAATTGTGCTCCTGGGCAAAGACTGAAGAATCAAAGGAATCTGAAATTCCCTCAAAGGAACACAAAATGTACCCTGGCCAACATCTCTGTGTTGGGCTTGCTGCAGTGCTCCAATGAAGCTCAGCATAAGCTGGAAGAATAGCACCTCGTTTCCCTCTTGGGAACACTATAGCCTTCTAGACTTGACATCAAATTCAACACTTTTGCGTCTTCAGCATTTTTCCCCATGCTTTAACCCATCCCCATCACCAGGCCTTATCATCACATGGGCTGCTACCACAAACAACCCACTGTCAATGACTAATAGTCCCATTAGCAGCTATACATTCCCCCAGACTGACCTTTAAATACTCCTTTGTCTATCCAACTGTTCTTCTCTCTCGTTACGCTCTATCTTCACTTATCATTTACTCCTGCCCTCTTCTGTATAAAGACTATCCTTTTCCTAGCTACCATCAGTTCTGAAGGAGGGACACTGGACCTAAAACGTTAACTCTGCTTTCTTTCCCCTAATGCAGCCAGACCTGCTGAGCTTTTCCAGCAATTTCTGTTTTTGTTTCAGATTTCCAGTATCCGGAGTTCAATTTTTTTTTTGTTGCGTATGAAATTCCCTCAAAATGCCTGGATCCTTCACCCTCCTGTACAGATTGTTCAGCCCTGCAGGTGGTGTCCTGATAGCTGGGTCAGGTGGACTGCAGGAACACAGCTAACATCCCCGACAGCCACCGAACTGACAGAAGTTGTAACCAAAGCAAACAAGGTGCAATTCCTTTAAAGTTGCAATTATGTTTCTGAAAAGTGAAACTTCAATGGTCATTTCTTTAAGTCAATCGGGTCTTCCCATGCCAATCAATGTAAAAATTTGTAGTTAGATATTTCCTGTCAGAAAAATAAACATCGTACAATGCAAGTTGAATGATTGTATATGGCTCAGTGGCTAGCACTGCTACCTCTCAGTGCCAGGGACCCGGGTTTGATTCAAGCCTTGGACAACTATCTGTGTGGAGTTTGCACATTCTCCCCGTGTCTGTGTGGGTTTCCTCCAAGTGCTGTGGTTTCCTCCCAAAGTCCAAAGATGTGCAGGTCAGGTGAACTGGCCATGCTAAATTGCCCATGCTGTTCAGGGATGAGTAGATTAGTTGCATTAGTCAGAGGTAAATGTAGAGTAATAGGGTAGGAGATTGGGTCTGGGTGGCTTACTCTTCAGTGGGCTTGTTGGGCGTAATGGCCTGTTTCTATACGGTAGGGATTCTATGATTCCACACATTAATTCATTCAATAACTTTTTAAAAATAATCGATTTAAACATGTCAACAAAATCAGCTAACTCTTTCCATATACATCTTGCTCACTGAGTCTACCACAGGCCATGTTAATCCTCTCTCTCTCTTGCCAACCCTATCTCACTTGCTACTTCCTTGCTCATCTTTCCCATTTACCATTTCATTACCTGACTCTCCTGCTCACCAATTCTTACCTGACTGCCTTACCCATCGCTTCCTTGAGTCTCCTGCTTGCTGTTTCCTCTCATTGCAGTGAACAAGAGCACAGGAGCAGAGCAACAAGATGGAAGAAGTGAGCAATAGGAGCTGCAAATGAAAGAGTCAGGTCGGGAAGAGACAAGTGAAAGAGTCAGGGAGGTAAGCGGAGAATGACAGGGAAACAGAGAACAGGTGGGTCGGAGAGTGTAAGTGAGTCTTAGTGAGTATGAAACAGACTCAATGAGCGTGAGAGGCCGATCCAATGTAACACGAGTTGTATCAGATATACTTTGGGGTAAAAACAATGACTGCAGATGCTGGAAACCAGATTCTGGATCAGTGGTGCTGGAAGAGCACAGCAATTCAGGCAGCATCCGAAAAGCTTCGAAATCTACTTTGTCAGTCCTGTCACAAAACAGTAATGTGAAATGCCTGATGCTATTACACCTGTGACACTACAGCTGAATAAGATAACCGAATATGGGAGCTTATTATACTTAGCTACACTAATATTTGGCAAAGAATAAATCACACTGTCTTATTATTGTACAAAACTCCAGTCAGACTCAATTTCAATTCAAAAATGTGGGTGATTTAGAAACTTTGGAAAATTTGCCAAGCGGGCCTATGAGGAGGAACTCCCTACTGAAAGTTCTATTCAGAGCCAACCACCATAGATTCATACCATGCAGAAAATTCCTTCAGCCCACTAAGTCTCCAACAATACAATTACCACCATCCTGAGTTGGAACTATGTCATTCTTTCAATATCACTAGGTCAAAGGTCTGAATTCCCTTCCAAACAGTAATGTTTGTTTCTCTAAATATCAAGGGCTGTAATTTCAGGAAAGCACTACCTTCTTCAGAACAATTATTAATAGAGAATAGATTCATGTCTAGCCAGAAGCACTCAAATCCCATATATGAATAAAAATTTGATTATTCAGAAAGAGTTAAATGACTAGTTCTTTCCCTTTTGTAAATGTGTGGACTTCTGAGTGTTTTGATGGAGGATAGAGGATTTTTAAGAGTCGCATTGTGTTTCCTGTATTCCCTGAAGAAGCCATTTCAAATAAAAAATTGGGGAAAAATTAGATCAGTGCCGAGATAACTAATGGAATGGCTACATCATATGTAAATCTAAGATCTAAAGTGGTGATCTCATTGACCTATATTGAATTTCATCTGTCACCATTTTGGTCATTGATTTAATTCATCAATGTTCCTTTGTGATGTTCTGCACCAATCCACAGAGCTCACATCCAGTGGCATGACAAACACTTTTGTTAAGATTCATACGTGAAATCTTTGTGCATACCTTTTGTGTGCCCATAAAGATAAGTTGCATAAACACTCCCTTCTCTCCTACATTAGTTACCACCTAAAATTTAATTAAATTAGATTTGGTAACCTTTACAAATCCACGCTGAATTGGAAAGATCACATTCTACAAACAAACATGTCAATTCGGTCAAAATAGTCTCCTGGACTAATTTTAATTGGAGCAGACTTTCCCCTAATTTTGTTTCCCTGACTGTCTCCCCAAGGGGATGGTAAGACAGATGGTGAGCAGGTGGACATGTATGCTGGCCAGAATGGATAATCTAATCATGAAACTCCATGTACTGTCATTCTGTAGGGCAGGCTTGTTCATTCACCTGGTCTTTTATTGTTTGTAAGAACTCTACAGCTCACAAGATTTAATGAGATCATAAAGTGAAATTATAAAACCAAAATACACTCACAATTATGATTTTGACATAAAGATCATTTGACCTAGCAGATCCACATTGGTGTTTATGCTTTGCAAAAGCCTTGTTTTGCCTTACAGTGTATCCCTTAATTCCTTTCTTCCTCATATATTTATTTAACTTTCTCCTAAATGCAGCATTGGTATACCTCAATTGTTTCTTGTGCTAGTTAGTTCCAAATTCTAACCACTTTTTGATTATGAACAAGTTTTTTAAATAAATCACTCACATTTAACAGTGAAAACTTTCTAACTTTAACTTTTTAAAAATTCATTCATGGGATGAGGAAGTCACATTTATTGCCCTACCCAAGTTGCCCAAAGGGCAGTTAAGAGTCAACCACATTGCTGTGGGTCTGGAGTCACATTTAGGCCAGAGCAGATAAGGAAGGCCCTGGAAGGCCATTAGTGAATTAGATGGATTTTTCCAACAATCGACAATGGATTCATTGTCATCATTTGACTCTTAATTGCAGATTTTTGTTGAGCTCAAACTCCACCATGTGCTGTGATGGGATGGGATTTGAACCCAGGTCCCCAGAACATGACCTGGGCCTCTGGATCAACAGTCCTCAGCGACAATACCACTTGGTCATCACCTCCCCTTCAAGAAATAATCTGCATTACCAGATTGCTTAACACAGAAACTGATAAACAAATTACAAAGCTTTTCATTACCAGGTCAAGAGCTGCAGCAAGGATGGAGGCATCAGGAATTGTGCCAGGTTCACAGCAGTTTAAAAGGAACTGGAACCGTTTCATTCCCTGTCTAATCGCTCCAAGATTCACAATATTTTTATTTTTACTTCCTTCTTGGCTGGCTGCAAGGTGTTCTTCAAAGCTACGACAGCCTGCAAAAGTATAAAATAAAGCTCAAAGTTTGTGAGAAGATTTGTAGCTTGGATGCTCGTTGTTGTGGTTCTGTTCGCCGAGCTGGGAATTTGTGTTGCAGACGTTTCGTCCCCTGTCTAGGTGACATCCTTAGTGCTTGGGAGCCTCCTGTGAAGCGCTTCTGTGATGTTTCCTCCGGCATTTATAGTGGTTTGAATCTGCCGCTTCCGGTTGTCAGTTCCAGCTGTCCGCTGCAGTGGCCGGTATATTGGGTCCAGGTCGATGTGCTTATTGATTGAATCTGTGGATGAGTGCCATGCTTCTAGGAATTCCGTGGTTGTTCTCTGTTTGGCTTGTCCTATAATAGTAGTGTTGTCCCAGTCGAATTCATGTTGCTTGTCATCTGCGTGTGTGGCTACTAAGGATAGCTGGGCGTGTCGTTTCGTGGCTAGTTGGTGTTCATGGATGCGGATCGTTAGCTGTCTTCCTGTTTGTCCTATATAGTGTTTTGTGCAGTCCTTGCATGGGATTTTGTACACTACGTTGGTTTTGCTCATGCTGGGTATCGGGTCCTTCGTTCTGGTGAGTTGTTGTCTGAGAGTGGCTGTTGGTTTGTGTGCTGTTATGAGTCCTAGTGGTCGCAGTAGTCTGGCTGTCAGTTCGGAAATGCTCTTGATGTATGGTAGTATGGATGTATGGACAAGCCAAACAGAGAACAGCCAGGGAATTCCTAGAGGCATGGCACTCATCCACAGATTCAATCAATAAGCACATCGACCTGGACCCAATATACCGACCACTGCAACAGACAACTGGAACTGACAAACGGAAGCGGCAGATTCAAACCACTATAAATGCCGGAGGAAACATCACAGAAGCGCTTCACAGGAGGCTCCCATGCACTGAGGATGTCACCTAGATAGGGGACGAAACGTCTAAAATAAAGCATCAAATTTCATAATTAAAACACAAACATATCTTTATGTACAGTGGTAAAGCTTAAAACAAAAGTTAAATTTAAAGTTAAGTGCTAATATGGAAACTTGGCAACTCTTAATGTGGAGGTGCCAGTGTTGGATTGGGGTGGACAAAGTCAGAAGTCACATGATACCAGGTTATAGTCCAACAGGTTTATTTGAAATCACGAGCTTTCAGAGCACTGCCCCTTCATCAGGTGACTCCAGGTGAAGTGGAGGGAAGAACACAGGCACAGAATTATAGGTGTAGTGATCATTGCAAGATTATTCCTGGTAATTGGGAGTTTCAAAAGATAGTACAACTGGTGCGAGTAGAATGTCGACAGGCTGAATAACAGGTCTTTGCAGGTGATCAAAACTGCCAGACGGTATCAGTAAAGTGTCAACAGCTGAACAGCAAGTGAAGAGATGATCTATCATTCAATTAATTAAGGCAGAGAGATAATTATAAAAAAATCAAAAATAAGATGGTGCTGGAGATAAACCAAATGGTTGAAATAACATGATGGGTATAAGCGCTGCATGACAAGGGTCTAAATGAGTAACAAGTAATCCAAAACTGTACAAACTAATTAAGGTAGAGAGATCATAACACATTTATCAAGATGATGGTGTCAAAATAGGGCATTATGGAAGATGTTACAAACACAGAACACTATGGTGGGGTTACATGTAGCACGACATGAAACCAAGATCACAGTTCAGGTTGTCTTCATGGGTACGGAACTTGGCTATCAGTTTCTGCTGAGCGATTAAGCGTTGTATATCTTGAAGGCCGCCTTGTAGGATGCTTACCTGAAGATCAGAGGCTGAACGTCCTTGACCACTGAAGCCCTCCCTGACTGGCAGGGAATACACCTGCCTGGCAATTGCTGTGCAGTCTCCATTTATCCGTTGCCTTAGAGTATGCATGATATACCATGCCTTGGGATACCCTTGCCTGCAGCGTAAGAGGTAGACAACATTGGCCGAGTCACGAATACCTACTGTGTACGTGGTTGGTGGTGTTCCCCACATGTGATGGTAGTATCTTGGGTTCATGTCTTGCTACATGTAAACCCATCACACTGTTCTGCATCTATAAAATCTTCCTTACTGTCTTGTTTTGACATCATCACCTGGATAACTTGTTACAATCTCTCTACCTTCATTAGTTTGCACAGTTTGGATTACCTGTTACTTTGGTTAGCCCTTGTCAAGCAACTCTTCTACCTATCATATTATTTCAGACATTTGGTCTGTCTCCACCAACATCTTAGTTTTGATGTTTTGTAATTATCTCTCCGTCTTAATTAATTGGATTGTAGGTCAGCCCTTCACTTGCTATTTAGCTGTTGACATATTACTCACTATCTGACAGCTTTGATTACCTGCAAACCCTTGTTATTCAGCAATTGACATCCCACTCACACCATTTGTGCTAGCTTTTGACAATCTTAATAACCTAGAATTGTCTTGCAATGATCTCTCTCTTATAAATTCTGTGCCTGTACTCTTCCCTCCACTTCACCTGACAAAGGAGCAGCACTCCAAAAGCTTGTGATTTCAAATAAACCTGTTAGACTGTGACCTGGGGTCATGTAACTTCTGACTTTGATGATTCTTAGACCAATAACAGACACAGGACTATAGACAGAGAAACCTTGATTATCTGAAGGACACGGGCAGGAAGCATTTTGTTTGGTTAATCGAAAGCTGGATAATCGAAGTTCCTCTGTACTTTGCTTTCTGCCATGAGAGTAGTAATTTGACAAATTTTTGTTGACTCATCATAGCATCCAATTTTGATCAATCAACCTACAATGGAACCAGTAACATCAGGGGATGAGATGATAGCATGTGCCAATACTATGACTTTATGAGGTGCATTTTGTCATTTTTTTTTTGTGAAGGGAGGTTGAGATAGAAGTGACGAGTGGGCTGTTCCAGGCCAAAAAACGTAAGCATCTTGTGAGGCCTTGGTGTTTAAAAACAAAGATTGGAACAATAAAAATAGCATGAAAGGGTGAGGTCAAACTCCCACAGAACCAGGATTTTAATTTAACTTTCAGTAGCTGTTGAGGATTTGAAAGCTGCTTTATATCTCTCCCTGCTACAGCAAAACACTTGTGGTCTCTCTTTCTCACAGGGTGTTCTCTTGATATATATTCCTCCTGGACTGGAGAATTGCAAGTGAGACAATCTATTTTTCTGAATTTGTCATTGACAAGGGTGTGCTAATGGGATATTACTATATTGGAACAGTTGCTAGTTAAGTAATCTATTATTCTGTTAATTTTTCCAAAACAGTTTAAGTTAGACCAATTCTACTTTCTTTTGTTTGTATTTTCAGAATAAATAAGCCTGGCAGTTCGACCAATCAAGTTCTATTGGAACGCAACACCTTACACTTCCCTTTAGAAATATAAGAAACAGTTGGGGTCTAGATTATCTTCTTAATATATGTTTGAGGTGTTTTGGTCTGGTGCATAACAAGCATGACAATTTGGCTTTGAGGTAATGATCAGTTATGATCTGAACGACAGGTCAGGATTGAGGGGCAGAATGGCAGATTCCCTTCTCCTACGTTCCTATCACAGTAGCAATGAGTGCTGGGTAATCACACATCATAATCCTTCTGCCCATTTTTGGAGCCTGTGCAATCATGTTGTCTTTAATTCTTCTGTGAATTTGAACATTTCCTGTGGATTCTAGAAGGAACGTTATTCAGTGTTTGTTGATAACCAATGTCTTCCTACATCTACTGGGACTTTTCTCATCTGTTATAAAAATCTGTTCAAAAACAAGGCATTGGTGAGACCATACCTGGAGTATTGTGCACAGTTTTGGTCCCCTTATTTGAGGAAAGATATAGTAGCATTGGAGGTAGTTCAGAGGAGGTTCGCTAGATTGATCCCAGAGATGAGGGGCTTTTTGTATGAAGGGATATTGAACAGTTTAGACCTTTACTCTCTAGCATTTAGAAGAATGGGGAGAGATCCAATTGAGGTATTAAAGATGATAAAAGATGTGGATAAAATAGTGTGGAGCGGGTGCTAGGATGAGAGGTCATAGTCTTGGGATAAGGGTCAGAAAATTTAAAACAGAGTTGGGGAGAAACTATTTCTTCCAAAGGGTTGTGAATCTGTGGAATCTGCTACTCCAAAGTGCAGTTGATGCTAGGACAGTGAGTAAATTTAAGGAGGCGATAGATCGATGTTTAATTGGTAATGGGTTGAAGGGTTATGGAGAGAAGGCAGGAAAATGAGGGCGAGGAGCATATCAACCATGATTGAATGGCAGAGCAGACATGATGGGCTGAATGGCCTATTTCCACTCCTATATGTTATGAACTTACGAACATTGGCTAACATTTTAGTCAGTCATGTCCAGGTGTAGCTGTATGACACAAGACCATGAATACCATTCTCAATGATAGAACCATTAAATACATTTTCTCCAATGAAGTTAGAATCTTGCTATCAAACAATGTTAATAAGTAAAATCTAATGAGGAATAGGTTTACTTCTAATTAACAATTTTAATATAATTTATTATGGATTAATTAATATTCATTAATTTACAATTTCCAAGTTTTGTACACTCATTGGAATTTATTTTTACATTTAGAACCAAGTCAACATTACTATCCATACAAAAACGCTCTTCCTCAAGACTTTCCCTTAATTGCTTCCCCTAAACATTAAGTCTGTGCTCCTGGTCCTTGTGATATCGGCTGATGTGAAAACAAAATAAACAGAGCATACAGACTAGCACTGAATCTCAGTTAGGAAAGGTTTTGGACACAAAATCTGAGGATAGGGTACATCTTCACTTAGAAGGACACAGTTTAATCAAAGCTGAAACATCAGAACATTCCTGATGAAGGTCTTATGCTCAAAACATCAACTCTCCTGCGCTCGGATGCTGCCTGACCTGCTGTGCTTTTCCAGTGCCACACTTTTCGACTCGGATTTTCCAGCATCTACAATCCTCACTTTCTCACAGTTTAATTAGATTTTAGATTAGATTAGATGTTTTTTAGATTACATTACATTACAGTGTGGAAACAGGCCCTTCGGCCCAAGAAGTCCACACCGACCCGCCGAAGCACAACCCACCCATACCCCTACATTTACCCCTTACCTAATACTATGGGCAATTTAGCATGGCCAATTCACCTTACCTGCACATCTTTGGACTGTGGGAGGAAACCGGAGCACCCGGAGGTAACCCACGCAGACACGGGGAGAACATGCAAACTCCACACAGTCAGTCGCCTGAGGCGGGAATTGAACCCGGGTCTCTGGCGCTGTGAGGCAGCAGCGCTAACCACTGTGCCACTGTGCCACCCACAATCAAAGATAATTATTTGTTCAGGGAAAGTTGTGGCTGACTAAAATGATTAAACCTTTTCAGGAGGTGACAATGAAGGCAATACATTTGATATAGTCGATATGGTTTTGGAAAGGCTTTTGATAAAGCCCATGGAGCAGTGTAGGCATATGTAAAACACCATGGGATCCAAGAAAAAGGGACAAGTTGAGTTCAGAATTAGCTGAGGCGGAGGAAACAAATTTTAATGGTCAAAGGGTACTTTAGTGACTAGAATTGGGGTTCAGCTAGGTTCAGAATTGGGTACATTGCTTTTTGTGGTACATATCAATGATTTCGACTTGAATCTAAATGGTATGATAAAAAGGTTGGTTGAGAATTGGGGTGGCGCAGTGGTTAGCACTGCGGCCTCACAGCACCAGGGACTCGGGTGTGATTCCCGTCTCAGGCGACTGTCTGTGTGGAGTTTGCACATTCTCCCCGTGTTTGCGTGGGTTTTTTTTGGGTGCTCCAGTTTCCTCCCTTACCAAAGATGTGCAGGTTACGTGGACTGGCCATGCTAAATTGCCCATAGTGTCCAGGGATGTGCAAGCTGACCAGATTAGCTATATAGAGTATGGGGATAGGGTGGAACGCTCTTTGGAGGGTCGGTGTTGACTGGATGGGCCGAATAGGTTGCTTCCACACTGTAGGGATTCTTTGAGAATTATGTGGATGGTAACGAAGGAGGAAACCATACTCTACAGGAAGTTATCAATGGACAAGTAAGCTGTGGGAAACAATGGAAAATGGATTTCTCTCTGGACGAGTGTGAGGTAATGTACCCAGGGAAGGCTGACAAAGAAAACAAAACGTATGATAAGTGATGGAATACTGAGAATCGTTGAGGAACAGAGAAGCATTGGGGTTGAAACCCATTAATCCCTGAAGGGGATTGGATAGCCTGTCCTTATTAACTGAGTTGAGAAGTGTAAGAGAGGGAGGATATTCTGGAACTATATAAAACAAGCATCAGGTCATGTCTGGAGCAGCACGTACAGTCAATGCATCATAGGAAAGATATGATTGCAGTCAAGAGGGTACAGTTGAAATTGGCGAAGATATTATCTAGTCTGAATAATTTTAGTAAATAGGAAAGATTTGATACTTAGGGCTGCTTTCTAACTAGTGTAAATAAGATTATGAAAGTTCTAGAGAGAGTGAATTGGAAGATCCTAGTACTAGATTGAAAGGGTCTCCTTGTGTGCCTTACATTTTTATGATTTATATGATGAATTAGTAACAGGCAATGAGTGATAGTATCACTGTCAATGAATGAAAGCAAAGGCTTCAAGGTAAAGGAGCAGCTGTTACAATATTAACTCCTGATGAACCTTGTTTTATATTTTCACTCAGTCTGAAAAACAGCCATTTGCTGTTACTATCTACCTTCTGTTCCTTAGCTTACCTTTAATCCATGGTGTCACTGCAACCTCATGGTTTTCATCTTACAAACACATCTATATTATGGTACTTCATCTAAAGCCAGTTGAAAGTCTGTGTACACATGAACTGCATTATACACATTGACTCTTTCTGTCTTTTTTGCAGGCTACTCAAGTACAATTTGCCAGAAAAGTTCATGTTGTCGTTCATTTATTTGCCTGTACATTCAGAAACGCCAAATGATTTTGTATCAAGGTTTTCTCACCACCAAAATTTGCAAACTTCCATTGGTATATCATCACCTCCATATCCAAGGAGGATTAAAATATGGTGGCTAGAGGCTCTGCAACTCTCAATAACCTATGATTTGGAGATGCCGGTGTTGGACCACCTGATGAAGGAGCAGCGCTCCGAAAACTAGTGTGCTTCCAATTAAACCTGTTGGACTAAAACCTGGTGTTGTGTGATTTTTAGCTCAATAACCTAGGATGCATCCCATCTGCACTGAATGTTTTTACTTTGTGGATTACCAACCTTGTCGACACAGATAATGTGCATAAACCTCACTGGGAATGATATTGAAATGGGGAAAGGAACTCCAAATGAAGTGAACTTGGTCTGTTTAATATTTACTGGAACTTCATGTTGATATGAAAAGGCTGATATGAAAACACTCTTGGCCTGCACAAATCGGCATTCTGACTTGCCACTGGAAGGAGTGGAATAAAGTAATATGTTACATTTCGAGCATGTTACAGGTTGGAGAGAACTGTTAGTTATTGTGGCAGAATGGCCAAGATAAAATCATTACACATCGAGCACAATAATTTACCTAACCTAAATCATGGTTATACTTCATGTATCATTCAAAAGTAATAACAAAAACCTACAGCAGCAAAAGGGTTAAAGATTGGACTATACGATCTGAGTTTTCTGTTTGAAAAATCAATTTGTTACCCTGTTATTAAACCCACTCTTCAACTCCCACATCCCAGTTGCAATTTGTGAGAATGCCAAAAGAAATGGCAACTGACTCATAACCTTATGTATCATGCTGCTTATGCTGGTGATTTTCTCCTACTCAGTTCATATATATTTTTAGATATATATTTTTACTTTCCAAGCAAATATAATAAGCTTCCCTATGAAGGCAACTTTGAAGATGACATGCCGGTCACTACTATGACTGACGCGTGCCAAGAAGAAAAAGGAAAGCATGAAGCAAAACATATCTTAATTATGGTGTTAATGTTAATAACACTGGGTTGAAAATTAGTTATCTGCTTTTTTTTTGCCCATTTGCACTTATTGCCCATCAAGCCAGTTAACAATCAACCACATTTGCAGTGGGCCTGGAGTCACATGCAGGTCAGACCAGGTGGTTTCATTCCCTAAATGACATCAGTGAACCAGATAGTTTCTTTCCTGATAATTGGCAATGGGTTCATGGTCTTCATTAAACTCTTATTTCCAGATATTTATTGAATTCAAATTCCACCATCTGCCATAGTGAGATTCAAACCCAGGTCCCCAGAGTGTTATCTGAGTTAACAGTTCAGTGATAATTCCACTAGGCTATCACCTCCCCAGTGACAATGAGTTGTAACCAAGGAGGAAGAGATAAAGATCCCTAAATTGTGAAAAAAAACCCAATATAAACCAAAAACTGAATTACACAAACAAGGTCAAACACAATTTTGGGATGAGGTGCTATGGTAAATACCATCTTTTTCTTCTGCGTGATGAAGCTTAGATGGATTCCTTCGCCCAGAGCGCCATTTACCAAGACGCTTGAAGAAGTTCTCCTCTTCATCTCGTCCATCCTCCAAGCCCTCAGCTTCTGAGAGCTTAACTGCACTGTTAAACTTAACCTGGGGACAGTTACATTATAAAGCAATTAGTACATATTTGTTTCCTTAGTAAACCAACAGGAGTCAATTTTTAACATCTATAACAGAAATACATCCATAATCCTGTTTGCTCACAGGACTTTACTCTCCATCAGATAAATACATGCGAGTCCCATCCTCATGACATCTACAGAAACAAATTACATTTTGGAATGGCATATTAAAGGGGCAAATATTTAAAGCAAGATACATTGAAATAACTTACATTTATATAGCATCTTGAAGCCTTAGGACGCTCTTAAGCATTTCAGATCCAATTAAGTATTTTTGGAATATCATCAATTGTTGTAGCATAGAAAAGTGTTTACACATGGCAAGGTACTAAAATGAGCAATGCTACCATGATTGGATACTCTATTCTTTGAGAGAGAAATAGTGGAACAATTCTCCTGGTCTTTTCCAAAAAGCATTTTTACATCCACCCAAGAAAGAAAACAAGGGGTCAGTTTAGCAACTCTTCTGCATAAACATTCTTCTGACAATGCAGTACTCCCTCTGTACTCTTTAGATTATATGTTGAAATCTCTGAAATGGAAATTGAATCAGATTGTTCTGATTTAGAGACCAAAGCGATGCCAGAGACAAAGCTAATACCTGATATTGAAATAAAAGGGTCATTAATTCTAATAAAGGTAATAATGGAACAGAAATGTGAGTGGCAAGACTTCTGCTCGACATTTATGCACGTGCATTTTTAGCTCAACTTCCAATTCTGCCAATTTACATATTTAAAGACTTCCTATTCATAATCTGGGTGGGGTCTAGGATTTGACATTGCAGTTATTTAAAGGTCTGCATTGTGTTTTGAAGTGGGGATGAACCCAGAGTCTATCCTTGCACCTTGTTCTCTGATTCAGCAACTCTCATTGCAATTCTGCTCCAGAGGAAAGTGTTTGTCCAGATCTTTGGTTAAGTGGAAGCTTCAATGCTGCAAACCAACCATCTCGAATTAGTTCCTTCATCCACGTCCAGAGTCCAGAGTGCATTTCTTGTAGATGTTGGCAGATAGCCAGAGCAGGAATCTGTGATAATCTGTTCCTCTCCAAAGCCCAAACATTTGACATTAAGTATAAGAATACATATTACTGAATGGTTGGACTGACTTAGCACAAGCCAAACATCGAATAGGGACCTTCCTAACCAGTGTGTCTCAGCATTCAGTGTATTTACGTTGGAACCAAAGAGCTAGTTAAACTCAAACCATTTTAATTTACATTCAAAATGAACAAAGGGGATACAAGTTTAAACCAATTGTTTTAGTTTTATTTAATAGCTTTCTGTGGTGATATGGCAAATTTGAGAAAGATGTCATACATAACCAAGGTAATTATACTCCATGTACAGAATATACAGTGGAGCATTTGGTTGCATTTTGCATCCGAAATTCTTTAATTGCCAAATCTCTCACAATGCCCACTTTAGTCAACCATTACTGTTGCATTGAATAATAACCACCATGGGCTAAGTTACAAAATTCTAGAGCGTTCAGAAAACAACACAAGTTAAATCGATTCCAATCATACAGATATCTCCTCCTTTGTTGGACAACTCAATCCTGGTTATGCCATAAGTTCTGCTATTAATATGCACAACTGACAAGCTCATAAATCACAGCAAGTGAAAAATGTTTATAACTTGAAAAGATCATGATAACTCCATTATGATAAGGCTATTCATCTGACAGAACACTATGACATGTGTTTCAGTGAATTTCAATTTATCTTAAGCTGGCAGCCCACGTTTAAAGGCAATATCATTTAATTTAAATTTACTCATTATTTTTATAATACTGCAACAATAAACTGAGAAATATCTTTTTATATATGTATTCCAAAGCCATCCGTCAACTTGGATATTTTAACAAAAGCAAAACTGCAAGCACATTCTGTTATTGGTTTATGATAGTATGAAATTAACTTCTAAGTATTCCATGGGAAATATTTAAGACATCAGTTGATATGAAATACAAATGTATGTTCCTGGATAAGCAATAATTGTAGAGCACATTGTTATGTGGTAAAGTACTATAGAAAGGCAAGCTCTTTATCTTCCTGGCATGCATTAGGTATAAAGGTCAATTAAAACAACATTGGCTTCATTAGAAGTAAAAACAAAAGAGTCTGCACCTTTGAACTCTGCCGTATAAATGACAATCTGTCTACAGAGCTTATGTCCAGGAGGTCTTCAA
Source organism: Chiloscyllium plagiosum (assembly GCF_004010195.1). NCBI lineage: Eukaryota > Metazoa > Chordata > Chondrichthyes > Orectolobiformes > Hemiscylliidae > Chiloscyllium > Chiloscyllium plagiosum. The sequence goes on along the minus strand of NC_057716.1, from coordinate 12,223,400 downwards.
CACCATCAGTTAACCCTGACAACGAAGAACGTTTCAGCCAGTTTCCTATAATGACAAATAGTATTCACCATAAAAGCAAAATACTATGCTTGCTAGAGATCTGAAATTAAAGGAGAAAACAGAAAGTGCTAGAGAAACTTAGTAGCTCTGGTAGCATCTGTGGAGAGAAAAACAGAATTAACACTTTGAGTCTGTTGCGACTCTTCTCCAGTTAGTGTTATATCCGACTCAAAATGTTAACCTTCTCTCTTTCCACAGATGTTGTCAGACCTGTGGAGTTTCTCCAGCATTTCCTGTCATTTCATTATTCCCAAAGGTCATTTCTAAACTTGGAGCCATTGAGTCTTTTCTCTTAACCTTACAGATCCAGGCAATACCATAAATTAGAATCCGTGACAGATGAACTCTCAAGACTATCCATTAAATTCCTGCCAGTAAGTGTCCAGTTTTGTTAGCAGCTGCCAATTTTTTAGATGGGGCAGCTGATGGTCACAAAGATTTCTTTGCATAGAAATCTGAAATCTGAAATAATAAAAGAAAACAAAAAGTGCCGGAGAAACTCAATAGCCAGCAAACAGTGGCCCGATGTGTGAACAGGGGCAGCGGCCTGGTGTTAGAATGGAGGCAGTGGCCCGGTGTGGGAATGGAAGCAGAGGCCCTGTGCGGGAACGGGGGCAGGGGCCCTGGTGTGGGAATGAGAGCAGGGGCCCTGTGTGGGAATGGGGGCAGCGGCCCAGGTGTGGCAACGGGGTCAAGGGCCCTGGTGTGGGAATAGGAGCAGGGGTCCGGTGTGAGAACGGGGGCAGGGGCCCTGTGTGGAAATGGGGGCTGGGGCCCTGTGTGGAAACGGGGGCAGGGGCGCAGGTGTGGGAACGGGGACGGGGCCAGGTGTGGGAACAGGGACAGGGGCCAGTGTGGGAATGGGAGCAGGGGCCTAGTGTGGGGACACAGGCAGCGGACTGGTGTGAGAATGGCACCAGGGGCCCAGTGTGGAAATGGGCGCAGGGGCCCAGTGTTGGAACAGGGGCAGGGGCCCGGTGTTGAAACAGGGGCAGGGGCCCAGAGTTGCAACAGGGCAGGGGCCCGGTGTGGGAATGGGAGCAGGGGCCCAGTGTGGGAACAGGGATAGTGGCCTGGTGTGGGATCAAGGGCAGCAGCCTGGTGTGGGAA
>NC_057716.1:12217147-12220836 GCF_004010195.1 Chiloscyllium plagiosum | reverse complement strand
AAGAAGTGGCAGATGAAATACAACGTGGGGAAAGTGTGAAGTCATGCACTTTGGGAGGATGAATAGAGGCATGAGCCATTTTCTAAATTGGAGAAAATTCTGAAATCTAAATGGGAAGGAACTTGGGAGTTCTCGTCCACGTTTCTCTTAAGGTAAACTTGCAAACTGAGTAGTTAGAAGGCACTAGCAATGTTGTCATTAATCTTGAAGACGAGAATACAAAAGCAGGGATTCACTTCTGAAGCTTTATAGAAGAATACAGCGCAGTACAGGCTTGGGCCCTCGATGTTGCGCCGATCCAAGCCCACCTAAACTACACTAACCCACTATCCTCCATATACCTATCCAATGCCCTCTTAAATGCCCATAAAGAGGGAGAGTCCACCACTGTTACTGGCAGGGCATTCCATGAACTAACGACTCGCTGAGTGAAGAACCTACCCCTAACATCAGTCCTATATCTACCCCCCCTTAACAGGGACAGGGGCCCAGTGTGCGAACGGGGGCAGGGGCCCAGTGTGGGAACAGGGGCAGGGGCCCAGTGTGGGAACAGGGGCAGGGGCCCAATGTGGGAACAGGGGCAGGGGCCCAATGTGGGAACAGGGCTAGTGGCCTGGTGTGGGATCAAGGGCAGCAGCCTGGTGTGGGAAAAGGGGCAGGGTCCCATTGTGGGAACAGGGACAGGGTCCCAGTGTGAGAATTGGGGTATGGGCCCTGTGTTGGAATATGGGCAGCAGCCTAGTGTGGGAACGGAGGTGGGGGCCCAGGTGTGGGAGTGGGCGACAAGTGCCACAGTGTTGGAACAGGGGTAGGGACCCTGTGTGGGAATGGGAGCAGGGGCCTAGTGTGGGGACACAGGCAGCGGACTGGTGTGAGAATGGCACCAGGGGCCCAGTGTGGAAATGGGCGCAGGGGCCCAGTGTTGGAACAGGGGCAGAGGCCCGGTGTTGAAACAGGGGCAGGGGCCCAGAGTTGCAACAGGGGCAGGGGCCCGGTGTGGGAATGGGAGCAGGGGCCCAGTGTGGGAACAGGGATAGTGGCCTGGTGTGGGATCAAGGGCAGCAGTCTGGTGTGGGAACAGGGGCAGGGTCCCATTGTGGGAACGGGGACAGGGTCCCAGTGTGGGAATGGTGGTCGGGGCCCTGTGTGGGAATATGGGCAGCAGCCTAGTGTGGGAACGGGGGCGGGTGCACGGTGTGGGAATGGGGGACAAGTGCCACGGTGTTGGAACAGGGGCAGGGGCCCGGTGTGGGAATGGGAGCAGGGGCCTAGTGTGGGAAAGGGGGCAGGGGACCGGTGTGGGAACAGGGGCAGTCGGCCAGTGTGGGAAAGGGGGCAGCGGCCCGGTGTGGGAACACAGGCAGTGGACTGGTGTGGGAATGGGGGCAGGGGCCTAGTGTGGGAAAGGGGGCAGGGGACTGGTGTGGGAACAGGGACAGCAGCCCAGTGTGGGAATGATGGCAGGGGCCCAGTGTGGGAACAGGGGCAGGGGCCAGGTGTGGGAATGGGCGCAGGGGCCCAGTGTGAGAACACAGACAGTGGACTGGTGTGGGAATGGGGGCAGGGGCCTAGTGTGGGAAAGGGGGCAGGGGACTGGTGTGGGAACAGGGAACAGGGACAGCAGCCCAGTGTGGGAATGATGGCAGGGGCCCAGTGTGGGAACAGGGGCAGGGGCCAGGTGTGGGAACAGGGGCAGGGGCCCAGTGTTGAAACAGGGGCAGGGGCCAGGTATGGAACAGGGGCAGGGGCCCGGTGTGGGAACAGGGGCAAGAGACGCAAGTGAGAACAGGGGCAGGGGCCCAGTGACAGGGCCCAGTGTGTGAACGGGAACAGGGGCCCGGTGTGGGAATGGGGACAGGAGCCTGGTGTGGGAGCGGGGACAAGGGCCCGGTGTGGGAACGGGGGCAGGGGCCAAGTGTGGGAACAGGGGCAGGGGCCCAGTGTGGGAACAGAGGCAGGGGCCCAGTGTGGGAACAGAGGCAGGGGCCCAGTGTGGGATTGGGGGCAGGGGCCGCTGTGGGAACGGGGGCAGGGGCCCAGTGTTGAAACAGGGACAGGGGCCAGGTGTGGAACAGGGCATGGGCCCGGTGTGGGAACAGGGGCAAGAGACGCGAGTGAGAACAGGAGCAGGGGCCCAGTGACAGGGGCCCAGTGTGTGAACGGGATCAGGGGCCCGGTGTGGGAAGTGGGACAGGAGCCTCGTGTGGGAGCGGGGACAGGGGCCCAGTGTGGGAATGGGGGCAGGGGCCCAGTGTGGGAACAGGGGCAGGGGCCTGATGTGGGAACGGGGACAGTGGCCCGGTGTGGGAACGGGGTCAGGGGCCCAGTGTGGGAATGGGGTCAGGGGCCCGGTGTGGGAACAGGGGCAGGGGCCAGGTGTGGGAACAGGGGCAGGGCCCCAGTGTGGGAATGGGGGCAGGGGTCCAGTGACAGGGGCGCCATGTATGAATAGGGGCAGGGGCCCGGTGTGGGAACGGGGGCATGGGACCAGTGTGGGAACAGGGGCGGGGACCAGTGTGGGAACAGGGGCAGTGACCAGTGTGGGAACAGGGGCAGGGGCCTGGTGTTGGAACAGGCGCAGGGGCCCCGTGTAGGAATAAGGGCAGTGGCCTGGTGTGGGAACGGAGGCAGGGGACCAGTGTGGGAACAGGGGCAGGGGACCAGAGTGGGAACAGGGGCAGGGGCCTGTTGTGAGAACAGGGGCAGTGGCCTGGTGTGGGAACAGGGGCAGGGTCCCAGTGTGGGATTGGGGGCAGGGGCCTCTGTGGGAACGGGGGCAGGGGCCCAGTGTTGAAAAAGGGGCAGGGGCCAGGTGTGGAACAGGAGCAGGGTCCCGGTGTGGGAACAGGGGCAAGAGACGAGAGTGAGAACAGGGGCAAGGGCCCAGTGACAGGGGCCCAGTGTGTGAACGGGAACAGGGGCCCGGTGTGGGAACGGGAACAGGGGCCCGGTGTGGGAACAGGGGCAGGGCCCCGGTGTGGAAACAGGGGCAGGGGCCCGGTGTGGGAACAGGGGCAGGGGCCCGGTGTGGGAACAGGGGCAGGGGCCCGGTGTGGGAACAGGGGCAGGGGCCCGGTGTGGGAACAGGGGCAGGGGCCCGGTGTGGGAACAGGGGCAGGGGCCCGGTGTGGGAACAGGGGCAGGGGCCCGGTGTGGGAACAGGGGCAGGGGCCCGGTGTGGGAACAGGGGCAGGGGCCCGGTGTGGGAACAGGGGCAGGGGCCCGGTGTGGGAACAGGGGCAGGGGCCCGGTGTGGGAACAGGGGCAGGGGCCCGGTGTGGGAACAGGGGCAGGGGCCCGGTGTGGGAACAGGGGCAGGGGCCCGGTGTGGGAACAGGGGCAGGGGCCCGGTGTGGGAACAGGGGCAGGGGCCCGGTGTGGGAACAGGGGCAGGGGCCCGGTGTGGGAACAGGGGCAGGGGCCCGGTGTGGGAACAGGGGCAGGGGCCCGGTGTGGGAACAGGGGCAGGGGCCCGGTGTGGGAACAGGGGCAGGGGCCCGGTGTGGGAACAGGGGCAGGGGCCCGGTGTGGGAACAGGGGCAAGAGATGAGAGTGAGAACAGGGGCAAGGGCCCAGTGTGGGAACAGGGGCAGGGGCCCGGTGTGGGAACGGGGGCAGGGGCCTGATGTGGGAACGGGGACAGTGGCCCGGTGTGGGAACGGGGTCAGGGGCCCAGTGTGGGAATGGGG
>NC_057716.1:12213637-12215155 GCF_004010195.1 Chiloscyllium plagiosum | reverse complement strand
GGGGGGAGCGGGGCCAGGGGCGCGATGGGGGAACGGGGGCAGGGGCCCGATGTGAGAATGAGAGCTGGGGCCCAGTGTGGGAACGGGGACAGAAGCCCAGTGTGGGAACGGGGTCAGGAGCCCGGTGTGGGAACGTGGGCAGGGGCCCAGAGTGGGAACGAGGCTCGTGGCCTGGTGTGGGATCAAGGGCAGCAGCCTGGTGTGGGAACAGTGGCAGGGCCCCACTGTGGGAATGGGGACAGGGGCCTAGTGTGGGAACAAGGGCAGGGGCCCTGTGTGGGAACAAGGGCAGGGGCCTGGTTTGGGAACCAAGGCAGGGGCCCGGTGTGGGAATAGGGGCAGGGGACCTGTGTAGGAACAGGGGCAGGGTCCCGCTGTGGGAACAGGGGCAGGGGCCCAGTGTTGGAATGGGGGCAGGGAACCAGTGTGGGAACAGGGGCAGTGGCCCAGTGTGGGAACGGAGGCAGAGGCCCAGTGTGGGAATGGAGGCAGGGGCCCAGTGTGGGAACAGGAGCAGGGGACCAGTGTGGGAACAGGGACAGGGACCCGGTGTGGGAACAGGGACAGAGGCCCGTTGTGGGAACAGGGGCAGGGGACCAGTGTGGGAACAGGGGCAGGGTCCCGCTGTGGGAACGGGGGCAGTGGCCCAGTGTGGGAATAGGGGCAGAGGCCCGGTGTGGGAACGGGGGCAGGGGCCCCAGTGCGGGAACTTGGCCGGGGCTTGGTGTGGGATCAAGGGCAGCAGCCTGGTGTGGGAACAGAGGCAGGGGCCCAGTGTGGGAACAGGGGCAGGGGCCTAGTGTGGGAACACAGGCAGTGGACTGGTATGGGAATGGCGCCAGGAGCACAGTGTGGGAATGGGGGCAGGGGCCCCATGTGGGAACAGGAGCAGGGGACCAGTGTGGGGACAGTGGCAGCAGCCCAGTGTGGGAACGATGGCAGGGGCCCAGTGGGGGAACTGTGGCAGGGAACCAGTGTAGGGACAGTGGCAGCGGCCCAGTGTGGGAACGGGGGCAGGGGACCAGTGTGGGGACAGTGGCAGCAGCCCAGTGTGGGAACGGTGGCAGGGGCCCAGTGGGGGAACTGTGGCAGGGGACCTGTGTGGGGACAGTGGCAGTGGCCCAGTGTGGGAACGGGGGCAGGGGACCAGTGTGGGGACAGTGGCATCGGCCCAGTGTGGGAACGGGGGCAGCGGCCTGGTGTGGGAATAGGGGCAGGGTCCCAGTGTGGGAACAGGGGCAGTGTCCCGGTGTGGGAACAGGGGCAGGGGCCCAGTGTGGGAACAGGGGAATGGGAATAGGAGCAGGGGTTTGGTGTGTGAACAGGGGCAGAGGCCCGGTGTGGGAACAGGGGCAGCGGCCCAGTGTGGGACCAGGGGCAGGGGCATCGTGTAAGAACAGGAGCAGGGGACCAGTGTGGGAACACGGGCAGGGGCCCGGTGTGGGAAAAGGGGCAGGGGCCCGGTGTGGGAACAGGGGCAGGGGCCCGGTGTGGGAACAGGGGCAGGGGCCCGGTGTG
>NC_057716.1:12189678-12211560 GCF_004010195.1 Chiloscyllium plagiosum | reverse complement strand
AGGGGCAGCAGCCTGGTGTGGACCTTGATGGCAGCCAGTGGACAACCACATGGAGAACCCCGGCGCTAATTTGCTGTAGAGTGCCCTTGGAGATAGACTGAGATGTTTGTCTTTTTAACTTTGCTTCTTGTTTTTCTGACCTATGATTATACTGTGTATGGCTGTAATGCAATTTTGTTTTCCTCTTCTCTACTCTGTAACTAAGGATTGTACCTAGGTACTCTGGACCTGAGATGGCGCCATGTGTTGGTGACATTGTTACACTGTAACTCATCTTATAACAGGAGGAGCTGTACCAAGGTACCTTTGTACCTAAGATGGCGTGGTTAGTGGTGACGTATAAACTTTTCACTTTACCCACTTGAGTATATGTGACAATAAAGCAAATTCTTATTCTATTCTACAGTTATTCTAAGCAAGATGGAGATGATGGAATATTAATAACATCACCGGACTAGTAATTCAGAATACTCTGGGAATTAGGGTTCAATTCCCACCCTGACACCTAAGGGGACTTTAATTTGATTAATAAATGTGGAGTTATACAGCTCATCTCATCTCGTAATGGCAAGCCTGACAATGATCATCAATTTTTGTAACGATGCCTTGCATAGACAGATATCCATCAGGAGTTTGATCTACATTTGACTTGCTTAAAAACAGAAGTGATGTCAGCACCGAGTAATTAGCTGATTAGCAGGTAGTGGGTAATTTGTTTTGTTCACTTTAAAGCTGTGGTCAAGATAGGTAAGAATTCCAGCTACTCCTCTTTTTTAACAAAGGAACCTTAAAAACGTTATTAATTTTCTACTCTGTGCAAATTTAGGATAAGACTATTTTGACTAAAGTTATGGCAGGGGAGCTCAGTCCTGTGTGTCCCACAGCCTGCAGTATGTGGGATTTCTAAGATATTTGTGCTAGTCTAGATGATCACATCAGCAAGAAATACCATCAGCCTGACCAGCTTCAGTGCTGGGTTTTGGAGGTTGAGTGTTGGCTGTTGATATAGCAGTGCGTCTGTAAGGCTGAGAATTATGTGGGATAACACATTTCCAGATACATGTGATCACAGTGCACAGCTTAAGAAAGTGCAATCAGAGAAGAATGGGTGATGACCACAAGATGGGTGGTAGGCAAGTCAGAAAAATAAAGCCTATTTTCTAAATGAGGAAAGATTTTTGAAATCTGAGGCACAAGGGACCTGGGAGATTTAATTCAGGATTTTCTGAAGTTTAACATGCAGGTTCAGTAGGAAGTTAGGACAACAAATGCTATGTTAGCATTCGTTTGAAGAAGGCTAGAATACAACAGCAGAGATGTACTGCTGAGGCTGTATAAGGCTCTAGTCAGACTGCACATGGAATATTGTGAGCAGTGTTTGGCCCCGTATCTAAAGAAAGATATGATGGTCTTGGAGGGGGTCCAGAAGAGGTTTACAAGAATGATTCTGGAAATGAAGGGCCTGTTATGTGAGGAGCGATTGAGAACTCTGGGTCTATACTTGATGGAATTTAGAAGGATTAGAAGGAAGCTCATTGAAACTTGCAGCATACCAAGAAGTCTGGATAGAGGAGATGTGAGGAAGATCCACTAGTAGGAGAGACAGGGAACTGAGGTTACAGCCTCAGAGTGAAAGGTTGACCCTTTAGAACTGAGATGAAGAGAAATTTCTTTAGCCAGAGGGTGAATAAGCTGTGAAACATATTGTTACAGAAGGCTGTGGAAGCCAAGTCATTTAGTGTGTTTAAGACAGAGATAGGTTCAATCTTGAATAGTAAGGGGATCAAAAATTACAGGGAGAAGGCAGGAGAATGGGTTTGAGAAACGTGTCAGCCATGATCGAATGGTGGAACAGACTCTATCGGAGGCATGTCCTAATTCTGCTGCTATATTTTGTGGTCCCAACACTGACCCCTGCAGAACTCCACTAATCATCAGCAGCCATCCTGAAAATGCCTCCCTTATCACCACTCTCTGCCTTTTGCCAGTCAGACAATCCTCGATCCACGTCAGTATGATGCCTCTAACACCATGGACGTTTATCTTATTTAGCAGCCAGGGCCTTCTGCAATTTCAAATCAATCATGTCCACTGGCTCTCCTTTGTCTAACTGCTCATTACCTCCTCAAAGAATCAGAACAGGTGTTGTCAGGCATGACCTCCCCTTGCTGACTCTGCCTTATTTTACCAGGCACTCTCAAATATTCTGCAATCTCATCCTTACCATTCTGTGATTCTGTAATACATTTAATGCACAGGAACGGGTGTTTGCTTTGGTTGAAACTGGTCTTTTATTACAAACTTTCTTATGGCTGAATTTTAATATCATGAACTATTTTTCTCCCAACCAATTTTGATGACTTATGCTTTATACACTTAGAGCAGTACGAGCCTTGTCCCATTGTATACTTGTCACCATGTGTCTGAGAGCCACTGAGAACTTACCTAAGGGAAGTTTGAGTTTTTTTCTCAGAGAAATTCTTCTAGACCGTGACCGTGAGCGTCTGTCTGTGGTGGTTCCAGAATGAGCCGTTGTGCATTCAGAGGTGTCTTGCTCAGATTGGCTGCTTGTGTCGCTCGCAGCACTTTGAGACTTAAACATTTTGCGCCAAAAGTCTTTTCGACCCAAAAGAGCTCCTGGAATTTGTTCTTCACTGCATTAATTTTTTAAAAAAGCATAGACAATAGTCTATTAGCAAATGCTCCATCAACATCACTACATTTAATGTCATGCAAGAGGTCAGTCCATTTAAATGGTAGAACCTTTTAGTTCACCAAAGTGCATTGCATGCAAACAACTCAATCATGGAAAACACTTTGATTTATGATAGCTCGAGGGCTTAGTTTGATCGACCTCAGAATTGATCACAGAGATACAGGCTGAATGTGCTGCTAAGTGATTACTCTCTTCAAGACTGGGACCAGTTTATGTGAAATCATCACAGGGCGGCATGGTGTCAGTGGTTAGCACTGCTGCCTCACAGCATCAGGGACCCAGGTTCGATTCCAGTCTCGGGTGACTGTCTGTGTGGAGTTTGCACATTCTCCCCGTGTCTGCGTGGGTTTCCTCCGGGTGCTCCGGTTTCCTCCCACAGTCCAAAGATGTGCAGGCCAGTTGAATTGGCCATGATAAATTGCCCATGGTGTTATGTGTATTAGTCAGAGGGAAATAGGTCTGGGTGGGTTACTCTTTGGAGGGTCGGTGTGGACTTGTTGGGCCGAAGGGCCTGTTTCCACACTGTAGGGAACCCAATCTCACTTAAGTTAGCTGGGACTACTTAAAAGAAGCAAATGCTTTAGCTCCTGTTGGAATGTTTTAAAGAGAACCCAAAAAGCAGGAAAAACCATGGAAAATCTGGAGTCACTACTCAGTCACCTTGCCTAATATTTCTTCTCATGACTCTACCATTTCTCCAAGCACCTCAATATTTAGCTTTAAAACATTAGTGACATTTATTCTTAATGCTATTCTTTGAAATCTTTTATGCTCATACCAAAAGTTACAATGAACAAGATGCTGAAATATGAGATTATGATGCTACAAAGAAATGAGATATTTTAAGAACCATTGGAAGTTAGATAGTGGGAATAAATTTCAGGTGAGTGAGGGTTGGCAGACTCTGAAAAAATAACTGATCAGGAAAGACAGGAGGAAAAATAGGAAGAGCTTTATTTTCTGAAAGAGCATGTATCTGCAGCAGAAAAGGAAGATACTGGTCATCAAGATAGACAAACAATTTTCATGCAGCTTTGATCCAAAGCTGGTTCTTCACCTTTGTGTTAGGCTTCCAAAGCAGCAAGTGTAAAAGGATAATTCAAATTTGAAGAGAAATTTAACAAATCAAATGCTTTCAGCACTTTTTGTTGGTTATTGGGGGAGGCAGGGATGTGAAGTTAAGACCACAATCTGATCAGCCATGGTCTGCAGGGGCTGAATGGCCTTCTCTTGCTTATAATTCATGATTTCTGACTTAATTTTACAGAGCAACGTTGTCTGAAGTTCAGTGGGAGCCAAAAAATGAATTATTTGTTAATAACAAATGAGTTGTTATGCTTGTTTTTTTTTAATTCATCTGGTTGGGAGAGCATTAATGATTAGTTATTTGATGTAATACAATATATGAATTTAATTAGATATTTGTTCTTCATGTGAAGGCAAACATCTGGGAAACTGTGATCATTGAATTGTTAGATTTAAGCTCGGTGTGGTAAATAATGCCACTGATCACTTAAGTTAGTATCTTATTTGTATGTATGAAAGAACATGGGGAATGCATGTTGATGTATACTATAATGCGATAGTAACAATAAAAAAGAAAGTTACATTTCTTTATATCAATAATCAAGGAGGTCTAAGACATAATGGAGGATTCAAACTTATAGACTAAACAAGGGGTTTGCAGAGGAATTGATCTAAAAATAAATATTTTGCTAATTATAATAGATACAAGTATAGCTGAGGAATGAGTGAGTTCAACATAAAACAATTGTAATACTAACAGCAACATTATTGTTTAGTTATGTCAAAGATCAACAAATAAAACTTGCATTGTTTCTTTAACTTTTTTACCACTTTTTTTAGGTATGAACATAAAAATATGAGCTGTATAGCTCATTCCATCAGTTTTCTTTCCTAATGTATCTCATTCGATCCCTTAAATTACATTCCAGCTGTATTCAGAGTTGTAGAGTCATAGTCATAGTCATACAGCAAGGAAACAGATCTTTTAGACCAACCAGTTCATGCTGAACATAATTCCAACCTAGTCCCACCTCCTGGCCCATATCCCTCCAAAACATTCCTAATCATACACTTGTCCAAATGTCTTTTAAATGTTATACCCACATCCACCACTTCTTTGGGATGTTCATTCCACACATGAACCATCCTCAGAATAATTTCTTCTATTATTACAGGTAGAAGGCATGGCTTCAGACCTCCAGGTGAAGTCTACAGACTTTACAGTACCTCTCATAGACAGGTTGCTGGCAAAGTGCACTTCAACAGTTATAGTCATATTTAAATAGTTATTAGAGTCGTGGACTCATACAACATAGAAATAGGCCTTTTGGCCCACCATATTGACACCGACCAACAAACAGCAAACACACTAATCCCATTTACCTGCACTTAGTTCATAGCCTGACATTTTAAGTGTTCATCCAGATGCTTCTTAAATGCTGTGAGGGTAGCATCCTCTGCCATCCTCTCAGGCAGCACATTCCCATATATCTACCACCCATTGGGTAAAATTATATTTTCTCAGATCTTTTCTAAACCATGGACCCCTCACCTTAACCTTGTGCCCTCTGGTCGTAGACAAGCATGCCATGGGAAGAGATTCTCATGATCTACTCTGTCTATGCCTTTCATAACTTTGTCCATCTCAATCAGATACCCGCTCAGCCTCCTCTGCCCTAAGGAAAACAAACCCAGACCATGCAGTCTCTCCTAATTATGGAGACTTCTCAAGCCAGGCAACAACCTTCTGACAGTGTGGCGAACAGAACAGCACTCAGTATTTCATCAGTTGCCGAACCAGTGTTTCATAAATTTGTAACAAGATATTCTTGTTTCTGTATTCCATATACCTGCTAACGAAAACAAACATCCCAAAAGCCATCTTCACTATCCTGTCTACCTGTGCTGACACCTTCAGGGATCTACGGACTCGTACAGCAAAGTCCTTTTGTTCCTCAGTACACTGCTCACTGTGCAAATCCTTCCCTTATTAGACCTCCCAAAATGCATCATCTCACACTTATCAGGATTACATTCCATCTGCCCTCGCTATACCAAATTTACCAGCTGATCGATATTAGGCTGTAATCTGACACCATCCTCCTCACTATCAACAACACCCCCAATTTTCACATATTATTAAGTCAAACCAAACATTATTACATGAGTGATCATTTACCTCAACAACCATGCTTTTTAAGCCAAATGCAAATATAAAAATAAAGCAAAACTTTTATTCAGATACAGTGCAGCATACATCTTGTATAAATCTCACTCCTGCAGATGTTATTGATATTGATATCACTAAACTAGAAAGAGTGGAAAAAAGATTTACTAGGATGCTACCCGGACTGAAAGAATTTTATTGAGCTATGTCTCTTGATTAAACTTAAAATATAAGCCATAAGTATTAATTTAACCTGGAGCAGTGTTTTGTAGAGGAATATTTTCTGGGTCTTATATTGAAAGAAGAAAAGTGGCCTTTAGTAGAGTGATATGCTCTTCTTGTCAGGTGCGGGGGTTCAGGGAGAGTTTACGAGTTACTGAGGATTATATCTGCAATAAATGCCATTGGTTGCAAATCCTATCAGACCAAATGGATCAGTTGGAGAGGCAGTTAGAGGCAATGAGGAATTAACAAGACCAAGGGGGTGTGATGGATGGCAGTTATAGGAAGGGGGAAAATCACAGATACAGTCACATAGATGGTTTAACTCCAGGAAAGGTAAGAGAGGCAGGCAGATAGTGCATGAGTCTTCTGTGGCTATCCCCATTTCAAACAGGTACGCTGTTTTGGAAAATGTAGGGCATGATGGATTCTCAGGGGAATGTAGCACGAACAGCCAAGTTTCTGGTATTGAGACTGGCTCTAATGTAATGAGAGGTACGTCGGGTTCCAAGTGATTGATTGTGTTAGGGGACTCTCTAACCCAAGGTACAGACAGACATTTCTGTGGCCAGCAGTGAAAAAGCAGAATGGTGTGTTGCTTCCCCGGTGCCAGGATCAAGGATGTCTCAGAGAGGGTGCAGAATGTTCTCAAGGGGGAGAGGGGCCAGCAGAAGGTCATTGTACACATTGGAACCAATGACATAGGAAGGGAAAAGGTTGAGATTCTGAAGGGAGATTACAGACAGTTAGGTCGGAATTTAAAAAGAAGGTCCTCAAGAGTAGTAGTATCTGGATTACTCCCAATGCTATGAGCTAGTGAGGGCAGGAATAGGAGGATAGAGCAGATGAATGCATGGCTGAGGAGCTGGTGTATGGGAGAAGGATTCACATTTTTGGATCATTTGAATATCTTTTGGGGTAGAAGTGACCTATACAAGAAGGACAGATTATACCTAAATTGGAAGGGAAATAATATACTGGCAGGGAGATTTGCTAGAGATGCTTGGGAAGATTTAAACCAGTAAGATTGTGGGGGTGGGGGGGGAACCCATGGAGATAATGAGGAAAGATTTCAATCTGAGACTGGTACAGTTGAGAACAAAGGTGAGTCAAACAGTTAGGGTAGGCAGGGACAAAGCAGAGTACAAGGTCGGACTGATAAACTGCATTTATTTCAAATCAAGAGGCCGAACAGGGAAGGCAGATGAACTCAGGGCATGGTTAGGAACATGGGACTGGGATATCATAGCGATTACAGAAACATGGCTCAGGGATGGACAGGACTGGCAGCTTAATGTTCCAGGATACAAATGCTATAGGAAGAATAGAAAGGGACGAGAAGAGGGGGAGTGATGTTTTTGATAAGGGATAGCATTACAACTGTACTGAGGGAGGATATGTCTGGGAATATCTCTCCACCCTGAAGGCTCCCTGCCTCATTCTTTATGAAGAGCTTTTGCCCGAAATGTTGATCTTCCTGCTCTTCAGATGCTGCCTGACCTGTTGTGCTTTTCCAGCACCAATCTAACCATGCTTGGAAATATGTCCAGGGAAATTATTTGGGTGGAACTGAGAAATAAGAAAGGGATAATCACCTTATTGGGATTGTATTATAGACCCCCTAATAGTCAGAGGGAAATTCAGAAACAAATTTGTAAGGGGATTTCAATTATCTGTAGGAATAATAGGGTGGTTATGGTAGGGGATTTTAACTTTCCAAACATAGACTGGGACTGCATAGTTTTAATGGCTTAGATGGAGAGGAATTTGTTAAATGTGTACAAGAAAATATTTTGATTCAATATGTGGATGTACCTACCTAGAGAAGGTGCAAAACTTGACCTATTCTTGGGAAATAAGGCAGGGCAGGTGACTGAGGTGTCAGTGGGGGAGCACTTTGGGGGCAGCGACCATAATTCTATTAGGTTTAAAATAGTGATGGAAAAGGCTGGACCAGATCTAAAAGTTGAAGTTCTAAATTGGAGAAAGGCCAATTTTGACGGTATTAGGCAAGAACTTTCAAAAGCTGATTGGGTGCAGATGTTCGCAGGTAAAGGGACGGCTGGAAAATGGGAAGCCTTCAGAAATGAGATAATGAAAGTCCAGAGAAAGTATATTCCTGTTAGGGTGAAAGGAAAGGCTGGTAGGTATAGGGAATGCTGAATGACTAAAGAAATTGAGGTTTTGGTTAGAAGGAAGCATATGTCAGGTATAGACAGGAGAGATCGAGTGAATCCTTAGGAGAGTATAAAGGAAGTAGGAGTATACTTAAGAAGGAAATCAGGAGGCAAAAAGGGGACATGAGATAGCTTTGGCAAATAGAGTTAAGGAGAATCCAAAGGGTTTTTACAAATACATAAGGACAAAAGGGTAACTAGGGAGAGAATAGGGCCCCTCAAAGATCAACAAGAAGGCCTTTGTGTGGAGCCACAGGAGATGGGGGAGATACTAAATGAGTATTTTGCATCAGTATTTACTGTGGAAAACGACATGGCAGATATAGAATGTAGGGAAATAGTTGGTGACATCCTGAAAAATGTCCATATTACAGAGGAGGAAGTGCTGGATGTCTTGAAATGGCTAAAGATGGATAAATCCCCAGGACCTGATAGGTGTACCCTAGAACTTTGTGGCAAGCTAGGGAAGTGATTGCTGGGCTCCTTGCTGAGACATTTGCATTATTGATAGTCACAGGTGAGGTGCCGGAAGACTGGAGGTTGGCTAACGTGGTGCCACTGTTTAAGAAAAGAGGTAAGGAAAAACTAGGGAAGAATAGATGAGTGAGTTTGACATGGTGGGCAAGTTGTTGGAGGGAATCCTGACGGTCAGGATGCACATTTATTTGGAAAGGCAAGGACTGATCAGGGATAGTCAACATGGCTTTATGCGTGGGAAATCATGTCTCACAACTTAGATTACTTACAGTGTGGAAACAGGCCCTTCGGCCCAACAAGTCCACACCGACCCGCCGAAGCGTAACCCACCCATACCCCTACATTTACCCCTTACCTAACACTACGGGCAATTTAGCATGGCCAATTCACCTGACCTGCACATCTTTGGACTGTGGGAGGAAACCGGAGCACCCGGAGGAAACCCACGCAGACACGGGGAGAACGTGCAAACTTGATTGAGTTTTTTGAAGAAGTAACAAAGAGGCTTGATGAGGGCAGAGTGGTAGATGTGATCTAAATGGACTTTAGCAAGGCGTTTGACAAGGTTCCCCATGGGAGACTGCTTAGCAAGGTTAGATCTCATGGAATACAGGGAGAACTAGCCATTTGGATACAGAACTGGATCAAAGGTAGAAGACAGAGGGTGGTGGTGGAGGGCTGTTTTTCAGACTGGAAGCCTGTGACCAGTGGAGTGCCACAAGGATCGGTGCTGGGTCCACTACTTTTCATCATTTGTATAAATGATTTGGATGTGAGCATAAGAGATGTAGTTAGTAAGTTTGCAGAGGAACCCAAAATTGGACGTGTAATGGACAGCGAAAAAGGTTAATTCAGATTACAACAGGATATTGATGAGATGGGCCAATGAGCTGAGAAGTGGCAGATGGAGTTTAATTTAGATAAATGCGAGGTGCTGCATTTTGGGAAAGCAAATCTTAGCAGGACTTATACACTTAATGATAAGGTCCTAGGGAGTGTTGCTGAACAAAGAGACCTTGGAGTAAAGGTTCATAGCTCCTTGAAAGTGGAGTCACAGGTAGATAGGATAGTGAAGAAGGCATTTTGTTTGCTTTCCTTTATTGGTCAGAATATTGAGTACAGCAGTTGGGAGGTCATGTTGCGGCTCTACAGGACATTGGTTCGGCCACTGTTGGAGTATTGCATGCAATTCTGGTCTCCTTCCTATTGGAAAGATGTTGTGAAACTTGAAAGGGTTCAGAAAATAATTTACAAGGATGTTGCCAGGGTTGGAGGATTTGAGCTATAGGGAGAGGTTGAATAGGCTGGGGCTGTTTTCCCTGGAGCGTCGGAGGCTGAGGGATGACCTTATAGAGGTTTATAAAATCATGAGGGGCATGAATAGGATAAATAGTTAATGTTTTTTCCCTGAGGTGGGAGAGTCCAGAACGAGAAGACATAGGTTAGGGTGAGACGGGAAAGATATAAAAGAGACCTAAGGGGCAACTTTTTCACGCAGAGGGTGGTTGGGATGAGCTGCCAGAGGAAGTGGTGGAGGCTAGTACAATTGCAACATTTAAAAGGTATCTGGAGGAGTATATGAATAGGAAGGGTTTGGAGGGATATAGGCCAGGTACTGGCAGGTGGGACTAGATTGTGTTGGGATACCTGGTTGGCATGGACGAGTTGGACCGAAGGGTCTGTTTTTGTGCTGTACATCTCTGTGACTTTATGACTCTGTAATTGAGTTATAAGGAGAGAGTGGATAGGCTGCGACATTTTTCTCTGGAGTGTAGGAGACTGAGGGGTGACCTTATAGAACTCTATATAATCATGAGAGGCAAACATAAGTTAGAGAGCCAGCAGCATTTCACCATTGTAGGGAGCCTAAAACTAGAAGACATAGGTTTAACGTGAGAGGGGAGAGACACAAAAGGGCCCAGAGAACCATTTTGTTTCACACAGAAGATGGTGAGTGTCTAGAATGGACTGCCAGAGGTAGTGGTGGAGGTGAGTATAATTTTGTCATGTATGAAATATTTGGACAGGTACATGGATGGGATAAGTATGAAGCGATATGGACCAAATGCAGGCCAATGGAACTAGTTTAATTGTGAAAACTGGGCGGCATGAGCAAGTTGGGTCAAAGAGTCTGTCTCAATGCGGTTCACCTCGATGACCCGAGAGAAAATATGTGAAATAATAGAATGTTCTTTCACATGAAAAGAACAAAAGAAAATTGGATATGAGCAAGCAATAAAGCATTAGAAATACCTGAAAGGAACATTCTACCTTTGGGATACTGCTCTGGTATGCGGGGTATAAGGAAAGAAATGTAAGCAAGTCGATATCACTCACTGCTCTGGAGTCTGAGGAGGACGACTGGAGACAAGACTTCGGCATTCATCTGGTGCCGCTGAGGCCTGAGCTTTATCAGTGCTTAATCCTCCTTCAACTCTGCAAATCGACCAAACTCAAAATTACCACACACAAATACAAACTGAGGGCACGATGTATTCGGACGTTCAAAACCTATTCAGCACAATGTCACACAAAAGGTTACAACACAAAATCAGGGCTAATGGGGCTGGAAGCAATATATCAGCATGGATCACGGATCGATGGATACCTTACAGATACACGTGCCACGAGCACATTACTAGGTTGAAATCGTGGGGTACCACAAGGATCTCTGCTTGAGAAATTTATTGAGTTTTGTTTTGAGGTTGCCACTAACAGTTCAGTAAGGAGGAACCAATGAATGTCATAGAAATAACTAATTTTGTTGGATTTATTATTTCACTGAACTTGTTTTGGTGTGTTGTACAGGCAGATCATACCATACAAAGACACAAAGATCGTAGGGTGATTGAACAGAGTGAGGAACACAAAGTTACGGCTGCAAGGAAGGTGTAGAAAAAGCGAGATCAACATCTTCGGCGGGTCGGTGTGGACTTGTTGGGCCGAAGGGCCTGTTTCCACATTGTAATGTAATCTAATCTAATCTAACATTAGATTTGAAATTTGAAATGTCCATTCAGAACTCTGATAGCAGTGGGGAAGAACCTGTTGGTTTATGTGTTTAAGCTTTTGTATCTTCTGAGAAGGTGCTAATCAAGAGGTTAGACAAATATTAGGGGTCATGGAATTGAAGGTAATATGTTAGCACTAATTGAGGTTTGGTTAAGTTAGAACAAATGGGTAATATTTGGATGGCAAGTTTTAGTTAGGACCCAGAAGAATTAATGCTTGTGTTTCAAGCCATTGACAATCTTTGTCAATGAATTTAATAAGAAAATTGAACCAGAGTTTCTGCTGAGTTGCATAACACAACTTGTGAATGGACTCAAATGCACAGTTCTGTGAGCAGCCAAGGGATACCAATAGGAGAATAGGTAAAGGCTGCTTCTTATATAGTATCTAAGATGCAATTACATTATTATGATGCCAATAATCAAGCACAAAGTAAAATTTGTAAAGTAATGGGTAATATTCTACTTCACTAATACTCATGATAATAAGACCAGAAGACATAGGAGCAGAAATTAGGCCATTCAACCCATTGAGTCTCCTCTGCCATTCAGGTGGCTGATGAAGGTGCAGCGCTCCGAAAGTTAGTGCTTCCAAATAAACCTGTTGGACTATAGCCTGGTGTTGTGTGATTTTTAATTTTGTCCACCCCAGCCCAACACCGGCTACTCCACATGCTGATTTTAATGGGGCAGAGTAGCAACAGAAGAAGTCTCTGGGAATTACGAAGTACAATGATCATGTAACTCAGTTATACATGCAATGTCACTGTACTGATGCACAACACCTCCTCTGCTTCTCTCTCACAAAAACAAGATGTAGTAAGAATTTGTTTAATTTGCCTCTTTAAAATATAATTGCATGATTAGTTAAAGAAGCACACAGTCATAAAAATATCAATCAAACTGAAGCTGTAACTATCACATACCTTTTGCTGACTGACACTTTTTTTTCTTCAGTTTCTTCAGGTTTCTTGCCTGGTGTTACCTTGTCTGCACTATCAAGGAGAGCACTTAGTGCCACCCTTCTAAAAACATTCCCATGGGCCTCTTTGATGAATTGAACAAGTTGACGAATGTCACAATATAGCCCCTGATAAACAAAGAAAATCATAACAGCTGTTTGTATCAGCGTATTAAAGATTAATGAATGCTCAGATGAGTTGATTGCACTTACTCTTGTGCCTTTTAAGTGCACTCTTCAAATTAAAGTCACTAAACCCTTGCAACGATCTCCCAAAGCTGGACTGTTTTAACTATACTTGCATTTTGCCTCATGTTCTAATGATGATAGTTAGCAATTCCCTGCTGCTGGAAGTAATCCTTCATCTAACATGCAGCATTATTGCGTTCTATGGACAACAAATAAAAAACAAATAGTAGATGCTAAAAATGAGGCATAAAATTGTGAGTTAAGTAGTAAGTGGCAATGACTGGACCCTAAATGATAATAGTACATGCTGTTGTTCTGATGGTAGATACAGCTGCTAAAGAGTGGCAATGGTAGAGAAAATGCATATTTGTGGTTGTGATGAGAATCAAACTTTGTCTTACATGATGTCAAACTCATCGAGATTTGTTGCAGCTGAACTAATTCTAGCAAGTGGAGAGTATTCCATCACATAGAGCATAGAACAATATAGTGCAGAACAGGCCCTTCAGCTCTCGATGTTGCACCGACCTGTGTACTATTCTCAGCACGTCCTCCTACACTATCCCATCATCATCCATGTGCTTATCCAAGGATTGTTTAAATCTCCCTAATGTGGCTGAGTTAACTACATTGGCAGGTAGGGCATTCCACGTCCTTACCACTCTCTGAGTAAAGAACCTGCCTCTGACATCTGTCTAAAATCTATCACCCCTCAATTTGTAGCTATGCCTCCTCGTACAAGCTGACGTCATCATCCACTATCTACCCTATCTAATCCTCTGATCATCTTTTATGTCTCTATCAAATCCCCTCTTAGCCTTCTTCTTTCCAATGAGAACAGACCCAAGAGTCTCAACCTTACCTTCTAAGACCTTCCTTCCAGACCAGGCAACATCCTGGTAAATCTCCTTTGTACCTTTTCCAATGCTTCCACATCGTTCCCGAAATATGGCGACCAGAACTGTACACAATACTCCAAGTGTGGCTGCACTATGGTGTATAGTTGCACCATAATATTGTGCTCCAGAACTCAATCCCTCTACCAATGAAACCTAACACACCGTATGTCTTCTTAACAGCACTATCAACCTGGGTGGCAACTTTCAGGGATCTATGTACATGGACTCCAAGACCCCTCTGCACTTCTTGAACAAGGCACAATATTGGTAATCTTCCAGTCCTCTGGTACTAAACCTGTAGACAATGATGACTCAAATATCAAAGTCAAAGGCTCTGCTATCTCCTCCCTAGCTTCCCAGAGAATCCTTGGATAAATCCCATCCGGCCCAGGGGACTTGAATACTTTCACTCCTTCTAGAATTGATAACCCTGTTCATAACTAACCTCGATCCTTTCTAGTCTAATATCTCATAACTCATTCTTCTCCTCTAAAATATTCTCCTTTTCCTGAGTGAAAACCAATGAGAAATGTTCGTTTAGCACCTCTCCGATCTCTACAGGATCCACATTCAACTTCTCACTTCTGCCTTTGACTGGCCCAATTCCTACCCTAATCATCTTATTCCTCACATACCTACAGAAAGCTTTAGTAGCACCTCTCCGATCTCTACAGGATCCACATTCAACTTCTCACTTCTGCCTTTGACTGGCCCAATTCCTACCCTAATCATCCTCTTATTCCTCACATACCTACAGAAAGCTTTAGGGTTCTCCTTTATTCTATTTGCTAAAGACTGCTCGTGTCCTCTCTTTGTTCTTCTTAACTCTCTCTTTAAGTCCTTCCTAGCTGATCTGTAACTCTCCATCGTGTCATCTGAATCATCTTGTCTCATCAACACAAAAGCCTCCTTCTTCTGCTTAACAAGAGATGCAATTTCTGTAGTAAACCACAGTTCCCATACCTTATCACTTCCTCCCTGACAGGGACATACCTATCAAGAACACGCAATATCTGTTCCTTAAACCAGCTCCACATTTCCATTGTCTGCATCCCCTGCATTTTGCTACCCCATTCTATGCATCCTAATTCTTGCCTAATCGCATTATAATTGCCCTTTCCCCATTGATTACTCTTGACCTGTGGCATGTACTTATCCCTTTCCATCTGAATTATGGTCACTCTCTCCAAAATGCTCACTTACAACTAAATCAAACAACTGGCCTGGTTCATTATGAAGCACCAGATCCAGTGTGGCCTCCCCTCTTGTCGGCTCTTCGACATACTGTGTCAGGAAGCCCTCCTGTACACATTGGACAAAAACTAGTCCATCCGATGTACTAGAGTTATAGCATTTCCAGTCAATGTTGGGGAAGTTAAAGTCTCCCATAATGACCATCCTGTTCCTTTCGCTCCTACCCAGAATAAGTTTGCCAATCCTCTCCTCCACCTCCCTAGAACTCTGCAGAGGCCTATGAAAAACTCCCAGCAGTGTCACCTCTCCTCTCCTGTTTCTAACCTCAGCCCACACTGCCTTAGTAGGCGAGTCCTCGTCAAAAGTTCTTTCAGCCACCGTTATACTATCCTTGACTAACAAGGCCACACCTCCCCCTCTTTTACCACCTTGTCTGTTCTTAATGAAAGATCTAAACCCTGGAACCTGCAACATCCATTCCTCACCCTGCTCTACCCATGTCTCCGAAATGGCCACAACATCGAGATCCCAGGTACCTACCAATGCTGCGAGCTCACCTACCTTATTTCGGATACTTCTGACATTGAAGTAGACACACTTCAAAGCAGCTTACTGTCGGCCAGCATATTCCTGTGACCCTGAATCCTGTCCCTGTCCTCCCTACTCTCATCCTCCTGTGCTCTGCAACTTCACCTCAGGTTCCCATGCCCCTGCTGAGCAAGTTTAAACCCACCCAAATAGCGCCAGCAAATTTCCCACCCAGGATATTAATACCCCTCTGGTTAAAATGAAGACTGTCCTGTTTGTACAGGTCCCACCTTCCTGAGAATGAGCCCCAATTATCCAAGTACCTGAAACCCTCCCTCCTGCACCATCCTTGCAGCCACGTGTTCAGCTGATATCTCTCCCTATTCCTTGCCTCGCTATCACGTGGTCCGGGCAATGAACCAGAGATAACAACTCTGTTTGTTCTAGCTCTCAGTTTCAACCCTGAAATCCTGCCTTACATCCCTATCCCTCTTTCTATCTATGTTATTGGTACCTACATGGACCACGACTTGGGGCTGGTCACCCTCTCCCTTCGGACCTAAAAGGTACGATCCGAGACACTACAGACCCTGGCACCTGGGAAGCAACACACCAACTGTGAGTCTGGTTCGTCCCCAACAAAAGTCACACTCCTGACTTTTGCCTTGCTCATTATCTGTAAAATTTAGGGAGTCAGGAAGCGCATTAAATATTGCTGGATTCCTAACCTCTGATGTGGCTAG
This sequence comes from Chiloscyllium plagiosum, assembly GCF_004010195.1. Classification (NCBI taxonomy): domain Eukaryota; kingdom Metazoa; phylum Chordata; class Chondrichthyes; order Orectolobiformes; family Hemiscylliidae; genus Chiloscyllium; species Chiloscyllium plagiosum. The sequence goes on along the minus strand of NC_057716.1, from coordinate 12,195,250 downwards.
TCTAGTTTCATTTCTGATTAATGGTAATCCCAAAACATTGATTGTGAAGGAGTCAGTGATGGCAAGGCATGGTGGATAAATACTTTTCTCTTGGGGATGGCCATCATGTGGCACAAATGTTGCTTGCCACTTGTCAGCTCAAATATGGATATTATCCAGGTCCTACTGCATTTAAACATTGTGTCTGCTTCAGTATCTGAGGAGATGGAAATAGTATTGAACTTTGTACAACCTTCAGTGAACATCCCCATTTCTGAATTTGAGGGAAGTTCAGTGATGAAGCAGTTGAAGATGATTGGGCCTAGGACACTACCTTGAAGGACTGCTCCAGAGGTGTCCTAGAGTTGAAATGACTGATTTCCAACAATTATGACCATCTTTCTATGTGCCAGTTATAATTTGAGCCCACTGAGGACTTTCTATTGATTCCAATTGATTCTAGTTTTTATGAGGCTCCTTGAATCCTTACCTGGTCAACTGTGAAACTGATGTCAAGGGCAATCACTCTCGCCTCATCTCTGGAATTTAGCTCCTTTGTTCATTATTGAACCAATACTCGGCAATGATGTCAGGAGCTGAGAGTATTAACTTGCCAGGTGGATCTGTCCTGCTTTTCATGTATAGGATATATTTGGGTAATTCTCCACATAGTCTGGTAGATGCCAACTTGGCTAAAGGTAGAGTCAGGTCTGGAGTACATGCCTTCAGCACTTTTGTTACAATACTGTCAGGGCTCAGGGCCTTTGCAGTATCTAGTACCTTCAGCTGCTTCTTGGAGTGAATCAAATGGGCTGAAAATTGATATCTGTGATGCTGAGGACATCCAGAGAGAGACCTGTTATGGATCATCTGCTTGGAACTTCTCACTGAAGACTTATCTTTTGCACAGAAATGTTGGGAACCACGTCATTGAGGAGTGGCATAATTGTGTAGTCTCCACCTCCATTGAGTTGTTAATTGTCCATCACTATTCATGGCTGGATGTGGCCAGACTGCAGAGAGCTTAGTTCTTGTGGAGTGGCATTGGCACAGTGGTAATGCCCTTGCACTACTATTCCAGAATCTCAGACTAATGTGTTAGGGACATGGTTTCGAATCCCATCTTGCCAGATGGTGAAATTCATGTTCAGTGACAATCTGGTATTAAAGGTTTAATGTGATCATGAAACCATTGTTGTACATTGTAAGCAAAATACCAACTGGTTCACTAATAACCGATATGGAAGGAAATCCTTACCTGATCTAACATATATGGAAGAAAATCCTCATCTGATCTAACCTATATGTGACTCCAGGCGCACAACAAATTGGCTTATACCCAACTGCCAATTACGGTTGGACAATAAATGCTGACCTAACAATGCCCGCAATCTGATCTGGTTGTGGAATGCCTTTATCCTGCCTTTCAGTAGCTGGACATGCTGCCTGGCACATAGTAATCCTGTGCTGTAGCTTCACCATCCGGATACTTGATGTTTAGATATATCTGGTATTGTTCCTTACATGCGATCTGGCACTTTTCAAAGAACCAGAGTTAATCCAAGATTTAATGGTAATGGTAATGGATGTCCTGGGACATGATTTTGCAGTATGATACTACTGCTGTTGATGGTTCATAGCATCTCATAGAGTTGCTAGATCTTTTCTTTATTCTGTAACAGGATGAGGGTGTCTCTGGCTAGGCAGCATTTATTGCCCATTCCTAATTTGCCCAGAGGGCAGTTGAGAGTCAACCACATTGCTGTGGGTCTGGAGTCACATGTAGGCCAGTCCAGGTAAAGATGGCAGACTTCCTTACCTAAAGGACATTAGTGAACCAGATGGTTTTTTCCAACAATTGGCAATGGATTTATAGTGGTCACTCGATTCTTAATTCCAGATATTTATTGAATTCAAATTCCATCATTTGCTATGGTGGGATTTGAACCCAGGTCCTCAGAACATTACCTGGATCTCTGGATTAATGGCATAGTGATAATACCACTAGGCCATTGCCTCCCCATGCTCAGTGATAGTGTTGTGCAACACAATGGAAGGTATGCTCAATGTGAAATAAACAGGCAGGAGGCTGGAAGAACACAGCAGGCCAGGCAGCATCAGGGGGTGGAGAAGTAGGCATTTTGTTGTAACCCTTCTTCAGGACTCCTGAAATCCTGAAGAATGGTTACACCCGAAGCGTTGACATTTCTGCCTCCTGATGCTGCCTGACCTGCTGCATTCTTCCAGCCACCTGCCTGTCTATTTTGGACTCCAGCATCTGCAGTTTTTTTTGTGTCTAACTATGCTCAATGTGAAGACAGGACTTTGACTTCACAGGGATTGTACAATGATTATGCATACTGTACTGTCAAGCTCAGTTTAATGCAGCTTGGTGAGAATGAGGGTAACCATGTTTTCCCTTTCATTGGTTCCCTCACCACCTTTGACCTTCGGGACTGAACCTGCTCAGAACTTGGTCAATCATGGTGACACTTTTAGTGAAGGACTTTGAATCCTCTCACCCAAAGTATCACCCCTGATATTTCCTCCAAGTGGTGCTCAACACAGAAAAGCACTGATTCATCATTCGAGTAGGAGGCAGTATGTAGTATTCAGCCTTGGTCATGATCAAGCTGATGCCATGAGGCTTCATGGCACTTGTTAGCTGTTTGAAAAGGACAATAACTTTCCTTCTCTAAAGTTCTCTAGTTAACCAGATGAGTTTTTACAACGATGTATTCATTGGACTTTTAATTCCAAATTTTTATTGAATTTAAATTCCATTCAAACCCAGGTCCCCAGAACATTTCCGGGTCTCTGGATTACAAGTCCATCACCAATGCCATTTCACCAAGGCCTCCCCCAAATTACTTATAACACCACAAAGTCTGACCACACAAAAACTTACATTAGAAATGAACAGTTCTAACATATGTTAACAGTAATTTCCCAATCTTAGACATTTTCAACACAAAATCAGAATTAATATTTTCATTGTTTAAGTGCTACAAGGACTTTATGGGCGAGGCTGGCATTTGCAGTGAATCTGCCCAGGTGGCATTTTGTTGGGCCCATTAGCCCGCATGCAGTGAAGGTCTGCTGGAAGTATGAAGAGATGGAGAGCAGTCATATCATAATGCCAATCAGCATTTGCCAGCAGTTTTATTTGGACCATTCGGTAACGTCTTCACAACTTTACACAGTTGAACATATGTTGAGCAGCATGATATTCCAACTCTGCAGTGCGTTAAAAACACCAATGTTATTTAAAAAAGATAACTAACTGCTTCTTGTTTAGTTGTTGGAGGCTTTCTTCTAGCTCTTGCTTTGCTTCTATAAGTGCCTGGGACTTCTTGTAGTTGCTTAAAGTTACATGTGTCAACCAGGGTGGTGCGATAAGTGTTAAAGTTTTCTTTAAATTTATTTACCAAGAGTCATTTACATGACCTAATTGCTTCAGGACATCGATTCCCTACCAGTGATTGTATTTGGAAAAGAGCATGCCTTAGAATGTGAATGGCAACAGGTTAGGAGCAAGCCACATACTACATTTTGTGAACTGCCCTAGCATCCTATCATCTTTACATTTGCTGGAGGCTAACCAACAAAGCCCATTACAAGTGCAAAAGAGATAGAATCTATGAAGGAAAGGTAGGATGCAATCATCCTCAGTGGTTACAGTTCTGCTACAAGCCATGGTGAAAACATACAGGCTCCTACACCCATCTTTAATTAAATCCTGTGCATCAGGTTGTGTGACGTAAAGGGTTAACCGCACTTCTATTCTAATAATTGCTCCTGAGTATGTGTACAATGACATCAATCACATGGAACTGTATCCCTAATGTGTTATACAAGTGTCAGTTCTATACAGTAATTCCCTATTTACGGTTAAAACAGTTAACTTTATCTCTATTTCATTATCATGAACAAAAAGTGACAATATATTCAGTCATCATCATGAATTTCAGTTTAAAGCTGTTTGCTACAAAAACTTGTGTATTCTACCGGAACTAAAGAACATTTCTCCATGCTTTTCTCCCACACTCAATGCCTCAGTTTTCTGAAGTTTTGTCCCTGCCCTCAATGCATTTTCTATCTCCCATGACTCGGCTCCATATTCCTGTCCTCAGTTCTACACTTTATAGCCTCTGGTGCCCACTTCCATTCTGGCTCCCATTCTGAACCTGTATTGCAGACCTTATTGGGATTGTATTATAGACCCCCTAATAGTCAGGGGGAAATTGAGAAACAAATTTGTAAGGAGATCTCAGTCATCTGTAAGAATAATAGGGTGGTTATGGTAGGGAATTTTAACTTTTCAAACATAGACTGGGACTGCTATAGTGTTAAGGGTTTAGATGGAGAAGAATTTGTTAAGTGTGTACAAGAAAATTTTCTGATTAAGTATGTGAATGTACCTATTAGAGAAGGCACAAAACCTGACCTACTCTTGGGAAATAAGGCAGGGCAGGTGACTGAGGTGTCAGTGAGGGAGCATTTTGGGGCCAACGACCATAATTCAATTAGTTTTAGAATAGTGATGGAAAAGGATGGATCAGATTTAAAAGTTGAAGTTCTAAACTGAAGGCTAACTTTGACTGTATTAGGCAAGAACTTTCAAAAGCTGATTGGGGGCAGATGTTCGCTGGTAAAGTATATTCCTGTTAGGGTGAAAGGAAAGGCTGGTAGGAATAGGGAATGCTGGATAACTAGAGATGTTGAGGGTTTGGTTAAGAAAAAGAAGTAAGCATATATCAGGTATAGACAGGATAGATCAACCGAATCCTTAGAAGGGTATAAAGGCAGTAGGAGTATACTTGAGAGGGAAATCTGGAGGGCAAAAATGAGACATGAGATAGCTTTAGCAAATAGGGTTAAGGAGAATCTAAAGGATTTTTATAAATACATTAAGGAAAAAAGGGTAACTAGGGCGAGAATAGGGCCCCTCAAAGATCAGCAAGGCAGCCTTTGTGTGCAGCCACAGGAGATGGGGCAGATACTAAACGAGTATTTTGCATCAGTATTTACTGTGGATAAGGACATGGCAGATATGGAATGTAGGGAAACATGGTGACATCTTGCAAAATATCCATATTACAGAGGAGGAAGTGCTGGATGCCTTGAAATGCATAAAAGTGAATAAATCCCCAGAACCTGATCAGGTGTTCCCCTGAACTCTGTGGGAATCTAGAGAAGTGATTGCTGGGCTCTTTGTTGAGATAGTTGTATTATCGATAGTCACAGGTGAAGTGGCGGGAGACTGGAGGTTTAAGAAAGGTGGTAAGGACAAGCCAGGGAACTATAGACTGGGGAGCCTGACATCGGTGGTGGGCAAGTTGTTCGAGAAAATCCTGAGGGACAGGGTGTAAATGTATTTGGAAAGGCAAGGACTGATTAGGGATAGTCAACATGTGGGAAATAATGTCTCACAAACCTGACTGAGTTTTTTGAAGAAGTAACAGAGAGGATTGATGAGGGATGAGCGATAGACATGATCTATATGGACTTCAGTAAGGCGTTTGACAAAATTCCCCATGGGAGACTGGTTAGCAAGGTTAGATCTCATGGAATACAAGGAAAACTAGCCATT
>NC_057716.1:12157806-12189178 GCF_004010195.1 Chiloscyllium plagiosum | reverse complement strand
GGAGTTGGGAGGTCATATTGTGGCTGTACAGGATGTTGATTATATCACTTTTGGAATATTGCATGCAATTCTGGTCTCCTTCCTATCGGAAGGATATTGTGAAACTTGCAAGGGTTCAGAAAATATTTACAAGGATGTTGCTAGGGTTGGAGGATTTGAGCTACAAGGAGAAGTTGAATAGGCTGGGGCTGTTTCCCCAGGAGTGTCAGAGGCTGAGGGGTGAACTTGTAGAGGTTTATAAAATCATGAGGGGCATGGATAGGATAAATAGACAAAGTATTTTCCCTGGGGTGGTGGAGTCCAGAACCAGAGGGCATAGGTTTAGGGTGAAAGGGGAAAGACATAAGAGAGACCTAATGGGCAACATTTTCACGAAGAGGATGATGCATGTATGGAATGAACTGCCAGAGGAAGTGGTGGAGGCTGGTACAATTGCAACATTTAAAAAGAATTTGGATGGGTATATGAATAGGAAGGGTTTGGAGGGATATGGGCCGGGTGCTCACAAGTGGGACTAGATTGGGTTGGAATATCTGGTCGGCATGGATGAGTTGGACCGAAGGGTCTGTTTCCGTGCTGTACATCTCTATGACCTGGGCTCAACCCACTGGCAGATGTTGATTATTGCAGTCAGTTATGACCTCACTGACCAACTTCTGCCACTCGATGGAGTCTGGTCAATTAAAATTACATAAGGTAAATTTGATATGAATGTAATTTTATCGCAGTAACATATTTATTTAATATTTTTAAACTGACTTTGCTTTAAAGATTATTTTAGTTATAAATGTAGGCATTTAGGAACGTACAGCTTAATATTTTCATGATTTGGAGGTGCTGGTGTTGGACAGGGGCGTACACAGTTAAAAATCACACAACACCAGGTTATAGTCCAACAGGTTTATTTGGAAGCACTAGCTTTCGGAGCACTGCTCCTTCATCAGGTGGTTGTGGAGTATAAGATTGTAAGACAAAGAATTTATAGCAAAAGTTTACAGTGTGATGTAACTGAAATTATATACATTGGAAAAAAAACCTGGATTGTTTGTTAAGTCTCATCTTTTAGAATGACTGTTTTGGTTTCAATTCTTTCCTATGTAAATCCCAGAACATTTTAAAAATTTACATTCTGAAGTGAACTTTAACGATAGGTGCCATGTCAGCTAAGATAATGCATTGAAGGTGTGAAGTTAATCCTTTTTTTTAGAAATAGAATCAGTCTGAACATTGGGGCACAGACAGACAGACTTTAACCTCACACCTTCAATGCATTATCTGAGCTGACATGGCACCTATCATTAAAGTTCACTTCAGAATGTAAATTTTTAAATGTTCTGGGATTTACATAGGAAAGAATTGAAACCAAAACAGTCATTCTAAAAGATGAGACTTAACAAACAACCCAGGTTTTTTTTTCAATGTATTATTTCAGTTGCATCACACTGTAAACTTTTGCGAAAAATTCTTTGTCTTACGATCTTATACTCCACAACCTGATGAAGGAGCAGCGTTCCGAAAGCTAGTGTTTCCAAATAAACCTGGTGGACTCTAATCTGGTTTTGTGTGATTTTTAACTTAATATTTGTGCTTCTTTTATACTTAGCAATTTACCTTTCATTTTTCCCAAGCAAGAAATGTCCATGGGAACCTAGCTCTGTCATGACTTCACTTAAAGTCATGATTTTCAAGAATACAACAAAACTGTTCTGATGAAGGGTCATGGACCTGCCAAGTATTCATTCTGCTTTCTGCCATATCTGTTGGGTTTCTCCAGCAATTTCTGTTTTTGTTTCAGATTTCCAGCATCCGAATTTCTGGGTTTTAATTGAGGATTTGCTGTACTTAATAAAGGCTATTGATATTCACTGGCATTTGTGTGGGCCACCTTCCGTCAACAACCCAGACAAGATTTTACCACGGGTTGTACGCCACTTGTCATTGGAACATAGGAAGAGCTGTCGGCTGTTCAGTCCCTTGAGCCTGTTGCGCCTTTAGAACTTAGAATCCCTACAGTGTGGAAACAGGCCTTCGGCTCAGCAAGTCCACACCGATCCTCCCAAGGGTTACCCCAGCCAGACCCATTCCCTTATTTTTCAACATTTCCCCTGACTAGTGCACCTAACACTATGGGCAATTTAGCATGGCCAATCCACCTAACCTGCACATCTTTGGATTGTGGGAGGAAACCGGAGCACCCTGAGGAAAAAAACACACACACACACACACAATGTGCAAACTCCACCCAGAGAGAGACTGGAATTGAACTGGGTCCTGAGCACTGAGAAGCTGCAGTGCTAACCACCGAGCCACCATGCTGCCTCTTTCAAAGAGATCACAGCTGACTGTGATCAGCTTACTCCATATGAGTACCTCTGGCCAATATCCTTTAATATCTTTGTTTACCTATCTCAAATTTAAACCTAACAATTGATCTAGCATTCACAACTGCTCGTGGAAGAGAGTTCCAAATATGAACTACCCTTTCTGTGTAGTAGTGCTTCCTCTCATCTCTCCTGAATGGTTTGACCTTAATTCTCAGAAAATGGCCCCTAGTTCTAGAATCCTCAACCAGTGGAAATCGTTTAGCTTTATCCACCCTGTATTTTCTGTTAATATCTTTACGACTTTGATCAGAACTCCCCTTTACTGTCTAACTTCTAGTAAAAAAACAGGTTTATTTTGAATGATCTCTCCTCATAACTTAACCCCTGATGTCCAGTTATCATTCTTTTGAACGTATATTGTAATCCCTCCAAGGCCAATAGATCATTCCTAAGGTGTGGTACCCAGGTCTACTCAAAGTACTCTCATCAGGATCTAACCAGCGTTTTGTATAGCTGTGCAGCATAACTTCTGCATCCTTGTACTCCAATCTTCTAGATATAAAGGACAACATTCCATTAGCTTTCTTCATTATTTTCTGCACACATTTGTGACATTTTAAATATGCCAATGCCCTGCAAAATCGAGGGAAGTGTTAGACTGCTGTGCAATCCATTTGTGTGATGTGGCAGTCATGGTTGAATAATTCAGTTTGTATAATCTTAGAGATGTAGGTATGGGGTTAGCTGCAATGCTAACTGTGTGGGAGTAACGTGAATGTCAGGCGTGAGTCCTGATTAATGGAGGGAGTGATAGGAGTGTGGTCGTTTGAACAGTAGTTAAGGCAGTTGGTAAATTAAGGGAATAGAAGATGCATGCACAGACCTCTTGACTCCTGAGACCAGTGAACATCTTCCTGCCACTGCATTCAGATCCTTGGTGTTCCACTCCTAATGTTGATCTTCATGGAATCTGCTACCATTGTGGCTCGATGAATGTACTAAAAAAACTCCAACACTTTTCACCTCCCTCACCCAGAACCACAGCACAAAGTCAAAAGGCCATGGAGCTCACACTCTCACATGTTGTGCCATTGTGGGGTCCTTTCCAGGTCAGACTCACTTCATTTCCAGGTCAAATTGCCTGCATCTGCTCCAGCTACACAGCACATCACCAATCTTTAGAGGGTATTGACTAACTGGGAAGGGGGGCACACCAGTTTGAAGTGACGTTTGCAGCTTTCAATATTGGCCCCCTTCTCAGGCAGTTGTAAGTGATTGGATGCGAAAATCATTTGAAGCAGTAGCCTGAATGAAGTTGATATATATCCTGCTCTGCAGTCAACAGGCATGGCTAATTGTGCCTTGTGATCCGCAAGTCTATTTTCAGGGGGTGGCTGAATTTAGACCCTTTGATTCCAGATAAACCATGGAAACGTTGAAAGTCAGTTATTTATTTAGTTTCTAACCAGACATTTCCCATAGAAACAGATTAGCACTACTGCCTCATAGCACCAGGGTCCGGGGGCTGATTCCAAACTCAGCTGACTGTCTGTGTGGAGTTTGCACATTCTCCCCATGTCTACATGGGTTTCCTCTGGGTGCTCCAGTTTCCTCCTGCAGTCCAAAGTTGGGCAGGTTCGGTGGGTTTGCCTTGGTAAGAGCCCCATTGGGTTTACAAGGATTGGGTGAGGTGTGGGTCTGGTGGGATACTCTTCACAGGGCCTGTGCAGACTCAATGGGCCAAATGGCCTCTTTCTGTACTGCAGGGATTCTAGGATTATAAAAGGACATACCATGAAGACATTATCAAATTCAACTAAATGGCATCCAGAAGAGATTCTTACCAGATTCTCAGCACTGTGCAATTCATGTGTAGTGGATGCACATCGTGTGATCAGAGGCTTGAACATGCAGCTCACAATTATTGCTTCCATACTTCGTGCAGCTGATTTACTATCCCCAGTGGTAAAATTATTTCCAAATCCAGCCTTGTCTAAATATATGGAAAATACAAATCAATATTATACTTACTAAGATGCATGTTCACATCCTTGTGTTCTCTTTAACCAATTCTTTGTTCAACCACCTTTAACCCTCATAGATTGCTCTCATTCATTTTCACTGCTCTGCAAATTGCTTATATATTATGAGCCTACACATTAATTCATATGATATTTTGCAAGTAATAGTTGCTACTTGCATGAAGTTCCTACTATGTGTGTATAGTCAACCTTTAAATGTAATTTTTTACATAACCGTTGTTGAATTGCATTTGCTACTAATTGAAACTATATCTTAACCATTGAAGTTTCACTTCCATCTTTTTAACACATACTTAATTTTTAACAAATAAAAATTAGGATGAGGAGCACAGTAGTGGTTTGGGCAAAATCAAGTACAGCATTTCAGGATGGAGCAGCAGGAAATAAAACAGTAAATAAAAAGGTAAGTTTAAAGAAATGATATCTGAATGCATTCACAACATTGTTTTAGGTCAGGGACGCAGAATCAGGGTTAAAAAAGTCATGTCCTTGTACTGTGCGGCAAACAGTGAGAGAAAGGAGGGCCTTTACAAAGAGAGAGAGAGAGAGAGATAGGGATAGACAGAAGGAGGGAGGGAGAGAGAGAGAGAGAGAGACAGAGACAGAGACAGAGAGACAGATAGGAGGAAAGGCACTTCCAACTTGAGACACACTATCACCAACTATGGAAACTTTACAAGAATACTTTTTTAGAACAATATTTCAAGGCAGAAGGTAGGAAAAAAGCTATTTTAGAACTAGTGTTATATAATGACAGAGGTAATAATGAATCTTGTAAGGAAAGAATCCTCTGTGCAAAAGTGATCATAATATTATGAATCTAATTCTAATGTGCATATGGCTCAAGTGTGAAACTACAGACTTAAGTTTAAAAAAGTAATTTTGCAGAAAGAAATGAGCTGCCTGTGGGAGATTAAATCAGGAGCTTAGATTAAAAGATTTAAGCAGATAAGAAATGCAAACAATTTAATGAAAGTATTTATAATTCTCAATAGACATGCTAGACATGCATTATTTCTGAAGGAATAAACCTCCACAAGAAATGTGATCCAACTGGGGCTAACCACAGTATCAGATTCCACCATTGCCAAAACGGTTAGAAAACCCAAGGATTGGAAGGACTTTTGAAAACAGCAAGTAATGGCCAATACATTAGCAGAAAGGGAGAAAATAGAATGAGAGTAGACTAGCAAAAATATAAAAATAATATAACATATCTTAAGAACTTCTGCAAGTCTGTAAGAAGAATTTCTTGCTCCATCATTCAATATGACCATAGCTGAGTTTTGACATCAGCACCACTTTCCTGTCCTATCCCTTGATTCCCTTAGTCTCCCGAAGTCTAATGATTTTGGTTTTAAATCCATCCAATGGCTGAATATCCACAAAATTTTTGTTCTCTATTGAAACTGGTAGCAATACCTGCAGTTCCCTGACAGATAAAGCCCCTTTTTAACAGCTTTTTAGAATAAAGCGAACATCTCGTATTTTGAATGGAAAAACGTAAACTAGGAAAATCATTTTTGAAAAACAAGACACCTTAAATTTCAATTTTCCCAATGCAAACAGCTAAATAAACCACATTTATTGAATTCAACTTCAAGAAGTTCTTAAAGCCAAAACAACTTTGAACAACTTCAACACAGCATCTCTGAACAAGGCTTTGCAATCATCAGCCAACCCATGCAACTTTTTTTGTGTTACGTTCACCTCCTTTACGCATGAAGAAAGGAATAAGTAAGATGTACTTACCTGTGGTAGGCCTCCCGATTGGAGCCACCAATTTTCCTGTTTCAAAGAGGCTGGGGCGCCTAAAGTGGACGTTGCAACCCCCAGCTGATCGGATCTGAATACCTAGTGCTATTAAAGATAAATTTTTGGAAAATAAATGGCTGTTAAAGAAACTAAAAAATGAACATGAGGAGAGGACATCCACATCTTGGGGATTTCTCAAAAAATATTCCAGTGAGATTTTTAACAACAGACAGGAAGCTTTAGATCCTTCATGCAAACTGTTGAGTTTTATGGAAGGTTAGGACCACTTGGTTTGGCATTACATGTGAGTTCACGCTCTCTTTAACAGGAAAAATGGTAGCTGCAATTTTTAGGAAGAAAACATTATTTAATCAGTCTTTTGGATATGGAGATTGATTTAAAATTCAGCGGGAAGGGGTGCAGAAGAATTGTGGTTTCAAGTGTCAATCTCCAAGTTTACAGAATCTATCCTCACATTTCTCTTTTAGTCTTCCAAAATGCAGTGGGTTAGTGACATACTGGGTGTTTTTGTTTTGTGAATCCTCACACAATGATTTTCCCATGTCAATGATGCTAACAGGTAAAAATACATGGAAAGCTGGGTACTTTTCAACTTTAGAGGGGTGAATTAATGGACAACTCACCCTGTACTACTCATATGGATGTGCTACCAATCAAGTATAGAGCATGGAGAACTTGGAGAGGAAAAAAAAACAATGAAATGGGAAAGAAGTACTGATTTTACTGTGTTGTAATACAATCCAACTGAAAGTCAGATAGATACAAGTAGCTATCTTGTAAGTATTTGTATATAATCAAGATCTACTGATTATATACTTGATGACTGCCAGATAAGAAACATTCAATAGGAAAAAGTTGCTGTACTTACTGTCAGTAACTGGTTCCATGCAAAACCCTAGCAACGCATGCAAGAAGTCCACTACATTGTTCAAGGAATCCTTGTTCACATATTCCCGCAGAGTTTGACGAAACTGTACTTTGCTAAGTTTGTACAATTTAGTAAGACAGTTCTGTGCCTAAAATAATCAATACATTTTAAAAATAAACAATGCTTAGTATTAGCTAATAGTATTGTTGAACAAATTGTATAAAATTTTTGCTAGCATCAGCTATGTTTCAGTGAAAAATTAACAAAGCAACAATATTTCAGTCAGGTCGGTCCAAAGAGAGAAACAGAGACAATGTTTTAGGTCAATGGCCTTCCATCAGTTCTGGTGAAGGGGATTGACCGGAATCATTGGGCAGAATTTCATTGGAGTGTTCGGGATCTCGGTTGCCAGCTGGAGAACCAGAGAGAGACTTGCGTTGTCACTTACAGGGAATGTCAGCCAAACCACATGCCAACCAGACACTAGCAAAACCAGAAATGGACCTTTGCCGGGAATTCCGGCCCTGGAGCGGAAATCTCACCCATCAGAGCTGCTGGCCAATCAGAGGCTGGACATTATAGCACTAAGTGGAGCCAGCAAGGCTGCCTAGTAAAATCCCTGTAGACCCAGGGCTGGAGAGGACACAGCACAAAGTGATTTCGGGGTGAGCTTCTCAGGTTGGAGGTTGTATAGGCCAGAGCTGTGGCTCCCAAGAGGCAACCCCTGCCTGGTGTCCAGTTTCTCAATTAAGTACTAACTGTGTTTGATTGAGATTCGCACCCCCACCTCAGGGTGATAGGCTATCCGTAGAGCAGCAGGCAAGCATCCTACACGTAGCTTGTAGCTAGGTAAATCTTATGACAATGTGGTGAGGCCCTGAAGTAGATCTCAACTGGCAGCAGGACAGGACGGTTGACCATGGCACTTCATTCTGGCAGAGGGGAGACAGGTGGCAATATTCAGACATGGTATCATCCAGGTTAATTCAATACCGTTCCTGCCTCCAATAGTCCCATCTCCAGGAGTAGAAGATTCTGAGCATTAACTCTGTCTCTCACCATGGATGCTACCCGACCTGCTGAGCTTTGCCAGCAATTTTTGCCCTGATTTCAAATTTTCAGCATCTGCCGCATTTTGCCCTTCTATTTCATACTATGGTTTGGGTTAAGGCAAAACACTTGGTACAGTACAGCCACCAGATTGTAATTTTATACCATTCAAGATGCATTGTCTTAATTTTCAGTTCAAACTTGGCAGTGGATCACCTTTCATTAAGATCAGTGATGCTTAAGACATGGTATGCCCTTTAAGATGCTAATTATTTGAACTGAAAAATCTCCAATTTAGAGAGGCCAGAATATGACTGAATTCTAACTTAGTGAGAATGGGGGGAAATGTAGCCTGTACCATGGGACGTTTATCCTGGGGCAAATTGAACAATTAGCAGTCATAAAAAAAGATTAAGATGTCTTTGCTCGCTAAAGGTGTCTCAGCACTTCCTGCATGTCATTTCGTTTTCACCTTTACAACATTTCTAATGATCATGTCCCTCTTTATGAATGGAAGCCACTTACTTGAAGGCGGAGGCGATCTCCTGACAGCCCACGGTGGCCCTCACCACAACCATATGCGCATCCCAGTGACTTCACTATTTTGATCAGCATTGTTAAAGTAAGTTTATGAATGTTGCCCGCGGTATCTTCATCCTGTTGAATCATAAATGCATTTTAAATATAAAGGCAAGAGACCAGTTGTAAAGGTTCGCAAAAAAAAAGGCGGGACAGAGGAATGGCCTTCTCCTCATTGCTACCTTTTACATCTGGGAAGGGAAAGCACAGGGGCCACACAGTAACAGAAATTTTGTAATCTCGGACAAAAATTTGCCCATCCCCAGCGGAAGCGGCTCTGGAAAGAAAATCTGTCCCGTTAGCAAGCAAGTATGGGAGAGATGGTCCATGGGTGTTATTTTCAACTGGCCATCAATCCCAGCTCCTTCGATCATCATTTAATAGGCTGTTAAGAGCCTCAACCCACCATCACTCTGGCTCCCCAGAGGACAGGAAAAGGTGGCTTGTTTCTTTACTGGAAGACCACGATGATTTGCCTGACCAGTGAGGAGCAGTGACCAACTGTGCTAGTTGACCCCAAATCCTCTCTCCTCAGGACCCCCACCCTGCAAGCAGCAAAAGGAAGTTCTATCTTTTCACAGCTGGACCTCTCAAGTAGGCCATGACCAGTAAACTTTAGGATGCAGAGGCTGGCCAATGTCAAGTCCTGTGGTGGGATGGGATACTTGCCCTCACTTGTCTTTGAGTTATCTCACTGGTATGACTCTGGTCTATCCATCTCGCATTTCCCCTCGCACTTGGAACAATTGGACCACAAGTAAAAATGCCGGATTTTCTGAATAATTTAGTATTACTTCATTATAAGAGTGAAAACAATTCAAACAATTTTAGACGCTTGAGACTTCTCCTTTTCCCCACTCCCTCTTTGAGGTAACGCCTTACTCGATGATATGGTTCTTCAGCTGCCTCATGACAATGGTTTTTTTTTTAACATTTATGTAATTTAAGGAATTTAACCACATGCAGTTTGAAATAAAATGCTCAAAGTTTTTGCAAAATCTGTATCACAGAGTTATGAAGTAGAAGCGATACAAAACATTGGGGCAGGTCATTTGCCACTTTATCCTTTTAATTAAATAGCACAGAGCAACTCCATCAGTGGATCACTACTTTACAAGATGAAAGGTGTGTGAGCTTCAATAATCCTTTGAGAAATGCCATTGGGAGCTCTTTGCCTCTGGTAGGGTCACCCATGGTGGCAAGGATAGCTGGAGGACTGTGTTACAAAATGCACACAATGGCAGAATAAATGAAGGGAGACTGTGTGACTTCCCAACTGTGGAAAGTCAAAGAAAGCTGTGTCAGAAAATTGATAGTTGTCTTTATAGGATTGGTACTGCATGGCTGCTTCACAACCTATTATTATCACAGCATGGGACTGCCAGTAAATTCACAATTTGATTGACAGCTTCAAGTGAGTATGAAGAGTTTAGCTGTCATGAATGATTAGGTTACCCACAGTGTGGAAACAGGCCCTTTGGCCCAACCGACCCTCTGAAAAGTAACCCACCCCTCCCTCTGACTAATGCTCCTAACAAATATGGACAATTTAGCAAGGCCAATTCACCTGATCTGCACATCTTTGGACTGTGGGAGGAAACCGGAGCACCTGGAGGAAACCTACGCAGGCACGGGGAGAATGTGCAAGCTCCACACAGACAGGCTGGAATCAAACCTGGGACTCTGAAGCTGTGAGGCAGCAGTGCTAACCACTGAGCCACCGTGAAGCTATGAGCTACAAATGTTGGTCTTCATGAGGAATTCATCACTTACATTAGAAATTTGCTTTCAGAAGAAATTAAGCAGTTGAACAAACTTAAATGTTATCAGTGAGTCTTTCTTCCTAAGTAGCGAAGTTTGCAATAGACACTGGGACACTAGCTTATTTCATTTTACCATGATTCTGAGGATTCCCCATGTTGGATACTGGGTAATTTGGTGTGAAGGGTGTCAGAACATAATGTGAGTGGGAGGGAGAGGTGGAGAGACACGTGCTGGCATGAGGTTATAGGGAAGCAGAGGGTGGGTGGAGGGAAATAGGTTGGCTTGAGTTGGTATGAAGTTCGCATAGAGGCTATAAAAGGCCATTGGGTAGGTAGGATGCATACATTGGCACAAAGTGTGTGAGTGATGATTAGTGCATGTATAGAAGGGCATCATTTGGTATGAGGAGAAAGTGAGGTCTGCAGATGCTGGAGATCAAAGTTGAAACTTTATTGCTGGAACAGCACAGCAGGTCAGGCAGCATCCAGGGAACAGGAAGGGCCTGTGCCCGAAACGTCGAATCTCCTGTTCCCTGGATGCTGCCTGACCTGCTGTGCTGTTCCAGCAATAAAGTTTCAACATCATTTGGTATGAAACATGCATGGCCCAGGGGTTGGATAAATGGTCATTAGTTGGTATCAATTGGGCATGGGCAATTGAATGGGCTGTGGGGGAGATGGAGTGAGGCCAAGAGAGCAACTTTTTATTTTATTAATTTTATTGTAACTTGGACTATACCTCTAGGCACCATGATGCATCCTGTAAATAGGTTGCCTTAGCACTGGCAGCTGGCGTAAATGCCTTACAAGTTGGTACCTGCCTCATCACTGTATGAAGATCCAAAGATTTGGGCAACTTTCTTCTGAGGTGACAGCAAGACTTCAACTCCTATGTAGGTTGTAAGAATAAGTACTACCCTTGAAAATCAAATGTTCCTGTGAGCCATGGTTCCTGTACTGCTAGATGTGTGGGCACATCCTTTCTATGAAGAAGGCAACAAGTCTAAAATATTGAATGCAAGGTATTTTGCATAAGGGAAAAGATGAAATTTTGAGGCACTTTTTCTTGAGAAGTACAATATGGAGCAGATTGTAGATGCATTATGAAAAGAATTGTATTTATGAATCACGGTGGCTCAGTGGTTAGCACTGCTGCCTCACAGCACCAGGGACCCGGATTCTATTCCAGCCTTAGGCAACTGTCAGAGTGGAATTTGCCTATTCTCCAGTATCTGTGTAGGTTTCCTCCGGGTGCTCTGGTTTCCTCCCACAATCACAAAGATGTGCAGGTCAGGTGAGTTGGCCATGCTAAATTGCCCATAGTGTTAGGTGCATTCGTCAGAGGGAAATGGGTCTGGGTGGGTTACTCTTCGGAGGGTTGGTGTGGACTTGTTGGGCCGAAGGACCTGTTTCCACACTGCAGAGAAATCTAATCTAAACAGGTAAATGTTATTAGATGCCCTCATGTTTTTGAAGTTGCTTAGTGAGAGCAAGAAAGAGAGAGAGAGAGACTTGTAACATCTCCTTCAAGATGCTTAAACTTAAATTGTTCACTCAATTGATACTTGTCATTATTAATATTCTGAATTACAAGAAGGGCAATCTTTATAGCATGGAAAAGAAGACATGACTTTTTTCTGTGACAAGATGACATATTTTGGGTTGCTTTATCATAGTTTTTGTTTAATTCTGGTTTTAATAAATAGTAGGTCATTTGATCCCAAATTTAGAAGAAAAATTATGTAAACACAACACAGGAATTTTACCAGTGTTTGAGAAATTAACTTGATGGTGCTGCTTTAATTAACCTACACATTGAACAGTCTCATTTCTGTAAAATAAGCTCTGTAAACAGAAATAACGTTCTGAACAACATATTTTATTCTTCACTTTGCATATACCTCCTCCGTGTGCAAAAATACCTACAAACCAAACCAAGACACTCTGTAATTTTATTGCAAGCCCAAAACAATGATACTGCAATCCTCAGTTGCCATTCTTTTTTTAAAAAAAAAGAAATGTAACTACAAACTTGACAATTAAAAGTACCTAATCCTGGGCTGATTTGCTGAAAAAACTGCATTATATTTCAGATACTTTGCAACCTTTGTAAGCTAAACAACAACAAACCTCCTCCTGGTTTTTGCTCTTTTTGTCTCCATCATCTCCACCACCACCTCCACCTCCTCCGCCACTGTCTCCACCTCCACTTGCACTTCCATTTCCATCCTCTGGTGGCGCTCCAAATGCCCCGGATGATCCTGCTGGTGCTGCTCGCTGGCTGACTGCTTCTTTCCGCCATTTCTCATCGGCGTTATTCTCCTTATTTTCTTCAGTTTTGTAAGTTTTATCTCCTGAAGGAACCACTTCCAGCTGCAGTAGGCAGTCAATGATATTTAGCCCCACATCACATATACGAGAACTGATCTCGTGGTTAAGTACCACAAACAACGCTTTAAGAATGACCTGAAATTTAAAAGAAAAGGTCACTTAGCAATGCAATAATAAGCACTGTCACAATACACTGGGTTAAGCAAATTTCATTTTTCAAAAATAAAATGCTCAACAGAGCTGTTGATCATAATCCTTTGACCAAGCTCAATAAATATATTTGGCCCCATCAAGATATTTCTACACTAAAAATGAAGGAAAACAACACAGCAAAGCAGAAATTTTATCTTTTGGATGCTTCTATTAATTGTACACCTAGATGCCCAAGGAATCAGTCCAAACCAGTGCAGAAAAATCAAGAAATTTAAAATCACCTGTGTTTGTGTTTCCGCTGGGTTACGTTTCAGTTTGCCTGGATCTGACAAAGCTCACAAAACTCATCACTTCTGCAATTTGGGAATTAGGAGACTATATTCAGCTCAAAATGTTCTTCAAATTATACTCATTATTTTAGGCACAGAGACATAAGTAGACACATTTCAAAAAGCTTTGCACACCAATAATTATTATCTGGGATTTTGCAGTCAAGGTTGAAGTGAGCTCAAACTGAGACACTAACCAATCTCTATGATGACAACTTTAACTTTTGTAATGTATAATTGCTTGAAACATAATTTAAAAGACTTTCTATTGTGAATCTTCAGTGGTGACATTTAAACTCTGCAAGCTGCCAATCACATTCAGGGATGGGATCCACAGTGTAATCCATGACAAGATAGTGAAGGACAGATTGGAACATCCAGAATTTCTTGCACAGAATCCTGAAGAGTGGTCAGATTCAGAGGGATAAAAATGGGAATGGTTACAGATTGCTACCAAATAAAGCCCTACAAATTCTAGGCCCTCACACCTACTGAGAAACTGATTACTTACCATACATCAATGCAGTAAGAGAATGGGTTGAGAAACTTATCAGCCATAATTGAACGGCAGGGAGAGATTAAAAAAAAACTGCAGATGCTGGAATCCAAGTTAGTAAAGCTGGAGGCTGAGAGAACACAGCAAGCCAGGCACTATCAGAAGGTGGAGAAATCGACACTTCTGGTGGATCCCTTCTTCAGGACCAGGTCCCAGCCTCCTGCTTTTCATGATTGAATGGTGGAGCAGACTCAATGGGTTGAATAGCCTAACTTCTGCTCCTATGTCATATGGTCTAACATTTTCATGGTCCAGAGTAGTTTTTTTTTAATCTAAAAGTCATTTTCTGTGACTTCAAATCAGTTTAGTAACAAGTTAAGGAACACACTTTCAAACCAAATTCAATCACCTTGAAGGCCTGCCTACAATAAAGCATGTCTCCTGCCGGACTGTAATCTGTTCCCTATGAGGAGTGACACTGGAGGCCATTGGAAGGCAAAGTGAGCATCTTAATTAGGATGGTCAGCTGTCAAACCTTATAAAGCACAGGGTCGGTGGGAAACTGAAGACAGGGAAAGGGAAGGGAGGAGGTGGGGAGCTCTGTCAGGAGGGTGAGGGGGTTCCACATGAGTCAAAGAAGTCATAGAATCTCTACTGTATGGAAACAGGCCCTTCGGCCCAACAAGTCCACAATGACCTGCTGAAGAGTAACCCACCCAGACCCATCCCCCTATCCTATATTTTCCCCTAGCTAATGCCCCTAACCTACACATCCTTGAATATTATGGGCAATAAAAATGGCAAATTCACCTGACCTGCACATCTTTAGATTGTGGGAGGAGACCAGAGCACCTGGAGGAAACCCACACAGACATGGGGAGAATATGCAAACTCCACACAGACGGTCACCTGAGGCTGGAATCAAACCCGGGTCCCTGGTGCTGTGAGGCAGCAGTGCTAACCACTGAGTCACTGTGCCACCTCCAAGGGATTTCTATGTCCTCCCAAGGGAGAGAAGGCAGCCTGATACTTAAAATTCAGCACAATACACCTGTTCTTGATGAAGCATGTAGACTATTTTGTCAGAGTTCAAATCTGTCTGATACATATGCATTAAAGCATTTAATGATCTAAACTACAATTTTTTAAATTTTATATGTAACTACAAAGCCAGCAGTCCGGGTGCAATGATTGTACTGAGTCCATCCAAGTGGGCATCAAAATATGGGTTCCCTGATTGGGGCTGTTAATCTGGTCCAATCATGGAGCCCTGGCTGACAGAGAAGTGTCAGACATCCTGTTCAATCTGACAGCTGGCTCTGAGGGAGCTGGATCAGTCTCAAAGACTTTCCATGTGTAACTAAAGGGTGATTTGGTGAGCTAATATTGGCCTCTGTGGAGTTATTTCAGTGGCAATGAGCATAAAGCTTGCTCTTGAAGAAATTTGCTTGCAACACTTTGAGTGGGTAAAGTTAAAAATCATACAACACCAGGTTATAGTCCAACAGGTTTATTTGGAATCACTCGCTTTCGAAGTGCTGCTTCTTTATCAGGTGGCTGTGATGTAAGACCAAAAGACACAGAATTTATAGCAAATGATTACAGTTATACAATGACACATTGAACAAACCTAGATTGTTAAGTCTTTCATCTTTTAGAATGGATTTGCTGGCTTTGGGTTCTTTAATATGTAAATCCCAGAACTTTTTTTAAGTCACATTCTCAAGATAATTTAAGATTTTATAATAAAAGGTGACATCTCAGCTCAGTCAATGCCTTAAAGGTGTGAATCAGACCAATCTTGAGTCAGACTGGTTCTATTTCCAATGAAATAAAATTTTTTATTTTGCTCAAAAAATGCAGAAACTGCAAGCAGGCAGTGAATCCATATAATATTTGTAAATTCCATTAAGGAAATAGAACCAGTCTGACTAAGATTGGACTGACTCATACCTTTAAGGCATTGGCTGAGCTGAGATGTCACCTTTTATTATAAAACTTTAGATTATCTTGAGAATGTGACTTAAAAGAAGTTCTGGGATTTACATATTAAAGAACTGAAACCAGCAAATCCATTTTAAAAGATGAAAGACTTAACAATCTTGCTTTGTTCAATGTATCATTGTATCACTGTAATCATTTGCTATAAATTCTGTGTCTAATGCTCTTGCTTCACAACTTCCTGATGAAGAAGCAGAGCTTTGAAAGCTAGTGCTTCCAAATAGACTTATTGGACTATAACCTGGTGTTGTGTGCTTTTTAACTTTGACCACCCCAGTCCAACACCGGCTCCTCCACATTTTGAGTAGGGTAAGCATTTCTGGCATTATGCCTTTATTTGGGAAGCTTGATTCGTTTGATCCTGCCGTTAAAGACTGGGCCCAGTATGTGGAAAGAATGCAATATTTCTTCCAGGCAAATAACATTGGGGCAGATGAAAAGCAATGAGCAATTCTGCTGACAGCTCGTGGACCCATAGCTTTTTAAGCTATTAGGAGCCTAATGTTTTTCTGAATCACCATATACTAAAACCCGTCAAGAGCTGAACAGATTTAGTTAAGGAATATTATAACCCCACATCTCCTCTAATTCGGAGATGCCATTGGTTTTAGGGCGGTACGGTGGCACAGTGGTTAGCACTGCTGCCTCACAGCGCCAGAGACCCGGGTTCAATTCCTGCCTCGGGCAACTGTCTGTTTGGAGTTTGCACGTTCTCCCCGTGTTTGCTCCGGTTTCCTCCCCCAGTCCAAATATGTGCAGGTTAGGTGAATTGGCTGTGCTGAAGGGGTAAATGTAGGGGAATAGGTCTGGGTGGGTTACTCTTCGGAGGGTTGGTGTGGACTTGTTGGGCCAAAGGGCCTGTTTCCACACTGTAAGTAATCTAATCTAAAAGTTATTCGACAACTAGTGGAATTCTTATCAGGATTTTTGATTTGTTTCAGATGACTGGCAGAAGGATTTGACTTTGGTTTAATCCTTAATGAGATGCTGACAGACTGTTTGGTACTTGGTGTAACCAAGCAAAAGTGCCTCATAGCTGAGACCCAACTGGACTTCAAACAGGCACTACAACTGGCTTTTATCACTGGAAAATGCAGCAAGTGGAGCATATAAGTTGCAGGATATTCCGATGGAAGTGGACACTTTCGGCAGTCCAGCTGAGCTTGGGAACACCACTTGAGTTCAGGCAATTGCACAGCCTCACTCAGGACGTATCCTGAACAGAGGGACTCTTGGGAAGCTGACAATGATACCCCAAAACAAAGCCAAGCCTCGGCCAAACGGTTAACATCTCCTGCAGGATTTGGCCCAGCAAACCATCGTAGGTGTTGCCGGTAAGCGGACTTGAGACAGCAAAAGCATTCCATTAGACCTAAGTTGAGTAAGAGAAGTCATTGTTCGGCATCCAGGGCCATATGCTGGTCAGAGACTAGGGACTGGATTTTCATGTTTGAGGTTGGGGGTTAGTAGCTGGGACTATTTCCAGCATTGCAATCCTATCTTTGCCACCAGACTCATGGGAGACAGATCTTCCAGGTTGTGAAGATGCTTGTAGCCAGGCTACGAAGAGAGGGCATTTTAATAATCTCTGTTCCCAAAAGCCTTGGCTTGGAGCTTCTAATTCACTAGCGACTTACCTACATACTTTTAAAACTCCAGATCACTTTAAACACACTTCTCAAGCAGCACTCCCATTCTCATGCCCTTCATTCTCCATTCCTTCAAACTTTCATGTTACCATCAGCCCTCTCACCTTACCCATTATCCATCTTATGAACAGAATTCACCAGCTCTATTATAATACTTGGAAGTCATGGAATAGACCGTAAAACCCCTCAAGTAAACAACAGCCTCATCAGAGCAGCTGTAAAAAGGTAAAGCCACCACAGTCCTACGGGATATAACAGGACTGCTCTCTTATTAGAGGAAGGTGACTGGTGGTGGTTTAACCTAAGGGTCACCACATCACAGGTGAGGGGAGAGGTTAAGAAGGACAATCCTCATGGTAGCCTTAGCCAGTGCAGGAATTGAACCCACATTGTTGGTGTCACTCTGCATTGAAAAACCAGCCGTCCACCCAACTGAACTATGTATAATCAACACATCAATACATTTGAAGGGGGAGTAATTGGATGGGGACTAGACAGTTGCAGAAAAAAATCTTCATAAACCACTCAAACTAAACCAACAGACCTCAAAACTGATATCTAAACTGAATACTTAAAAGCAATGGGAAAAGAAAGCAAAGCATTTGGCTCTCTTCCAGTAGTATGAATTGTGCCATGTATCTTCTAGATACACCTTTTAACTCTCCTTTGACTTTTGCACACAGGCTATTTGGCAGATATAACAAGCCGTCAAGCAGATTGCATAAGAAATGGTTACATCTTCCAATCACAGCACACTTAGACTTGCCTTAGTGAATAGATCAACCCATTTTACAGCATTTTATGTTGAAATGTGAAGGAAACTATAAACCTTAAACATTCTTTCCACCTCCAAACCAAGGATCAGGCCTCTGGACAGCTGGTGTAACAGTTCTCAGGCATTTAAGTCAAGCTTGCTACATGAAAATTAAAATAATCTTACCATGGGCCAGGCTATCAATGAGCCTACAGCACTGTCAGTTTCAATCTTCATAAAAACAAATTATTTCTAGGGGCCCTTTTTTTTACCTGCCTTTGTGAAAATGTTCAAGGATTCAGGGGGAGGAATGGAAGCAGGACCTTTTTTCATTCCACTTGACAGTCATTTTTCTTGGTGCCATTTCTATTTGGTCTAAATTGGGACCATGAAAGTCTGTCCTTGGGCATTCTACATCAAATGGTTAATCTCCCAACTCCCAAGAGCCTTTGCATCATCTACAAGGCACAAGCCAGAGGTATGAGGCTCCACTTGCTTGCATGGATGCAGCAGTACTCAAGAAACCTGATACATCCATGACAAAACATGATTAGCACCCAACTGGCTACATTAATCATTAATTCCCTGTGCCATAGGCGCTGTATGGTTGCAGTGTTTATGACTTAAGAGAGATATTGAGACATTCCTTCAACAGCATCTGCCAAGTCCTCGACCTAACCTACAGAGAAGAAAAAGTGAAGCAGGTATTTGGGACGCCACCAGGATTGGGCTCTCTTGCAAGACATATACCATTCCTGCATTGTTGCTGGAATAAGTTCTTAGAATCTTATACCTAATCACAATACAGGAGTACCTTCAATGCACCCACATCAACAGTTAAGTAGGGAATTCAACAGCAAATTCCTGAGGTACATTTGGAGCCATTTCACTGTTGCCTATATCCTGTGAATTAATAATTAAGTGAAAAAATCTGAAGCATAATTTAAATCACACCTAGTGTAACAATTGACCACATGCAACTGCATAGTAATTAAAGGAAATCTTTTGGTCTGGTTTAGTGTTAGCAGTAGGTTTTTGTGTATATTATCCAGGTCTCACTGCACTTTCACTGATTGCAATCATGATTCCACTGTAGCATGATTGAGCGGTGGCTCAGTGGTTGGCACGGCTGCCTCAAAGCACCAGGGTCCCAGGTTTGATTCCAGCCTAGGGTAACTGTCTGTGTGGAGTTTGCACATTCTCCCGTGTCTGTGTGGGTTTCCTCACACAGTCCAAAGATGTGCGGGTTAGGTGAATTGGCCATGCCATATTGCCCATAGTGTTAGGTGCGTTTGTCAGAGGGAAATGGGTCGGTGTGGGTTACTCTCCGGAGGGTCGGTGTGGACTGGTTGGGCTGAAGGGCCTGTTTCCACACTGTAGGGAATCTAATCACTGTTTCACCACAGAATGCTCATCTTTCTGCAAAGGTGCTGACTGGAATATAACATATTCCATAATCTGCAATCCATGTTTAAAATTAACACCACACATGCAATAACTCTTTTGTAATGTATAAACTATTGAGAATATAATTGTATAAACAATTTTTTTAAAAAAATCTGTTAAGTACATGCATAGAAGAAACAAACATTTGCCTAGATAATAGAAGTACTTTTCGCCTCTCATATTTTCTGTTGTGTACTTTAGCTCTGGTTCTCAATTTACCTTATATGCAATGACCACAACTGGCTGATTGTCTGTGATAAAATACAATTTAGAATGCAGTTGCAGTCTCCTTCTGTTAATTAAAAACAATGCAATTATACAGCAGTTCACACTTTTGCTAAAAGGGCATTTCTGTGCTTTAGCAATTTAAATCAATTGAGAATTTGAAGTAAGCAACTTTGAATTAGGATTGGACTACAGGTATAGATAATTAGAAACTGGATATCCATTTTTAAACATCAGTGTGGTCTTTCTGCATTAATGAAAAGTTATCTTTCATGATTAAAAAAGAATTACCCCAAGATCAAGCATTCCATTTTTCTTGACAAAATAGTTAGTGCCTTCCATGTTTTCTGTTTCCTCAAGGCTGCTGTAGTTGATACAGGAATCAGTCAGACTTCGAGGCAGGTTGGCACATGCCAGTGGCTCATGGGGCAGTTCAGGTATAGCCACTTGGTTACACAACTTTCGCATGTGTTCACTGAAGAAATCAGAATATCCCACATTGAAGGAAGCGACTGTGGTGTTGAAAGTGGCTACAGTAATTGTGGAAATTTGTGACCTCACTGCAAAATATAAAATCAGTTTAAGATTTCACTTCACAACGTTGAACTCAATTGTCAACACTCCAATCTTAAAAACAGAGGACAACAACCCAGATCTTCCTGGATCAAGCAAATAGCTAAGTAACCCGCTCCTCGTGCCAATTCATGTCTCAGTCTTTTCAGGTTCGTTTTCTAGGCATGGTTTTCAACAAGAATGGCAAATCAGAAACCACAGGAAGAGAACAGCACAACCTATAGTTACCTCTTCTGCATGAACAGATCAATATTGGCATGTCGTAGAGACATAGAGATGTACAGCACAGAAATAGACCCTTCAGTCCAACTCATCCTTGCCGACCAGATATCCTAACTTAATCTAATCCCATTTGCCAGCACTTGGCCTATATCTCTCTAAAAACCCTTCCTATTCATATGTCCACCCAGATGCCTTTTAAATGCTGCAATTGTACCAGCCTACACCACTTCCTCACGCATCACTATACAGCTCATTCTATGCACACACCACTCTCTGCATGAAAAAATTGCCCTTTAGGTCTCTTTTATATCATTCTCCTCTCAACCTAAACCTATGCCCTCTTGTTATGGTCTCCTTCACCCCAGGGAAAAGACTTTGTTTATTTATCCTATCCATGCCCCTCATGATTTTATAAACCTCTATAAGGTCACCCCTCAGCCTCTGATGCTCTAGGGAAAACAGCCACAGCCTATTCAGCTTCTCCCTATGAGGTCTATTTAAGAGGTGTATTTTATTCTGGTTTCTTTTAAGAGAGAGATTGAATGAGAGGCACCAAGCAGTCTGTGGTAATGTAAACAGCTTGAGGGTCCCTGGGAATTTTTAAAAAAGTTGGAATAATAGAAGCAGCGTGGATGGGTGTGGCCAGTTCTCACAGACCAGGGTTTCCAATTTTTAAAAGCAAAAATAGCTTTTAGATTCAGCAGATGCTGCTGGAATTTTGAAAAATATAGAAGCTGTTTACCCCCTCTCTTGGTTACAGCTAGAAGTTGGGTTTTCTCTTTCCACTGTGAGCATTGCATGCGAGAAAATCGGATTTCTGAATTTGCCTTTTTTTTGCCAAGGCGTATGCTTATGGGATGTTACTGTATTGGAACAGTTAATAATTACTGTATCTATTATTCTGTTAAGTTTACCAACAGAGTCAAGTTATTCAAAGCACTTCTTTCTATTGTTTCATTTTAACGGTAGTTTTTGAATAAATTGTGTTTTACTTAACATGGCGTAGCTTGACTAGTTGAATTGCATCTGGAACACAGCACTTTATATTTAGCTTTAAAATAAGAAAAAGTTAGGTCTAAAATATTTTGAGGGGATCTGATCATACACCAACAGGTGTAAGGGAGCCCTTTAACAATATTAAAAGGTAGGCTGCTGTTGAAGAACTGAGGTGGGACTTCTAACCAGCCCTCCTCTATACCTACATTCCTCACGCATTCTGTCACAGCTCACAAAATGCATTGAACCAAATCCTGTGACAAAGGCAAAAGTCTTAGGCAAAATCACAAATCACGAGTCGGGTATGCATTTCGCAAGCCCTGAATGTACACAAGTCAGATTTTCCAAAGCCCAGATGAAAATAGGGCATGTGAATCCAAATTCATTCTCTATCTTCGCTTTTTTTCGGAGCCTAAGTTGGAGCAGAGAGATAGCTTGTCATGTAGGTTCATGAAATTGGACATTTTGAATCTTGTTCTTCTTTCATTCAATTTGACTTTTTCAATCCAATTCTTATTTTAAAAGGATGTTGTTCTAAGATGATACGTCAATATCTTTCCTTCTGGAACTATTTTGCAACTGTAATTTATAGAAAATGGGATTGGAGTTTTCACTTGGATTCATGCAAAAGATTGCAGAATGTCAAGCACAAACATCTTTAGTGTAAACAATAACTCAATTATGCTTTTCACTGGTTTAAAATATTGCGTTAGGAGCATTCTGCTCATTTTGCAAAACTGTTCACAACTTCCTGATGAACTTGCGATGATTGAGAGAATCTGCAAATAACACTGTGCAGGGGTTCCAGGGTGCAATTCAAAACAAAAAGTCGGTCCTTTTGCGCATAAAAATGCCAACAGGCAGATAAATTTAAATACATACAAAATCTTTTTAAGAAAGCAGCTATAGTACACTAATATAACTAGCAAATGGTTCTGTAAATATTCAAAAAGCTGTTTTTATATTTGTGAAGGAAAACAAAAAATGCTGGAAATACTCAATCAATCTGGCAGCATCGGCAGGAAGGAAATGGAATTAACATTTCAGGACAATGAGCTTTTATTGAGCCATTTAAAATTGGATTACACACAACGGATGATGTGATGAAATGTGCTTATGTTTTCTGAACTAAGTTCAGCTGTGTTAACCACAAGCTACTACTTATCATCTGCACCCAAAATGGAAACTCCTACCAAAGGGTGGCTGCAGCTTTACTGAATGTACAACTTACCTTCTTTAACTGTGTTATCTCCATGACTGTTGGAGTGATCAGGTATATCACTCAGCAAGGTATGATGGGAATGGGAATGCTTAGCACTCATGCCTTCCATTTCTGTTGCTGTATCTGAACTCCCTCGGCGTGTAAATTTCCCTGTAAATGCAGAGTTCTTTTCTTAGAAATGCTAACAAAATATATAAAACAACAAGCAAGAGTGTTATAGTAAAGATGAATTTTAAGGCCATCTGCCAGAATATTTGCTTTCTACACGGTTGCTCATGTAACATATACCTCGGAGACTGGGCTATTTTTGAGTCAGATATCTTGAAGCTTATTTACAACACTACAATATTACAGACTAGTAATAACTCAGTGTCTGAGTTTGTGTTTCCTGATACATTGCAGATGTATAACTGACTGGCTGCACTGATTCCATTATGCAGAAAGAATGACTGAAGGTGAGGCAGGTAACTTCATATCAGGTCATGATATGTTGTAATGCCATGCAGCTCTCACAGAAGTGCAGACTTATCTGGTCTGGAATTTAGGCCTCAGTACAACATGAAGGAGAATCATAAAATGAAATTGATGACCTGTCAATTACCTGGGGTGCAAAGACAATATCACCAGACTAGTAATTTTGAGACCTAGGTTGATGATGTGGGGTTATGGGTTCAAATCCCACCATGGCAGATGGTGAAAATTGAATTCAATAAAAATCTGGAAATAGTGCAACCATCATCAATTGTCATAACAAAAAATAACTGGTTCACAAATGCCCTTTAGGGAAGTAAATCTGTATTCTTACCTGCTCTGGGCTACAGATGACTCCATGCCCACGGTAATATGTTTGATTCTTAGCTGCTCTCTGATATGGCTCAGGAAAGCCACTCAGTTGAAGAGGCAATAAATGTGAGGCAATATATAGGTCCACCCCGTAATGTCTACATCCCGTGAACAAATAATAAAAAAATCCCTCACCTCCTCCTGACTTGTCTCCCATCAGGCAAGACAGGCGCTCCTGGGCTAATTAAGGTCCTTAAGTAAATACCCTACTATGTTGGGTTCGCTATGTTGAACTGCTGCCAAGTAGGAAGGTTACTTCATTTGGCCAGGGAGGATCCCCTGCGTCCATTAGCATCACATACCCTCTACAAAGACTATACCTTTCCCTCCCACACTTGACTCAATGAAGGTTATCCTCAGCATGTTACAATTGCATGGCAACTGGGTTCCTGGTCAATGTGGTGGTGATGTTCTTTTTGGTCAAAAGAGTAGGTAATCCATCCCTCCACTATCCCCTACCCCTGTAACATCTGCCCAACTGGGTTCAATATTGTAATTTGATACCTACTGCATCCCTAACAGAGTTAAGTTTTGTAAGCACCATACAAAGATCACTACGTGGAAACAAAATTACTTTGTAATGAGTTAATTACTTTGTTATTAACTTGAAAAAAGTTAAAAGACTTGGTAGTTGACATACTATGCAATGCAACCTCTTTCACAAATAAAGGGAATTTATTTGTTAAGTAGTGCAATTTTCAAAGCGTTTGAACACCAGGGGAAGACGCCAAACACATCACAAGGACTTCCTTGTGGAAGGATTTGCTGAGAAATAGGAAGGAGAGACATTCGCTAATGTTTCTATGCACCACCTTATGTTGCCTGAACAAAGAAGAAATACTTAAATGTTGATTAGTGGCAAAAAGCAAGTAAGGTAACTCAAATATCATTAAATTCTTCAACTAAAACCAAGGCTAATAAGCTGACATGGGGAGTAAAAACGAAATGAAAATGGCTCACAGAAAATAAGAATAGTTAACAGTTGATAAAACTGTTGTCAGCATGCAACTAGTAGACAGTAAGAGAGGGAGTGGGGCGTTTTAGAGATAAGGAAGATGATACGTGCTTGGAAGAGCAGGGTAAGGTTAAAATGAGTACTTTTTAAAAATCAGCATTTACTCAAGACTAAGGTGCTCATAAAATATCAGGAGATGTGGAGGAATAGGATAGCATGAACATTGATTTTCAGGATGTGCCGGAAAGCCTGCTTATGCTGAGAGTGGATACGGAACCTGGTCCAGATAGCTCATGTCCCCAGTTGCTAAGGGAAATGCAAATGCAGAAAGCTGAAGGATGAGCCTTAATTGTCAGTGGAGGTGCCAGAAGTCTGGGGAGTGTCAAATGTAATATTTGTTCAAGAAAGAGTGTAAAAGAAAATCTGAATAACTACAGTCTGGGTCAGTTTAACGTAATGGACTGGGTCAGGTTTCAGAAGCAATAATTAGAGAAAACATTTACAGGCATTTGAAGAGGTTTGAGTACAAAGAAGAGCAAATTTGAATAACTTAATTGAATTTTGATTTTGTATGGAGAACATTGAAGGGAATGCACTAGACATTGTCCATTATAGGTTTTTAGAAGTCATTTGTTCAATTTTCACACAGAAGGCAGGTTATCAAAATTGAAGCTTATGAAATTGACAGTTCAAAATAGGAAGGCTTCATAAAATAAAGAATACTATGGTAAATGGTTGCTTTCAGACCGGAGGATGGTAGACAGTGGCGTTGCCCAAGGATCAGCACTGCTTTTCAATCATTTGGTCACTGGAATACAGAGAAAAATCTACAAGTTTTCCGATGATATCAAATTGGAGCTGGCAAAAACGTTGGGCCAATATCAACTCTTACGGACTGAAGGACAATCAGAATGGAGAAAACAATGGCAGATGGAATTTGATTTGCATTTAGAAAGAAAACATGAGGAGAGAGAATGAAGCCTAAATAGCACATTTTTAAAGAGAATGGCAAGACGAGAGACCTGTGTGGCCATGTGCAAAGATCATTAAAGATGGTGGGATACAATGAAATAGTAGCATGTAGTATCTTGGACTTCATAAGTGGTCACATGAGTGCAAAGTCGAATCGGCGGGGGAAGGGGTTGTTAGTTAAGATGCACTTTGTCAAAGTTTGGCACAATAAGTAAGTGTTAGTGACTTGGATTTCAACATCTATGACGTTAGTAGAAGTGAAGGTAATCAATGAGTTCAGAAGGAAATTGGATAATATTAGACTTTAGAAGAATGAAAGAAGGCCTTATTTTAATGTATAAGATTCTTAGGTGGCTTGACAGGGTAGATGCAGGAAAGTTGTTTCTCCTTGCGGGAATGGGCAGGTCCAGAGGGCATAGTCTAACAGTAACACTCGGAAGAAGATCACACTAGGCTTGAAATGTTCATCCTGTTTCTCTGTCCACAGATACTTCACAAGGCTCAGCAACTTCCGGGTGTCCAGCGCAGTTGAGACAGCGTTTCTTCCAGCCAGCGCAGGGAGAGCAAACACAATGTGGAGGAGATGGAGCCCAGAATGACAGCGAGAGAGGTACACCGGCACCTGCAATGGCAGTGAGAGCAGGCAGCCTAAGGTCTCCCAGAAGATCTGGCAGTGATGAGTGTGGGGACATTTGAGCCAGTGCTGGGAGAGAATGTGAGTCCAACATGGCTAAGCACTTACAAAGGACTGTAATGTTGAACCTTTAACTT
Organism: Chiloscyllium plagiosum; assembly: GCF_004010195.1. Lineage (NCBI taxonomy): Eukaryota > Metazoa > Chordata > Chondrichthyes > Orectolobiformes > Hemiscylliidae > Chiloscyllium > Chiloscyllium plagiosum. The sequence goes on along the minus strand of NC_057716.1, from coordinate 12,162,838 downwards.
TATTTCTTTATTTTTCTACAGATTTTGTACCTGGGTTCCTTTGTACCGAAGATGACATCGGAAATGGCGACTTTGTACTCTTTTCCACATTACTCCCATATCCCTGTACTTGAATACACATGACAATAAAATCTAATTCTAAAGAATGGACAGAGATGAGGAGGAATTTCTTCTCTCACAGGATACTGAATACTTCATTGTGCTGTCAGGGTGAGTGGTTAAATGTATCCAAGGCTGAGATAGACAGGGTTTTAATTAGTGAGGGAAACAAGGATGATGGGGAAATTGGAGTTGAGGATTAACAGATCAGGCATGATCTCATTGAAAGATTGGACACACTCGATGGGGTGAATTGCTCACTTCTGCCCCTGTAGCTTATGGTCTTATAACCAACTGACAGAAATAAAGTCGCAGGGCAACAGAAACATGGGTCTGAGTATATTTTTTTTCAGAGGACTCCAGCATAAATTGATGAAAAACATTCCTTTTCTTCCTAAATGACTGGATTGTATGGCTGGAAATCGGGTGAGCCAACCTCCACACTCATGTCAAGTATGACGCCAAACTGACATTGTCCTACCTCTTTCTGTCAATACAGAAAGTGAAGTGGCTGTCAAAATTGTCCTTTGAGAAAAGAAATACAACCAACTCTTGAGCTCGTCGAAAAGCCACTCAGCTGGAATTTGTCATCGTGCACTGTATTTCTCGATAGGGTCATCAGAAAAGTATTGAATCATTTCAGGTATGAGTAGGCAGCAGCAAAAAGAAGTGGATGGAAAGGCTTCCAAATGGGACCACGGTTGCAAGAAGCAGGCTGCTGCTCTACGTGGCAGTGTGGAGGAGACTTTGCTCAGGTTTTATTGGCTGGCAAAGCAATTAAGTTAAGAGGTCCAGTTCTGAGGAAGGGTCACTGGGTCTGAAAAGTTAACTCTGATTTCTCTTCACAGATGCTGCCAGACCTGCTGAGCTTTTCCAGCACCTTCTGTTTTTGTTTCTGATTTACAGCAACCGCAGTTCTTTTGGTTTTTATTTTGTGTTTAACTCACTGCCACAAACTTTTAGGGCGTGCCTACCTAGAGAAGAAGTTCTGCTCCTCTCTCCAACAGGATTTCTATTCCAATCCTTCTTCTCGTCCACCGACATGAATCTCACTGTCGCTCCTTGTGTTTGATCAGGTATTTGCTAAAACATGTTTCCACAGGCACATTACATTGCTTGGTGATTGCCTCTGGCTCAACGGTTCTGAGGAAGGGTCACCAGACCTGAAAAGTTAACTTTGATTTCTCTTCACAGATGCTGCCAGACACGCTGAGCTTTTCCAGCAATTTCTGTTTTTGTTTCTACATTGACATGGTAGGGGACCTTGAAGGCACAATCCAACCTTTGAAGTGATTCAACACTTCATACCCTTCCACCAGATGTCCCATGCTGGTGTTCAGTAGGACCTGGAGGGCTGTCTTTCTAAGGCTAATTGGTCAGCAGATCCCCACCAGACTGCCGGTAATTGGCTGCCTGAAGGTTGAGTCGACAGACTGAAAAGAGGAGCTGGACATAGAGGATCACATTCCTGTTCCACCTGCCCTCATCCTGCCAGAAACCACGAAATCCAGACCTATGACCTTAGGCCCCAAAATGATCATTTAAAGAGTACTTTTTCGAAGAAACTGAAATGCACAGCAACTAGACATATGACAACAATGTTAAGTAACCATAAGCATCTGGTTTTATCATTTGTGGCTCACCCAGTATTGTAGCTTGCCACCCGCCTCTCTCCAAACCACGCCTTTCTTCTCCAGCTCCAGAAAAGCTTCCAAATGAAAACGTGCTTCGGGTTGGTGACACATCTAAATGATCCTCATGAAGGAGGAATGGCATCCCCATTCGCCGCTGCCGCTTTTTACCCGGGTGATGGAAGGGGATCGAGCCTTTCCGCTCACGCTCCTCTTTCCGAGTCTTGAACTTGTACACACATAAGGTAGACACATAGGGTAGACAGTGAAATACTTTTTCCTAGGATGATGACGTCAGCTTGTACAAGAGGGCATAACTACAAATTGAGGGGTGATAGGTTTAAGACAGATGTCAGAGGAAAGTTCTTTACGCAGAGTGGTAGGGGTGTGGAATGCCCTACCTGCTAATATATAGTCAACTCAGCCACATTAGGGAGATTTAAACAATCCTTAGATAAACACATGGATGATTTTGGGATAGTGCAGGGGGACGAGCTGAGAATAGTTCACAGGTCGGCGCAACATCGAGGGCCAAAGGGCCTGTTCTGCGCTGTATTTTTCTATGTTCTATGTTCTATAAGGTAACAGGTTTTATTGTTGAGTAATACATCTGAAGTGAGTCAAAAACTATTTTTTCACATTTAACACTTTAACTTCTGGATTACCATCAAGATTTGCTGACTAATGTTACTCTGGCACATGCAATCCCCAATTTATTTAGTTTAGTTAAAATAGCTTTGAGAAAATCTAGGTTCACAATGTCAATAAATTAAACCAATAAAAATATCTAATATGCCAATAGTTTAAATTAATGCTGATTTTATATAGCTATTAGCATTTAGCAGTACTGGCAATCATCTTTCGTATACCGACGACCTTGTTCTGAACATTGTGGGAATATTAAAAATAAATTCCAAGCGTAAGAATAGAATATTGACTGAAGCTATAGCACTGATTTTCCAATTCATTTTTATTTGCCCCAATAAATATCTGTGCAAGATTTCTTTACCTTTTTGAAGATATTCATTCCAAGGTCACTAGAAAGGTCTGGAACAGCTTGTCGTCTCAAGTTTGTCACAGACACCTTAGAAAATGTTTCAGAACTGAGGGATTTTTCCTCTTCATTGCACTTCATAGTAAGATCCTTGAAAAAAAAGTATAAACTATAAATGAGGCAAAAACATTTTTGTGAAAATCTTAATCTTTTTACTTAGTCTCACACACACGCAGGGTAAATATAGCACAGAGTTAGTAATTGTGAATGAACAATCCAATTTAAAACTCCACTTACTTGATTTTATAAACCACTGATTTTACCCAACATTCAACAAGCTGAAGGGCATGAAGATAATATTACAGTGCACACCAATACCACTATTTATGTCCACCTGTTGGTGTGATATTAACTCTAAAAGTCACCAGTCAGTGATCAAGTAAATAACCATACTGTGTAAATATTAATCAGATTATGCAAGTTACTCAGAAAGAAAAATCTCCAAACTTTGAAAAATGATGTTAAATCTTTAGCCATGTATTGCAAGATAGATGAATGTGTAAAGTAGTGTTTCAGATTTCAGAAGAAGCTGAGTTTTTTGCTGCAAGCATCGCCTAACACTGTCTGAGGAGTTTGAATTCAAGGACACAGGTCATTCAGTGGACAGTAAAGTTCTGAAAAGGCACAGTGAAGAGCGCTAATCAACAAGGGACTTGGATTGCATATCCAGAAAATAAAGTATACATAAATTATCTTTTAAAAATCATATTTTACACCCTCTACTGTTTTTTCCGTTTAATAATTCCTCCTATAACGAGCATGTAAACTGGAGGTACAAGAGTTTGGAAGAAAATTAAATTGATTTCTAGTTGAATATTTTATTCACATTTTACTTAAAGTTATAAAAAGGAAAATAGAAGTCCAAGCCAAAAATGCATGTTCTAGGTATGGCCCAGAAGGTTGCCAAGTCAGCTTGGAAAGAAACAGTTATATTTAAGGCATTTGGGTAGTGCCTAAGAGAAGCAGTTATATCATCAATTGTACCTTCAGGTTAGATGCAAGGCGAAAAAATTAAAATCAGCCAATGCTTCCACTCGCGATTACTCTTCAGGAGCCTCTATTAATAATATCAATTATGGATCTTTCCGTGAATCCATTCAGCTGTGCAGCATCCCATTCATATGGCCTTTTGATACAACGCAGGATAGAACACTCCACTGAAGGTACATACGATCAACAATGTAACTCAAAACAAAAATAAATGGACAGTTATTCCAGATCATCGGGGTCGATACTTCTGTCCAGGACTGGGGGAATGCAGCAATGTTGGAGATGCTTTCAAAAAATGGGAACCTTGTCTTTGGACACAAGAGATCCCAGGCAGTGTACAAAGAAGAAAAGAGTACTCCTCCCTAGTTTCTGGATCAGATTTTTTGCTCCCTTCCATAAACAATATCACAAAAGAAAATGGACAATCTGACAATGACTTCAAAAGACTCTATTGACGTCAAGGCACTTTGTGATCACTTTGGATTGTGAAAAGCGCAGTATAAATGCAAGTTATTTCTTTCATATTTGCACACTAGAAATTAGGTATTAGGAATATCTGCACATAGAGACTCACAGGAATTTGAATTGGCTGAACACAGCTGAATTTCATGCAGAATACAGCCTGTCGGCCCTGAGTTTTAAAAAAATTTTAAACAAAATTTAAAATCTCCCCCCACAGCAGCAGCTTGTCTCCTTATGCTGTGAAAAGTGCCTGGGGATGGGACTCTCATCCACGCACTTTGTAATCAACATGGTCATGACGGTCATCCCAAATATTGGTTGCAGTCTAGGTTGGGTCACTAGGGTGACGGGAACTTCTAACGATGCAGGAAATATCAGACGTAGAATTGTAAAGTGTACTGTCTGGATAGAGGTTGGAACTGTCCGGATAGCTGACAGGGAATAATGTCCAGGTAGAGGTCAGAGGCATCTTTCCAGGTAGAGCTCAGGGCACATTGTCCGGATGGAGCTCAGGGCGAACTGTCCGGATGGAGGTCAGGGGGAACTGTCCGGATAGAGCTCAGGGGGAACTGTCCCGATTCAGAGCTCAGGGGGAACTGTCTGGAAAGAGCTCGGGGGGAACTGTCCCGATAGGGCTTGGGAGGAACGGTCCGGATAGAGGTCCGGGGGAAATGTCCGGAGAGAGGTCAGGGGGAAACTGTCCGGATAGAGCTCAGGGGGAACTGTCCGGTTGGTGCTCTGGCGGAACTGTCCCGATTCAGAGCTCAGGGGGAACTGTCTGGAAAGAGCTCGGGGG
>NC_057716.1:12124178-12155246 GCF_004010195.1 Chiloscyllium plagiosum | reverse complement strand
AGTGGATTTTTCCGACCAGAGCTCAGGGGGAACTGTCCGGATAGAGCTCGGGGGAACTCTCCGGATAGAGCTCAGGGAGAACTCTCCGGATAGAGCTCAGGGAGAACTCTCCGGATAGAGCTCAGGGAGAACTGTCCCGATAGAGCTCAGGAGGAACTGTCCCGATAGAGCTCAGGGGGAACTGTCCCGATAGAGCTCAGGGGGAAATGTCTGGAAAGAGATCCGGGGGAAATGTCCGCGTAGAGTTCAGGGGGAACTGTCCGGATAGAGCTCAGGGGAAATTGTCTGGGTAGGGGTCAGAGGGGATTGTCTGGCTAGAGCTCAGGGGGAACAGTCTGGAAAGTGGATGAGGGAGTTTTCAGGGGAAACTGTCCGGATAGAGCTCGGGGGGATCTGTCCGGATAGAGCTCAGGGGGAACTGTCCGGATAAGGCTCAGGGGGAACTGTCTGGATAGAGCTCAGGGAGAACTATCCAGATAAAGCCCAGAGGTCACTGTCTGGATAGGGCTCAGGGAGAACTATCCGGATAGAGCTCAGTGGGAACTGTCCCTATAGAGCTCTGGGGGAACTGTCCGGATAGAGCTCAGGGGGAAACTGTCTGGATAGAGGTCCAGGGGAAATGTCCGTGTAGAGTTCAGGGAGGACTTTCCAGATAGAGCTCAGGGGAAACTGTCCGGGAAGAGCTCAGGGGGAATTGTCTGGATAGTGGATGGGGGAGTTTTCCGACCAGAGCTCAGGGAAAACTGTCGGGATTGAGCTCAGGGAGCACTGTCGGGATAGAGCTCGGGGGGAACTGTCCGGATAGAGCTCAGGTGGAAGAGTCCGGATAGAGGCCGAGTGAACGGTCCGGATAAACTGTCAGGATAGAGCTCAGGGGGGAGAGTCCGGATAAACTGTCTGAATAGAGGTGTGGGGGAACAGTCCAGATAAAGGTCGGGACTGTTGTCCAGAAAGAGTCCAGAGCTCTCTGTCCAGGCAGAGGTCAGGACGGACTGTCCGATTCGCTGTAATGATAGCGATCAAAGTGAGCCATTAAAACATTATAGGTTTTTGACCCTTGAATATTTGTGAAAACCTTCCTGTTAAATATGAACAGTGCCTACTATTTCACTCTGTCAGAAGCCTGATGGCCATCATGACAAGATTACTGCTACAACACTTCATGGTGTTCCCCAATTCAGAGACTGAATGACAGCTCCAAATACTTTTTAATTCACGAAGTTGGGCTGTGAAATTTTGTGTTTACTTTCCTATCGGATTAAAGAAAATTATATATAGTGAACACATTTTTTCGATAGTGTCTTTTTAAATAGCGATTTCATTAATAGCCTGTTGAAGGCAGGGACAGGATTCTGATTGTAGGTGATCAGCCATGATCACAGCGAATGGTGGTGCTGGCTCAAAGGGCCGAATGGCCTACTCCTGCACCTATTGTCAATTGAATGCTTTCTATAACCTCAGCAAGAATCCTGATGTCTGTCCATGGTGGGTTCTGGATGATTTGGCATCGTTAATGCAAGGGCAAAGAGTAGTTGGCATGTGCTGACACTACTATAAGTTGGCAGAAGAGCTATGAAGAACCAAAGTTTGGGCAGAGGGCAATAGAGTTCCACAGAGAGAATAAAAAGAGAAGAATATGAAGAGAGCGGCATGAGGTGAAACCCATTGGCATAGATGGAGCAGGAATGAATGCTGTTTTTTGTTTAATGCTCTTTAAATTGTCAGCAAAGTGCTTGATCACTGAGGCCACTGATGGGCCCTCATGGCTCCACACCTGGACAACCTCCAAACTCCCTCTGGGGCTATAATTCCCATTTTTATGTCCCTGCCCAACCTCTAGTCAAGAATGAAAATTGGAACACCTGCAACACTTTTTTTCTCAGTCCAACTCTCAGATCCTGACTGTACGTTCCCGATTTGAAAAAAATCAGGCCCCAGGATTTCCCCGAAACAGCAAGTTCTGAAAGTAATGTGTAAACTTAAACAGGAAATGAGTTGAAGAGATTGATGGGTTACTTGCACTGTAAGGTTCTGAGTTGGAACATTCAAAGCAATCCCGGTGTAGAAATGTATTATTAAAGAGCAAAGGTCTGAGTTTAATTGTTCCATACCTGTGTTTTATGAGTGTTAACCAGCGAAGGAGCTGCAGCTACCATGGAACTACTGCGTGGTCTGGGTAAGTGAGTTATTTCAGGCTCAGAGGGTCTATCTGGCTTCTCCTCTAGAATCTGTCGAAGCCTTTGTAAGGAATACATCAGTGCCCAGTGAATACCTTCTTCAGACCAATGGGGCTGCAGCAGACAGCGCATTACGGCAACATCAAAATAGGTGGCATACCGAGATTTCTGACTTAGTGGTATGGTCATTGAAGTTCTGTAACAGAGATCATTTACTTTTCTTAATGAAAACAGTAAGTTGGTCAGAATCATGTGCAAAATAATTATCACATTAATACATGAAGGTGTAGAATTTTTTACTTGGACTCGAACAATTATTTCATAATTCCAGCTGACCCTTCCCCTTTCATTTTACATATTGGGCACAAGGAGGGGTCAGACGTTTGTGGGTTTCAAATCCCCCTCCTGGACCTGAGCACAAACTCTAGGCTGACATTTCCATGCAGGTTTGTGGAAATTCTGCACTGTGGGAGATGCCTTCTTTCAGATGAGACATTACACCAAGACCTTGTCTGCACACTTCAGTCCATGGAAAATATCCCATGACATAACATACAGGAAAAAGAGCAGGTGGGCTATATCTGACCAATATTTGTCCCCACAGTCAACGTCACAAAGAGAGATCACCTTGTCATAAAGACACTGCAGTTGGGTGGGAAAAAGCTGGATGCATTTTGGCTCCTGAAGTTGATACTTTGCAACATTGGCGATATTTCAAAAAAGTACTTCCATAGGCTTGAAATTAAATATTCTACATCATGGCCAATTAATGTAATCTCAAATGCCTTGCACTATCCACACTGGTATTTTATCTACAGCAAACAGAGGTTCATGCCAAGTGAGTAGCCTGGTAGCATTAGCTACACGATTAATGAAGGGCAAGATAGGATACCTTCTTCAGAGTCCCCTGTTGCTCTTTGCCCCAGTCCCATTGCTATATTCCCCTCTAGTTCTTCTGATCCAGGTCTCTCAAATCAAGTCCCTCAACCTCTCCAAAAGTCTCTCACCTACCTTCAAACAAACTGAGTGGCAGATCTCAAAGATGGGATTTCCACCCAAATGGGGGCAGAGGTCTGCCTTTAGCCAAATAACACCCCACCAAATGCCAGATGGTTGTGTGACAGCCAGTACTGAAGGGCTCATGTTCCCACCAATACTTCATGTTATTCATTCATGGGGATGTGGGCTTCAGGGACTATGCTAATGTTTACTGCCCATCCCTGACTGGCCTAAAAAATGAGGTGGTGAGCTGTCTTCTTAAACCTTTGTAGCCCATTTTAAGTACACTCACAATGTTGTTAAGGAGGGAGTTCCAGAATTTTGATCCTTCTCTGGTAAAGGAATAATGGCATAATTCCAAATCAGGGATGTTGATAGGTTGGACAGGAAATTGCAGGTGAAAGTGCTCCTGTGCACCTTCTGCCCTTGTCCTTCTGGATGGCTGTGATCATGTTTTTCAAAGGTGATGCCTATGGAGCCCTGGTGAATTTTCACAGTGCACCTTATAGATGGCACACTCTGCTGCAACTGATCCTGAGGGGAGGAGGGAGTGAATGTTGCCAGGAGAAAGTGAGGTCTGCAGATGCTGGAGATCAAAGTTGAAACTTTATTGCTGGAACAGCACAGCAGGTCAGGCAGCATCCAGGGAACAGGAGATTCGACGTTTCGGGCACAGGCCCTTCTTCAGGAATGAGCCAATCAATTGGGCAGTATTGTCGTAGATAGGGTCAAGCTTCTTGAGTGCTGTTTAAGGTACACTCATCCAGGAGAGTGGAATGTAGTTTATCAAATGGTTAAATTCTCTCTCGTTGGTATTGGTCATTGCCTGGCATTTTTCTGGTGTACTGCTGCAACTGATCCTGAGGGGAGGAGGGAGTGAATATTGCCAATCAACTGGGCAGTATTGTCGTAGATAGGGTCAAGCTTCTTGAGTGCTGTTTAGGGTACACTCATCCAGGAGAGTGGAATGTAGTTTATCAAATGGTTAAATTCTCTCTCGTTGGTATTGGTCATTGCCTGGCATTTTTCTGGTGTAAATATTACTTGCCACTTGCCTAGCCATGTGTGAAAACAAACACCACACCTCACTGTTTTCTGGCCTAATGCCAATTCTTTTATCTGTGCTACTACAGACCCTGCTTTTCATTGAAAATCAATTTTGTTCACCAACCTTTTATGTGGTACTTTGTCACTAATTTTTTTGAAATCCATATTGGCAATATACATTGCATATAATTGATAGATCTTCTTGATAGTCCATCAAAAAATAATATTTAGCTAATCAAACTAGAACTGCCTTTGAACAAATCCATGCTGACTTTCCTTTATTAACACAAATCTCTGAAAGGGATTTCCCCTCCACCTTCCCTCCCTGCTTGTCATTTCGAAAGCCTTCCCACCAACAATGTTAAACTGAATAAAAACTGACCAGTTGGAATGGTAATATACTGTGTCTTTCCCTCTTTTGCATTTTTAATTAAGTACAATGGGAAAAGAACTGTTTAAAAATCAAGGATACTAGAGGATTGCTGTATATTTTGAGCAAATAAACTGCCAAATCATTATAAACACTGTTTACACAGGTATGGGTTCCAGTACTAGTTGGAGTGTAGTTTGCAGTTGAGTTGGGGTCAAACAGTTGTGTACAAATGGAATTTTGCTTAGCAGCAAGAAGCTGATTGGTCTGTGCACTAGGGTCTAGCTATCAAAGGCAAAGGCCTTCTGCTAGTCACCCACTATACAATTAGGTCTCAGGGAGCTGAACAGCTTGGGAACTTGAACTGTACTGTGAGAATCCTTTGGGTCTACATTATTACTCAAGAGCTCTCTCTGTTCTCTGCAGTAAAAGTCACTTTAAGGCAGAATAAAACCAATTGATGTTTATTTCAGTTTATATTTCTTACTATAAGCTGTGATTTTTAACTAACAAGTCCAAGGACTTTCTACCCCCTGTGCCCCCTGCAAACTAGTGAATGTCTCTGGAGAAGGAAGACCAAATAGTGTTCTGACCATAGAGTCATAATGATGTACAGCACAGAAACAGAGCCTTCAGTCCAATTCATCCATTCTGTCCAGAGATCCTAAATTAATCTGGTGAATCCATTAATCCATTAAAAATTAATAATAAGTTAATCCATTTAACCATAAGACCATGAGACATAGGAGCAGACATTAGGCCATTCAGCCCAACGAGTCCGTTCTGCCATTCAGTCAAGGCTGATAAGTTTATCGACCCCATTCACCCAGTTTCTCCCCATAACACTTGATCTCCTTGATATTCAAGAACCTATCTATCTTAGTCTTAAATATACTCTATGACCTGGCCTCAGATGAATTTGACAGATTCATCACCCTCTGGCTGAAGATGTTTTTAATTATCTCTGCTCTAAAATATCTTCCCTTTATTCTAAGGCTGTGCCCTTGGGTCCTAATCTCTCCTACCAATGGAAACATCTTCCCAACGTTTACTCTATTTAGTATTCTGTATGTTTCAATTAGACCTCCCCTCATCCTTCTAAATTCCATCGTGTATAGACCCGGAGTCCTCAAATGTTTCTTATTTGCCAGTATAATTGGCCCATAGCCCTCTAAACCCTTTCTATTCTTGTGCCCATACAGATGCCTTTTAAATGTTGTAATTGTACAGCCTCCACCACTTCCTTTGGCAGCTTACTCCATACATGTGAAAATGTTGCCCCTTTGGTCCCTTTTAAATCTTTCCCCTATCACCATAACCTATGCACTCCATTTCCGGACTCCCCCACCCCAGGGAAAAGATCTCCAAAAGAAGCATTTCAGAAATCCTGTGAACAGAAACTACTGAACTGCTTTCCCAGGCTTTCCTTCCATCCGTAACACCTATGTTTCTTTGACTGTAGACAGTTGTATGTAAGCAAAATGCTTGAAGCTCATGCAATACCGTAACACTGTATATTAAATTTGAAGTTTGCTCACAGTATGTATATCAGGGGGAGTTTATAAAGTGATTACAGATTTAATTAGTAGCTATATGATAATGGTCCATAATTGTTTACCTGGAGCTAGATTCTAATTGTTTGTAATAAATAGTTATTAAGCTTTTGTCAGCGACAGAAACCTTGCTATAGTTTCTGCCAACTGCAGTCAAAGAGACAGATAAATGGAAGAATATGCATCCTTCTAAAATGATTTCAGGAATAGTGGGGCATGATGTTTAGTTTGCTACTCCAGTGAGGCATGGCGGAGCACATTTCCTGATAGTAAGCTACAATTGAATTCAGTAATAGCATTTGGGAATTGGTTAAATACATGAAGTAAGATGGGGAAAGACCAGGGAGTTGAATATAACTTGTTTGGTCTTTGAAAGAGCCTTCGTACATACCATGGGTCAAATATTTTCCTTTGTGGCTGCATTATTCTACAGTTGGTTTCTTTTCTATTTGTTCTAGAAAGTACAATACTTTAAAAGAATACTTTCAAAAAGCAAACTTACAGCAGAATAAAAAAAATCTTTTAGTTGAAAAAAAATGTTTTGGTGACTTATTGTATTTTTTTTCCAAGTTGAGGTAATAAAAACAAGAAAAGGCCAGAATTAAACAGATTTGTGTCTTAAGAGTTTATGAATAAATATTCTTGATCAATTCAATGCAAATTTATTGAGCAGTGATAAAAATGTAAGAAAGTATATTTTGCTTAAAGCTGAGTAGTGTGACCAATCAAATTACATCTGGATCACAGTGCCTTAAATAAGATAAGTTAGAATCTAAATGATCTACTTGATAAACTTGCATGGGGTTTGGTCTGGTCAATAACAATAGTTTGAAATTAACTTTGCTTTACCTGCAGAAAACCCGGTAGAAGCATCAGTGTTTACATTTACCTATAGTTTATCTTGATAGAGTTGGTATATTTGGAAATTTATAACCATGTATCAAACTGCTGATTTGATTTTAAAAAAATCTCAAAATAGCAATGACCTACTTTCATTGATATATTTACTTCTGGTCTTGATGAAAATGCCGTCAGGACTGGTAAACATCACCAAAGATTTTATCGACTATTTTATGCAGCAAAGATCTCTCAAGCATAAGCAAAATGCTTGAAGAACATGCAATACTGTAATACTATAATACTGTAAATTAAATTTGAAGTTTGCTCATAGTATCCATATTTCCACTGAATAATAAATTATAGTGAATTGTGCTGAGATATTCTAACTTCTGAGAGTTGGCTTTGAGACAACCAAAATAATTTCTCTTGCAGGTAGCAGGAAACCTAGATTTTCTTCCCTTCTATGTGGCACTTTCTTTTAAGTCTGAAAGGTGAAGCTGTTTAATTCTGTATTTCTTACATTTTTATGTAACTTTAACTCTACTGGAAAACTTAACAGGATAATGCATTCTTTAACTACTAAGCAGCAAATGTTCCAATACAGTAACATCCCATAAACACACCCTTGGCAAAGGCAAATTCAGTAAAATATATTTTCTGTTATGCGAGTCCTGTAGCAGGGACAGAGAAATAGCTTCCGCAGCCAACTTCTAAACCTTAGAATCCACTGAAATTTAACCTGAAATCCTGGTTCTTTGGGATCCTGATGCTACCCATTCATGCTGTTTCTATTCTTCCAAAAAAAACCTCGTATGCTGTTTACTTCATTGCCTTGGAATAAACCGCTCAGTACCTCTGTCTCAACCTCTCTTCTAACAAAAAAGGACAAAGTACACTTCCTAAGTCACATTATTAACAACATATTATGGCCTATGTTGCTCAATCATGAATATTTATATTCTACAAAAACAATATTCCACTGATTCAGCAAGAATACTTCATCATTATCTCTGTATTTATATCCGTAACCTTCAATAATATGAAAATTACTCAAAAGATCAAATATCTATGTTTTAATAACATTTCATACTCTTGCATTCAGTATCAAAAGGTAAATGTTGAGTGTGTGGTGCTGGAAAAGCACAGCAGATCAGGCAGCAACTGAGAAGCAGGAAAACCAACATTTCAGGCAAAAGCCCTTTAAATTCTGCCTGACCTGCTGTGCTTTTCCAGCACCACACTCTCAACTCTAATCACCAACATCTGCAGTCCTCACTTTCGCCTATCAAGATAAATGTCAAGCTTGGATGTTACTGTTACTGCTGCTGTAACTTTACTTTCATGACTGTTTATCAATATGATATTTTCCACAGTGGTTGATACTGTAGCAGGCATTGATGGTTTTGTTCAGTTCAAGAGAAAAATGCATTTTGCATTATTTTACATTTACACTGTCATTCTAATAAAATAAGAGGTCTATTTTTACCTTACTTCATAAATTAGAAAAATTACTGAGTTAGAAGTTCACTGTCTGCCTTCAAATTTTATTTTGTTTCCTCTGTTATGGTTGCCAGAGAAATGAAGAATCTATTTGCCATGAAATCCCAGGCTTTGCTACTTGGTATTTTTAAAGCGAACAATCAAGGAGCAGACTATCTAAAAACAACATAGGAACCATAGCAACTAAAGATATGGCAACAATCATGGCAAGACAGGCATGCCAATAATCACAGATCTCAGTTTCAGTTGCTGTACCTCGTTAAATATTGAACTCTCATAATTTTTACCTCAATTATTATTAAATAATAATCATTATGAACTCTCAATTATTTCGGTTATCATAATTATCAGCTCTTTATTGGAAACAATTTTCTTTCTTACACATAACATAGCTTTACATCGATTTTATGTAATCTCTAGTTTTGTGTTTTTGTTTTATTTATAGAATATTTTTTAATTTCAAAAATGTACTTTATTCATAGAAAATAAATCTTTGGTACATGCACAGTTAATGAACTCATTCAGAGCTATCCTCTTTTTACCTACTGATGACAAATTAAGTCTTTGATGTCCACCATACCCTATATTTACGGATGACTTCTTGGTCTTTAGCTGAGGTGATAGCAGGGTCCAGTTACTGAATGCCCCCACCCCACCCCTTATTCTTTAGCAGAAGGACCTTACACGGTGGTCTTTCCCCACCGCACCTTGGCAGCAGCTGCCCCAAGCTTCAGCGCGTCCCTCAGGACATAGTCCTGAACCTTGGAATGTGCCAGTCTGCAGCCCTCAGTTGGGATTAACTCCTTCAACTGGAAGACTAACAAGTTTCGGGCAGACCAAAGTGCGTCTTTTATCGAGTTGATGATCCTCCAGGTGCAGTTGATGTTCGTCTTGGTGTGTGACCCGGGGAACAGACCCGGGCAGAGCACGGAGTTCCACATCACGGAGCTGCTCAGACAAACCTCGACAGACACCAATGCATTCTTCTCCAGACTTCCTTTGCGTAGCCACATTCCAGGAGGTGTGTGACAGTTTTGTACCATCCACAGCCACTTTGAGGACAGTGTGTGGTGGCATAGAGAATCCAGGCATGCATAAAAGGATCTCACAGGCAGTGCCCTTCTCTTCACCAGCCAAGTGATGTCTTGGTGCTTGTTTGAAAGTTCTGGCGTTGAGGATTTCAGCCAAATGACTTTGACAGTCTGCCCAGGGAACTGCTTAACAGGATCCAACCTCCCCTTTTCCCAAAGGGTCTCAAGGACACTACATGTTGACCACTTCCTAATGGACTTCTGATCAAAGATATTTGCCTTCACAAATTTCACTATGAAGGACAGGTGATACAGAACGGTCCAACTACATGGAGTGTGCAACGGCAGCGAGGCCAGGCCAATCCTTCACAACACCGGGGACAGGTAGAACCTCAGTATGTAATCATACTTGGTACTTGCGTACCAGGAATCCACAGACAGCTGATGCAGCCACACCTGAAGGTGGATATTAGGGTGAGGGTAGCATTGGGTGTGTTTTTCCCCCTTTCTTCTGATCTTTATACATGGTGTCTCTTTGGACATGGTCCATCTTTGATCTCCACATGAAGTGGAAGATGGCCCGGGTGAATGCAGTTGTTACTAGCTAGGCTATTAATAATTGCTCATTCCTAACTGCCGTCAAGAAAGTGGTGGTGAACTGCCTTCTTAACTCATCATAGTCCAGGTGGTCTAGGTACATTTGTTGTGGTACTATGGAGGGAATATTTGATCCAGCTAAATTATTCTAAGTATTTGCCTCAGTCAGATCAATAGTTTAATCAATAATACCTTATGATACCATTAAAATCAAACTTAATGTGGAGTTTAATAGGCAGTTAAAGTACAGCTGAGATTATTCCCAGCCAAATTAAGTGAAAGAGGAGGACAGACTCAAATCCATATTAGAGCAGGGTGGAGTCTGAGACGGGGTTAGCTTAGTAAACAAGAATGCAACTGGATGGATAATATAATCACAATGAAAAGAAATGGGTTTTTTTGCACTGTTGGGGTGGAGATGAGAACAAGTGTTTGGGGAGCTAATTCATAGTGGACTGAAAAAATGCCAATGTTTCCTCTGTACTCCAGGTTGATTCAGAAGTATTGAATAGAATCAATTAGTCCCTGTAATTCTTTAGGTGATCTCATTAGGTCTGGTGATCAATGGCTAAATCAATTATACGTCAGATGCAGTCAAGTCTTTTTTCTTTGGTCTTGGGACTTGAGGGAGCAAATTAATGCAGATAATTAGTTTGAAGCAAAAGATAAACGATTGCTCATGGCCAGTGGCTGAGCTTGATAAGAAGAAAATGATGTACATGAAATAATGGGCACTAGTGGAAATGAGCAAAGGTAATCACACTGAGCTGGATTTCAGAAATGTCTGGAAGATTACAATCATCCATGGTTGCAGTCATTGTGGAAATCAATTAGAAATACTTATTTCTAATGTCTGAGGGACAAATTTTAATTTATTTCAAAAAGCCATGTTGAATGTTGACGGAACGGCCAACTTTACTCCAGAGTTGGAATCATAAAAAGAAAGAAATAGAAAATTAAAATGGTAAGAAAGAAAGAGGGAAAAGTTGAAAGTGAAGGTAGAGAAAAAGTAAGTTGGCTTCACTGTATTGTTAGAAATTGGCAGTCTCAGAAGCCAGAGGCTGGAATTTCTCGATATGACTTGGGACAAAGTCAAAATGAGCAGGTTTTAAAACTGGTAGGTGGGGCCCAATTCCAAGACTTGTCCAACAATCAGCAATCTTCAATAACAGTGTAAACTGTAAAACCACATCCAACAATTCCGATGACACCAGTTCCATTGCATGGATGCATTTCAGATCCACTACAAAGAGTCCATTTTCTGAAAGTTTTGCAAGTTAAGTCAATTCTGTTGTACTGTGAAACATAAGGCAATGCTATTTTGGAATCAAGGACCTGGGCACAAGTAAGTTCAAAAGGTATGGCAAACTGGACATCTCAATGGAATGTTCTACGAGACGATATACACATTTTTAATACAGTGATTGATTTTAGGGATTGTAATCTTAAAGGCATACTGTCCATTAAATAGACCAGTTCCATTAAAGTGGAAATGTCTGCAGATACATTTCAGTGCATGATTCACAGAATAAATGGTCTTTTGCACTGAACAATAGTGAAATTCAGATTTGACTGTATCTGTGGTCCTTTGTGCTTTAATCTTTCCATTGACTGACAGTTCAGATATCTGGTGCCTAGTTACAAAATCTGAACATTTGTTTGAACTCTTTGGTTGATAGCTCATCAATCTGTTTCAATGCTTTAAAGCTTGAACACTTGGCTGAGCTCTTTACCTGAGTTCAAAAGGACCTAATGTATTCAATCATGAAGGTTTTGTTGATAGTTTGAGCAATGCAAATTCGTTACAAATGTTTGGCTGAGCCACAAATCCTCAAATGGTTTAGCTCAGCAAGATCATTGGCGTTCGAGAAACAGTTTATTGTGTTGAGAATTTTATGGTCATTAAATGGGATTATTTTTCAAAATTATTTTTATAGATGGCTGGTTGTTTATTTTGACAGGCGTTTGGATATTTCAAAATCTTATAGGGATCGCGAGTTCTGTATGGCGTGGAAACTTAATGATTGTGCATGGCAGGTGAATGGGAGAAAGTGAGGACTGCAGATAAGAGTTGAAATGTGTGGTGCTGGAAAATCACAGCCAGTCAGGCAGCATCCAAGGAGCAGGAGAGTCAATGTTGAGCATAAGTCTTTATCAGGTGAATGAGATACGAGAGGTATGGAGGTGGATGGACAACAAAAGGGTGTGAAGGTATATAGCAGGGAGTGTGTCAGGGGGAAGGGGGGTAATATGGATCTACAGGAAGCATATGGGTTATGGAATGGGTGAGGTGAACGTTTTATGCAATCCTACACTCATTTACCAAACTGGGGCAAAATCCCAATGAATGGACACAGACTTTTAAACCTGCCTGCCCTGCAAACCACTCAACTCCCTTTCCATCTCTGCCCAGCATGAAGATGGTGGGCAGGCCCACAAGGTGGGGTCATGACATTAAGCAGAGATCCAACTTATAATTCTAATCGAAGAAGGGGAAAATGGAAGAGAAATGACAAACCCACAACCAAGAAAAAAAACTATCATTCCAACTCCAGACTTTCTAGCAGATTCTGCAATCACCATGGATACAAGCCAGTTGAGTGACCAGAGGAGGACGCAAGCACGTCTAAGGAGTAGCTAAGTACCACTAAGTGTACATCCACCAAAAGAGCCCGGGCAGGACTCTTGGACAATTTGACTGTAACAGATCTAAATTAGATTAGATTTCCTACAGTGTGGAAACAGGCCCTTCGGCCCAACCAGTCCACACCGACCTTCCGAAGAGCAACCCAACCAGACCCATTCCCCCCTGACTAATGCACCTAACACTACGGGCAATTTAGGATAGCCAATTCACCTAACTTGCACATCTTTGGACTGTGGGAAGAAACCAAAGCACCCGGAGGAAACCCACGCAGACACGGGGAGAATGTGCAAACTCCACACAGACAGTTGCCCAAGGCGGGAATTGAACCCAGGTCCCTGGCGTTGTGAGGCAGCAGTGCTAACCACTGAGCCACCGTGCTGCCGTGCCACCGTGCCGCTGTAGAACTACAGTGATGTGACATTTTTCAAAACAAAGTATGGTCCTTAACATTATAACCCAATTTTCCAATTAACGTCAAATAGATACCAAAAATACCAGACCTTGTCACTTGATAGTGTGATTATGCGAAATCTTTCCAACATTGGAAATATTCTTCCACTGCAGCCAAAAACACATTCCTTCCTCAATGGTCTGTCAATCCTTCCTGAAATTGTGATCATCCCAGAAGTGACTGATTAAGAGTCCCATACAACTAAAAATGACAAGCCAATGCATGGGGCTGTGGGAGCTAATTTGAGGCTATGCAACTTTGGAAAGATGGCAGTCCCACTGGAAGAGGTGGGTACTGGAGAGTGGCACGTTGCCTTAAAAATGGAGGCATGTTTTAAAGTTACAATTGGCGAGTGCCAAAACCAGTGGGTCTCTGGTGGCATGCATTTAGCTCCGTCTGTTTGTCACTCACTCAAGATTGCCCAGAGACAGGAAAACATCAGCCCATTGGCTCAATGTCCCCATGTCCAAAATTGCTCCCTGCCCTGACTTCAAACACATTTCAGCAGGACTGGAAACATTCCACCCACTGTGAGCCAATGACGGATATGAATCACCAGAAAGTAAAGGCAATAAAAGCTGCTTAAAATCTCCATACTAAACGTCTACGGTTTGTTGTGGCTAGTAATGCCACAGAACATTGACTCATTTTCACAAAGAAGGATGATATAATTATTAACTAATATTAAATAGGAAAGCAGTCGTACCTGGAGTTTGAGGTTCCTTTGTCCTGAGAGGCTTCTGCTGTTTCAAATGAATTTCTTTGATGGCAGCTTTGCTTCCTGGTCTCTGGAGGTACAGAGTCAAGCTGAACAGTCTCACAAACCACTTGGAAATCCTTTGAATCATTTGAGAGCATTAATTAATTTTTGCATGATTATGTTGCCATGTTCACACCTAATACAAATTATATAGTATTCCTATTTTCAAGACACATCACAATAACACAAAGGAAGTCTTGTAGCTTAATGGGTAATATTCCTGTCTGTAAGTTCCAAGTTCCTGGGTTCACGTTCCACACCAAGACTTGCTGGCCATAAAAAACTCACATACTCATGATGTGGTTTAAGCAGTTGATGATCAGTCTATTAACACATCCTCATTAGGAAAAAGATACGTGTGAAGAGAAGAAATAAACAACAACCATAAGCAACAATTAATCATTTACAGTTATGTCATTAGCCAGTTTACAGCGTTACTAAAAGTTAGAAGCAACATTTATATAGTTTTTCATACAAATCATTGAACAAAAGAAACAGACTATGTGCATAGATTCAAAACGCCTGCACATTTAAACTGTGTAAGGCGCAGTGTATATCAAGTTCTTGAACTGAGCTCTAATATCAAGGGTATGCTGAGTCAAAGTTAAGTACTTGAATGCATGTGGTTTTCCCTTCCATAAAGGCTTTATTTGCAGAACTACACCAATCAATAAACATTACCTCTCCTGCCACTGATTCAGCTTGCTTTTTTTTTGCCCTGAAGGAATCCTGTTTAATGTAACCAGCTTAATCTCTATTTTAAGCAAGTTGTTAGAAATACTAATTTGGACCAAAATTACCAGTCAGTTTCAACAAAGAAAAACCAGCACGGATTTGAAGTTTTTTTGGTAAGATAACAGAAAGGTTTGGTGAGCGTAATGTGGCTGCTTTGATGTACTTGAATCACCAAAAGGCATGAGAGAAAGTAGCAAATAAAAGGCTTATCATCAAAGTTAGAGCTCATGGAATAAAATGGTACCTGAAGTATGAAGGCAAAAATGACTAAAAGATAAAAGACAAATTTACAAAAATGTTTAAAAGATTGTCATGATGGTTGTTATCTTTTTGGACTGGAGGAAGGCACACATTAGAGTTTACCAGGGTTTGGTGTTATTATCTTTGATTTTCTTCATTTATATTAATTATATAAATCTGTATATACAGAAAACAATCTCAAATTTGTGGATAAGCCAAAACTCAAAAAATGATATGGGTTGTGAGGAGGACAGTGGCATGGAATTTATTAATTTTGGTCAATGAGGCATGCTTAATGGATAAATAGGGCAAAGATTCCCGACGAAGTAGTGATCGTAACATGATAGAATTTAATATTCTGTTCAAGAGTGAGAAACTTGGGTCACAAATAACTATGGTTAACTTAAATAAAGAAAATTACAATAAAATGAGGATAGAGTTATCTAAAGTGAACTGGACAGATAGATTAGCTAGAATGATAGTAAACAAACAGTGGCAGATATTTAAGGAGGTAATTCATGACTCTTAGCAAAAAACACACTCCAACAAGAAGGGAAGACTCAAAGACAGGGATCAGCTAACAATGGCTAACCAAGGAAATTAAGGAGGCGGAGGTGGGTATTGCAGATGCTGGAGATTAGAGTCAAATTAGAGTGGTGCTGGCAAAACGCAGCAGGTCAGGCAGCATCAAAGGGACAGGAAAGTCAACATTTCGGGCAAAAACCCTTCATCAGAAATCAAGGAGAATATTAAATTGAAAAAATAAGGATAGTAGGAGGCTAAAGTCAGTGCTAGCCCTGAAGACTGGGATAAATTCAGAATCCAGCAAAGGAAGACCAAAAAGATAATGAAGACAGAGAAAATAAATTATGAGGGTTAACTGGTGAGAAGCTTAGAATTCCTACAGTGCGGAAACAGGCCATTCATATAAAAACTGACATTTAAGTATTTAAATAGGAAGAGAAGTGTCTAACTAACTGTAAGTCCTTAGGATGAATCTGGGGAGATTATTATTGGGAATAAGGAGTGGGAGAGAAGTTAAACAGATATTTTGCAACTCTTTATGGTAGAAGATACTTTGGACAACCCATTAATGTGGAAGAATAAGGGGAAGGAATTAAATATTAAGTAGTATTCGACAAACTAATGGGGTTTAAAAAACATAAGTACCCTGGCCCTGATGACTTGCACCCTAGAATCCTAAAAGAGATAGTTACAGAGATAGTGAATGCATTGGTTGTAATTTTTCAAAAATCCTTGCACTCTGGAGAAGTACCAAAGGATTGAAAACCTGCCAATGTAATACCCCTATTCAAAAAGAGAGGGAGGCGAAATGTGGGTAACTATAAGTGAATGAGTCTATCATTTATTGTTGGAAAAGTATGAGGATTGTTCATTATGGAAGTAACAGTAGAACATTTGGAAAATCATAACCAGTAGATGTCTTATATTTGTACTTCCAAAAGGCATTCAACAAGGTACCTCACAAAAGGTTAAGTCATAAATATGAGCCCATAGTGTTGGTGTCGTATATTAGCATGGTTAGAAAATGAGGTAATGTGCAGGAAACAGCAAGTGGGGATAAGGGATTCTTTTTCAGGTCGGTGACTGTAACTAGTGGGGTACCACAAGGTTCAATGCTGGGACAGCAACTGTTTACAATATATGTTAATGATTTGGAGAAGGGAAGTGAATGTAAGGTAGTCACATTTGCAGGTGAGTCACAAATAGGTGGAAAAGCAGGTTGTGAGAGGAACAGAAACAGTTTACAGAGAGATATTGACAGTTTAAGTAAGTGGGCAAACAGTTGGCAAATGGAATATAATATGGGAAAATGCAAAGTTGTTCATTTTGGAAGGGAGAACAAAAGAACAGAATATTATTTAAATGGAAAAAAAAACTTGCAGAAAGCTACAATGCAAAGGGATTGAAGATAATTTTGCATGAAGCAGAGAAGGTTAGCGCACCTATGCAGTAAGTAATCAGGAAACTAATGGAATGTTAGCGCATATTTCAATGGCATTTAAGTATAAAATTAGGGAAGTCTTACTGCAACTCTATAAGTGCAGATGAGACCACATCTAGTGTACTATGAGCAGTTTTGATCTCCTTATTCAAGGAAAGATATCATTTCATTGGAGGCAGTTCAGAGACTGTTCACTAGGATGGTCCCTGGTATGGAGGGATTGTCTTATGAGCAAAGACAAAACAGATTGGGACTCTATTCACTGGAATTTAGAAGAACGAGAGGTGATCTCATTGAAACATATAAGATTCCTAAGGGGCTTGACAGGGCAAATGCTGACAGGACATAACCACTCATGGGAAAGTCTAGAACCAGAAGATATAGTCTCACAATGATGGGGTGCCAATTTAAAGCTGAGATTAGGAGGAATTTCTTCTCTCAAAGTGAAAGTCTTCAGAACTCCTTACCAGAGGGGGCAGAGTCCTGTGTGTAATTAAGGCTGAGATACAGATTGCTTATCAGTAGGGGAATCAAGTGAGGAAAGGGCAAGAAAGTAAATGTGAGGCGTATTGGGTCAGCCATGATTGCATTGAATGGCAGAGATGGCTCAGAGAACTGATGGCCTACTCTTGTTCTTATTTCTTATGGTCTTATAGTCTAACACACTCCAACCTGTACACGTTTTGAACTGTGACTTTAGTGTTGCTACCATCACACTCTAACCATCTGAGTTAACCAGGTGCCTCTCAGGGCACCTTGGATAACAAGTGACAACATGAGCTCAAATCACTTAAAGGTGGCAGGACAGATTGAGAAAGTGCTAACTACAGAAAATAATGAATCTGGGCTTTGTATTTAGAGGCAAAGAGTACAAAAACAAAGACGTTATGGCAAACCTCAAATAAAGCATTAATTGAACCTCAACTGGAAAACTGCACCCAATCCTGAGCACACTTTTTTCTGGAGGTGAAGGCATTGGAAAGAGTGTGAAAAATATTTACATTGATTCCAAGGATGAGGAACTTCAGTTGCAAGGCTAGATTCAAGTGCTGGAATTGTTCTTCACGGAGACAAAAAGACTGGGAAGAAATTTGACAGAAGGATTCAAAATAATGAAGGGGTCTAAACAGAGGTGATGGAGAAACTCTATTACTGTTGGTGGATTGAGAACCAGGGGTATAGATTTAGTGTGTTTGTAAATGACATCATGGTGTGTCACGAAGGAAGCCTTTACAGCACAGCAAATGGTTAGGATCCAAAATGCAATGTCCTAGAGTATGTCAGAGGCAGATTCAATAAAAACTTGCAACATAGAATTGGATAATTGCTTAGGTAGAAAAATATCCAGGGCAATGGGGAAAAAGGCAGATAAGTGAACTTAGGTGAGTTACTTGTGTGGAAAGCAAACATAGGCATGGGCTAAATGGCTTCATCTGTTATAATCATCCTATAATTTCCTTTATTCAAGTTGATGAGTCATCTATCAAGCCTTTATAATCTTTAAACATACCTCGTCAACTCTCAGTTCAACTGCAACACTAGGATAAATGAAAATCAGCCTGCAGTTCTTGGCACATTCTTCCTTTCCAGCATTGTGACTTGGGTAGTGTGACAAAGTTACACCAGTGCCATGAAAAGAAACCCTGCAGAAATTCATCACTAATTTTTATTTTGTACGACTTATATTGTGACCAGTCTTTAAGCCTGGCGATACCTCCTCGCAAATATTAATAATGCTCAGAACACCTATTCAAAGATATATTGCAAAATTGAGAGGTGTCAGACTTCCCAGAATGGATGCATCCATTGCTGAGAAATACCTCAGCTAATATCCTGGAGCACTCAAAGTTCAGAACATATCATCACTTCTGTTCAATTTAGCCAAGTTGTTGAATATGCAAAAGCCATTAAGCGCTAACCATAACCCAGGCAAATCACTTCTGCATTGTTTTGCTTTATAGCAAATCTTATTTTAATGTGACAAATGTATAGGTAAGGAATAGACTCACGAGGCTAAATGGTTGATTCTTACTGCCATGTGATATAAACACCGTAAACAGCAAATAATGTTAAGATAAACACTTACTGTTTTTCCAGCTTTATCAGAGTCACAAGATGTTCCTCTGTTGTTTAAGGGTGAAGTTCGTTTAGCTAGAAAAGAAAAGTCATAAAATAACCCGTGGACAAGTGTTTGGATGTTCCACTATTGCCTGTCCATTTGGTCAGTGTAAATTAGGCAGATGGCACCAAATACTGGGTTGAAATTCTGACCTGTTTGAAATCTGGCTATTTTAGTCACTTGTTCGTGGAGGTGAGCACTAATCGTAACTGCCACCTCAAACAGTCAAATACTATATTTAAGCAGCATTTTCAGTTCAAAGGCCTTCCTGTGCATCATTTCCAGATATAGAAATATTCCTTTTATGTGAAGACCCAGCATTGCTGGGGAATCAGCTGCAGCAGTAATTAAGACACAGGCCACTGGCGAACACATGGCACCTGCATTATTTCAGACACTTCTGACCATTCGTGTGTATTGAAGAGGTTTTGCCCTTTGGTTCTGCTGCCATTTAACTTTGCATTTCTGCCAGTTGCTCAGTTTTTATAAACTCCAGTTGTTCATTTTTTAAACAAAAAACCTGAGGTTTGGCTCCATCTTTGTGCAATGTTGACAGCATTGTGCTTTATCACAAAAAGAGCGTACAGACAGTCCCCAGGCTGTGAATGCTTCTATTCTGGAATCTATCCACAAGTCGAATTGTACGCATGTTGGAACACAATGGAAAACAACTATTTGTAAGTAAAGGAAATGTTCATATAGTGGAGCTCTCAAATTATAACCATGTATGGGATCCGTTCATAAGTAGGAGCATTCATAAGCCAGAGGTTTGTAAACGTGCCCTCTGTAGCACGTTTCTCTCTTCATCCAAGTTCAGTTCTGACAACAACTGACTTATTTTAGCAATAGCATCATCAATGGCTCTGCAGCTGAATGCATGTTTACCTGAGCATGTTTACGATGGGGGAGTTACTGGAGCCGTGAGGTCAATATACTGATTGACATCAAATCACATTAAAAGCTGTCTGATATCCATTCTATTCACTCTCCACACTTCCATGCAGCACACGCCACACGCGCTATCAGCCTACACAAAATGGCAGTCAGTGCAGACCATGCTGCAAGTAGCTGTGAGTGGACTCCACATCCACCTTTTCAAATTAAATTCACAGCACTGAAAACACCAGCACTACAGAGTCAGGGTTAGTGGTCTAAAGCCCTTTATTAACTACTGAAATGTATCTGTAGCTCAAATTGATCCATTGGAGGTGTGAGAGGAATATCAAATTCTGTGACTGTATCTTAAGATAGTAGATATATTAAACCTGTATTTTTAAAACACTTTGAAACTACACCATAAATATTATCACACAACTGCACTGTCCATTCTTATAAATATTAATTTTATACAGGGAATAATCCTTTTATTTTATATGGATAGCTCTAATGTCTGTGGACAAAGGTATTTTATACAATCAGTCCAAAGGTGTGGAGGCTGGGTGGATTGGCCATGCTAAATTGCCCCATAGTGTCCAAGGATGTGCAGGGCAGGTCGGTTAGCCATGGTAACATGCAGGGTTACAGGAATAGGATAGGGGAGTGGATCTGGGTAGCATGCCCTTTGGAGGGTTGGTGTGGACTCGATTGCCGAATGGCCTGATTCCACACTGTAGGGATTCTATTCCATGTTCAGCCACACAGTTATATTTGAGTTATATATTTGTCAACATGAGCAGGTACTTTTAAACTATATCACATTGTCACCATTTTCTCACCTGTAACAATATTTCTGATCGGTTTTACCAAAGCAGTAAATGCTGGTGCTTCAGGATGCCTGTGCTCCCACATTGGCTGCCAAATCACAAGACCACTAGCCAGGCGAAAGGTAAGGTCTGATTCCTAAGAAAGAAACAATTTAAAATAATACATCATTCATTTTGAAATGCTGAGTAAATTACTTTTATTTAATCAGAATTTTATCCAAAACATGTTAAATCACAATTATTCAAATTAATATATTCTAGTCAATTTTCTGCAATATTCGATATAAAAATACAATAATTCCTAATTATTATTTTCATTTAACTTCACTGATGAAAATCGTGAACTTGCTTGAGCATGCATGACAAGATATATACTGAAATGCACCAGGCAACAATAATCAACAAATAACTTATGCATAGCTGATTAAAATCAACTGAGTATTGTGCCATTTACAAGATAACAATCAATGATTCCTCTTTGAGGATTACATCTGTTTCAATTTTCACATATTGGGTGGCACGGTGACTCAGTAGTTAGCACTGCTACCTCACAGCATCAGGGACCCGGGTTCAATTCGAGTCTTGGGTGACTGTTTGTGTGGAGTTTGCACATTCTCCCTGCATTTACATGGGTTTCCTCCGGGTCCTCTGATCTCTTCCAACAGTCCAAAGATATGCAGGTTAAGTGAATTGGCCACGCTAAATTGCCTATGTTGTTCAGGAACATATACGTTAGGTGAATTGGCCCTGGGAAATGCAAGGTTACAGGGCTAGAGTAGGCGGGTGGATCTGTGGTGGGATGCCCTTTGAAGGATTGGTGCAGAGCCGATGGACTGAATCATCTTCTTTTGCACTCAGGGATTCAGTGTGCTCTGTTAATTTTTCCTTTAGTGTAAGAGTAGCACTGAAGTGTGCATTCAGAGCTCAATAGTTGATTTGTAGGTTGAGTCCGTGATTAAGAAAGCAAATGTAATGTTAAGATTTATCTCAAGAGGTTTGGAATATAAAAGCAGCAATGTGCTTCTGAAACTTTATAAAACTCTAGTTAGGTCCCATTTAGAATACTTTGTCCAATTTTGGGCCCCACACCAAAGGAAGGACATACTGGCACTGGAGGGTGTCCAGCGGAGATTCACACAGATGATCCCTGGAATGGTAAGCCTAACATATAATGATTGGCTGAGGATCCTGGGAGTATATTCATTAGAGTTTAGAAGGTTGAGGGGAGATCTATTAGAAACTTACAAGATAATGCATGGCTTAGAAAGGGGGGATGCTGGGAAGTTGCTTCCCTTGGCAGGGAGACTAGGACCTGTGGGCACAGACTTAAAAGTAGAGGGGGTCAATTTAGAACAGAAATGAGGAAACATTTCTTCATCCAGAGAGTGGTGGGTCTGTGGAATTCATTGCCATGGACTGCAGTGGAAGCCAGGACATTGGGTGTCTTCAAGGCAGAGATTCATAAATTCTTGATCTCGCAAGGGATCAAGGGCTATGGGGAGAGTGTGGGTAAGTGGAATTGAAACGCTCATCAGCCATGATTAAATGGCAGAGTGGACTCGATGGGCCGAATGGCCTTGCTTCCACTCCTATGTCTTATGGTTTTATAATAGGAGAGAATGGACCTAATCGTAAAGTATTTAACCCCTGTTCATCTATTTTTTTGAAAAAACTGTTCATGCAATATCAGCGTCACTGACTAGTAAGTATTTATTGCCCAGGGGCAGTTAAGAGTTAACTACATTGTTGTGGGGCTGGAGTCACATGTCAGCCAGACCAGGTAAGAATGGCAGATTTCCTTCCCTAAATGACGTTAGTGAATTAGATGAGTTTTTACGACAATTGACAAAGGTTACATGGCTACCTTTCAGTGAGCTTTTTATTACAGATTTTTACTGAATTCAAACTTTGCTATTTTTCAACCTGCACCTCTAAGGCAGCCATGGTGGAATTTGAATGCATTTTCCTGTAAGATTAGCCAGGGGCTTTGGATTATTAACCCAGATATTACCACAATGCCACCACCAATAGCAATATCACACAATTCATTCTGAGTTGCTACGGCAGCACACATTTGTTGGAAAACTGTTATAGTTTTGGAATCTCTTCATGAATTGGCTGCATAATGCTCCAGTTTTCCTAAAATTAGCTCAATGCTATTCTCAAGCCTCCTCACAAAGGTTGTGACTGTTTGTTTACATTGGTGCCCCACATTGCCAAACCAGATTAGACTGCTTACAAAAATGAGTTTACTCCTTAATTGGCACGAATCAAAGAATCCAGTTTGTTGTTTTTTACAAGATAAGCTGAATTTGTACTACCCATGTTTTTATAAAGAATCCATTCTTTCTCTGCAACTGCAGGGAAAATATAATGTCCACTACAAAGATTTTGAACAGCATTTAGTCAACTGCAGCTGGGCAACAAAATTCATGCTAAATTTCTGCAAGTGCTGCTGGAAATTTGATGCAAACGTCTTTATAAAGGATTTCTAAATCCAAATGATGGAGTCTAATATATGGTCTAATACATAGGTGGGGAACCTTTTCATGTTGGAAGGCTGCATTATGTTAGTTGTAATCTAATAAGGCCGCATCCAAAAAACTTCAATCATATATTCTTCAAAATTCACATTATTTTGTAAATATCTATCTAGAATCACTTTATAATTAAATCATGAGCATAGCAAGTGTCGAAATAGCCTTTTTGACTTACTAATTTTTTAATTGTGGCAGTCAGTCTGTGAGGATTATTTCATTGAATTTTCTTTTATTCTCTGGTATTTTAAATACATTCATTTTAAGATTAAAATAAAAATAGCAAAGGACACAAAAGAACATATTAATAAAATATAAAAGATTTGTTCTGCAAAATTTGGATTCATTCAAAAGGCCATAGACAATGGCCTAGAAGGCCGCATGCAGCCTTAAGGCCGCAGGTTCCCCACCCCTGGTCTAATGCAATATCTACAGGATGGCAATTGTTAAATTATAGAATCATAAAACATAGGAGAAGGGCACTTGATGAAGGGCTTTTGCCCGAAACATCGATTTTCCTGCCCCTTGGATACCTGCTGTGCTTTTCTAGCACCACTCTCTTGACTCTTAACTTTGCCCAGCATGTCTATGCCAGCTCCTTGAAAAAACTTTGCAACTCATTCTACTCCCTTTGTTTTTTCCCATAGACTGTTGTCTGTACCCAAATCATTTTGAAGATTCTTATTCAATCTACTGCAAAACCCTTGTGGCAACATATTTCAGTCCTTAACTCAATGGGTAATGACACCCCAACTCTCCTCGGTTTCTCTTACTAGTTGCCATATATCTGTTTCCTTTGGTCACCATCTGATCTTTCAAATGGAAATTATTTCTCATTTTTAAATTTATCAACCCTATTCAAAACTTGGAAGTGCTATTGCATCTCCTCTTATCTTCTTCTACTTTCAGGATAGCAACATCAGTTTCTCCAGTCTCTCCACGTCTGGTTTATTTTGTTGAATTTCTTCTACGCCGGCTTTGCCAATCTTGTGAGAGTGTGCTGCCCAGAATTAGGTGCAGTTCTCCAGCTGAAGCCTAACCGTTATTTATTAAGGTTCAGCACAACAATATTGGAAGACTAAAACACAGACTGGAGTCAGATTGCACTGACACCATTAAATAAGTTGCTATCTCAACTCAGCAATGGAGCAACACTCAGAATAATTAGCTTACTGAAATATGATTTTCAAATTGCTTTTCCAGATAAGTGCAGCTCCAACAATACTCAGGAAGCTTGACAACATCCAGAACACATAGCAGCTCACTTGATTGGCATCACATCCACAAGCTTCGATCCCTTCCAACACTGATGCTTAGTAGCAACAGTGTGTACTATCCATAAGATGCACAGCAGAAATTCACCAAAGATCCTCAGAATCACCTCCCAAACCCACAACCACTTCCACCTACAGGGATAAGGGGAGCAAATACATGGGAACACCACCACCTTCAAGTTCCCCTCCAAAACACTCACCATGCTAACTTGGAAATATATCGCCACTCCTTCACTGTCACTGGGTCAAAATCCTGGATTCCCTTCCTCATAGCTTTGTGGGTCAACCCACTACAGGTGGACTGCAGTGGTTCAACCCTTCTTAAAGGCAATGAGGGATGGGCCACAGACAGCAACACCCACATGCCACAAATGAATATTAAAAAATGATTTTCAAATAACAAGTGGTACTGAGTTTCAATAATTTTATGAAAAGTATTTATTATCCAAACAAACCTTAATTCTATTGACAAGAGGTGCAAACAAGAAGACGAACAATTCGACAGTGGCCATCGAGTTTGTGAATAGCTTGGGTCTTGTATGCTCCTCCTCCTCTGTGACACTTCCTTGTCCAGGCTGGCCTGGAGACCCACGATTCTCCACTTGGTGAACAAAAGCGCTGCTGCTTCCAGACCAGCTGGACCCTCCTCCTCGTGAAGTCCCAAAGGCAGTTGCAGTCTCATTGCTGCATTCAAAAGGAGCATCCAGGAGCATCCAATGCAGTGTGTGGAGAAGCTTTGTCTCTGCAACACCAAGTTTATCTTGATGGCCTGGGGTATTACACAAAACAATTTGTGTTAACAGCTCGGAATGAATATTTTAGAGCAAAGGTTCCCTGATGATCTGGGAGGACATTAAGGATCAATAAATAGAATATCATTGTACTACAGCAGTTGAAGGGCTCACTTTCTTAAAGCAGATTTACATAATGCACATTTCCTGCAGCCAAGTTGAACACAGGTGGGAAGGAACTAAAAAGAAATTACTAAAAGAAATTATTATTTCCTTGTGGTTTGTTATTGACAATCTTGCCTTAGTTTAGCCACATGCAATGCACCCACCAATCTCTCCTACAAGTGGTGTGTATCTTTAATTACACAATATCTGGATAGGGAAACACAGAAGTCAAAGAGGAAACCACTAATAAATATTACTCTGGGTTATTAGAACATTTCAATACCCATATCTACCCATAGATCCCACCCCCTCCCCTCCCAGCATGGTTTTTGGTAAGTAAACTGAATATACAATCCATGTCATCATTGAACTCCAACGGTGTGGAAACAATTCATTTGGCCCATTGGGTCCACACCGACCCGCCAAAGAGCATCCCACCCCATCCCTGTAACCTTGCACTTCCATGGCTAATGCACCTAACCTGCACATTTTTGGACATGTGGGAGGAAACACACATAAACACAGGGAGAATGTGCAAACTCCACGCAGACTGGTGCTCAAGGGTGGAATTGAACCCGGGGCCCTGGTGCTGTGAGGTTGCATTCCTAACCACTGAGCCACTGTGCTGCCCCTTGGGTTGTGAATCAATTAATATTCTACAGAATAAAATGGTACATTGCAAAATCTCAAAACAAGATAGTTCCTTGTGCCTCAGTTATCCTTTTTTTAATATTCACAGGATGGGGGCATTGCTGGCTCAGCCAGCATTTCTTACCCATCCCTAATTGCCC
Organism: Chiloscyllium plagiosum; assembly: GCF_004010195.1. Classification (NCBI taxonomy): domain Eukaryota; kingdom Metazoa; phylum Chordata; class Chondrichthyes; order Orectolobiformes; family Hemiscylliidae; genus Chiloscyllium; species Chiloscyllium plagiosum. The sequence continues at coordinate 12,129,013 of NC_057716.1, read as the reverse complement.
AAAGGGCAGTTCAGAGTCAAACATGGTGGCTCAATGGTTAGCACCAGGGTCCCAGGTTCGATTCCAGCCTTGGGTGACCGTCTGCGTGGAGTTTGCACATTCTCCCGTGTCTGCGAGGGTTTCCTCCGGGTGCTCCGGTTTCCTCCCACAATCCAAAGATGTGCAGGTCAGGTGAATTGGCCATTCTAAATTGCCCGTAGTGTTAGGTGCAATAGTCAGAGGGAAATGGGCCTGGGTGGATTACTCTTCGGAGGGTCGGTGTGGACTTGATGGGCCGAAGGGCATGTTTCCACACTGTAGGGAATCTAATCTAATCAAACACATTGCTCTGGGCCTGGACACACACGTAGGCCACACCAGGTAAGGATGGCAGTTTCCGCCCCTAAAGGACATTAGTGAACCTATGTCTCTCAACATGTTCTGAACTAGCACTACATTTGTTGAGGCTGTGTCAGCGCAGATCAAATAGAACTGCGAGTAAAGCACAAACCAACGGTGGGCTGGTTCAATAAATTTTCCAGGATTGTTTTGACCTCTAAAAACATGCCTAAACAAAACAATACAGAAATTATTTGAAAAACACAAAGTAAGTCAGAAAACATTGTGAAAATTTAATATTTTCATTTTGAGCCCATGTTTAGAACTGGAAGATATTACAAAGGAAATTAAGATTAGATTACTTACAGTGTGGAAACAAGCCCACACCGACCTGCCGAAGCGTAACCCACCCAGGCTCATTCCCCTACACCTAACACTACGGGCAATTTAGTATGGCCAATTCACCCAACCTGCACATTTTTGGACTGTGGGAGGAAACCCACGCAGACACGGGGAGAATGTGCAAACTCCACACAGACAGTTGCCTGAGTTGGGAATTGAACCCAGGTTTCTGGTGCTGTGAAGCAGCAGTGCTAACCACTGTGCCATAGAACATGTGGGAAGGAATGAATAAAACCACAATTCACTCTTTATATGATCCAATATTTTCCATTTGTTGCAAGTTAAGTGTGTACAGTGCATCACTTCCTGTTCATAATAAAGGGTATTATTTTAGTAAAATAGATCAGATGCCATTTTTCTGTCACTTATATAAGATGTTTCAATATTGATGAGAACAATTAAACCATGTTTCCTTTTCTGACAAACTCTAAGAACTTACTTTCAGCCTGTGCCATACAGAAACTGTGAACAGAAATCAAATTTATCCGATGATAAACATTAAAGAAAGTAATTAAAAACTAAATATATGGCGCACCCAAACAATGGGCTTCATGAAGTACTTCAGAGGTTTTTGAAGCACTGTGTTAGCTCCACTAACCTGAAATTTGTACAAAGGATGCCGACAAACTTTTGAGCTGCAAGTGTAAGTTTGCAAATAGTGACACCACAACTCCTGAGCACTCCATTTGCTGTTCTTAGTCACAACATGTATTTTCTTTCTGTCTGCTTCTGAAATAAGGTCCAATTCTGCCAGGTTTCCGTTACTGGATACATTACTGGAAGCACTCCTGTAGCATCTCAGGGCCTTAAATAAGTTCTTTACACTGTCCCTGCTTTGGATTTGCTCCCATGTCACTATCTGATCTGGTATTAGCATTTAAGGTTTTGAGTGACCAACAGACATATAGTGTGTGTAAAATCAATACAGATTCTTTGTGCCTAATTGATGTCACATTTTAGGAAAATGCTCAGCTATTTAAGTTTATTGAAGACATTCTAACTTTTGTGTATAAAATTCTATTCCATCTTAATTTAGGCATTTGTCTTAATTTGTTAGTACAGCTCCATTTTTAGTTTTCAATACCACTCCCAACATTTGAATATATAACACTTTTTGACATTTTACTACTGTCTTGTGAAAAGTATCATCTTTCAGATCAAACATTAAACTCAAGCTGTGTGTGCCTTATCATTTAGGTATAACATATCCCATGGCGCTATTTGAAGAGCAGATAAATTCTCCCTGTGCACCAGTCAATTTTATCTCCTCAAAGATAATCATCCATAAAACAGGCCATTTACTTAATACTTGCTTCTGGAAGCTGGGTACAAGCAAGTTGTCTCCAACAAATCCCTACAGCACAACACATTAAAAATAATCAATTAACTTTAAAACACTTTGGAATGTCAGAAAGTGAATGATTGATTCTGTACAAATTGGCTCAGTGGTTAGCAGTGTTACCTCACAGCACCTGGAACCTGGGTTCGATCCCACCCTTGCACGACTGTCTGTGTGGAGTTTGCACATTCCCCTCGTGTCTGCGAGGGTTTCTTCCGGATGCTACGGTTTCCTTCCACAATCCAAAGATGTGCAGACTAGGTAGATTGGCCATGGGAAATACAGGATAGGTGGGTGGGTCTAGGGTGGGATGCTCTTCAGAGACTCCATGTGGACTCGATGGGCCAAATGGCCTGCTTAGGGATTCTATGATATTCAATAACTTGGAGCAGGTGAACAAGATAAGCCCAGATAGTTTGGTTCAGATTTGTCCTCCCTCCCTTCCATAAAGCCCTTACTCTGTCCAAGTTCAATGCCGAACCCATTGTTACTGCAATGTTTGTGAACAGAGTCAAGCTATGTTCTGAAAGTAGGTTGTGCCAACAAAAGCAGAACATGATTACTATATTATTTTTGTGGAGAAACATTTAGTGAGCACTAAGAAATATAGAAAGTAACAGAGACACATGAATCACAGTAATAGAATACTGTATTTTTTGGAAATGCAGTGATTGAGGACTAAAAAAAAAAGAGAAAAACACCTATTTCCATACTTAAGTCTAGCCTTAGGCACATCCTGTGCCTTACCTTACAATTATATCAACCTCTGAGTGCAGTGATCTCAATGCAGCACACCAAGAATAGAGGCAGCCAGTAGATGAAATAAATTGATGCACTCTTTTTGGAAAAAAGGCACAGCATATTTATCAAAAGTTTAAAACCTCTGTAATTGGATAGAACATGTAACTACTATGAGGGAAATTGAGTAATTAATAGCAATGTTTACTCATGGATTTGAAGCTCTCTTTAACCAGTGATGTCAGCAATGAAACTGAAGAGTGGACCATTCTTTTTTTTATTCACGCATAGAACACAAGCATCACTTAATCCCTTACAGCATTTATTGCCCAGCCTCATTTGTCAGAAGGCAATTGAGCATGGGTCTGGAGTCATATGTAGGCCAGACCAAGTAAGGATGGCAGTTTCCTTGTCAATCAACAATGTTTCCATGGTCATCATTAGACTTCCCATTCCGTTTTTTAAATATTAAATTCAAATTCCACCATGTATCATAGTAGGATTCAAACCCAGACTTCCAAGTTTTCTGAATTTTTAGTCTAGAGATAATACCACCTGGCCATCACCTCCTGCTATATATCCAACATAATTTATTCCAACACACTTGTAAAATTGCCTCATATGCTCCCCTTTTGCCAAGTTGAGTGTTTGTATTTATAGCGTCATAGAGTCATAGAGGTGTACAGCACAGAAACAGCCCTTCGTCCAACTTGTCCTTGCCAACCAGATATCCCAACCTAATCTAGTCCCATATGCCAGCACTTGGCCCATATCTCTCTAAACCCTTCCTATTCATATACCTATCCAGATGCCTTTTAAATAATGCAATTGTACCAGCCTCCACCATTTCCTCTGTCAGCTCATTCCATACATGCACCACCTTCTGCGTGAAAAACTTGCCCCTTAGGTTCATTTAATATCTTTCCCCTCTCACACTAAACCTATGCCCTCTAGTGCTGGACTCTCCCACTCCAGGGAAAAGACCTTGTCTATTTATTCTATCCATGCCCCTCATGATTTTATAAACTTCTATGAGGTCACCCCTCAACCTTCGATGCTCCAGGAAAAACAGCCCTAGCCTATTCAACCTCTCCCTATAGCTCAAATCCTCCAACTCTAGCAAAATCCTTGTAAATCTTTTCTGAACCCTTTCAAGTTTTACAACATCCTTCTGATAGGAAGGAGACCAGAATTGCAATATTCCAAAAGTGGCCCAACCAACATCCTGTACAGCTGCAACATGATCTCCCAACTCCTATACCCAGTTCTCTGACCAATAAAGGAAAGCATACCACCTGTGACTCTACTTTCAAGAAACTATGAACCTGCACTGAACCTGCACTCCAAGGTCTCTTTGTTCAATAACACTCCCTCGGACCTTACCATTAAGTGCATAACTCCTGCTAAGATTTGCTTTCCCAAAATGCAGCACCTCATATTTATCTAAATTAAACTCCAACTGCCACTCCTCAGCCCATTGGACAATCTGACTCTCAGGATGATAACATGAATGAGCATGCTATTGTGAAGGTAAGGCTTGAGAATGCATACATTTCCACTGGGCAGACAGTCAAAGAGTTATACAGCATAGAGACAGACCCTTTAAGCCAACCAATCCACACCGACCATGTTCCCAAACTAAATGAGTCACACATGCCTGTATTTGACCCATATCCCTTCAAATCTTTCTTATTCATGAACTTCTCCAAATGTCTATTAAATATTGTAACTGTATCTGCATCCACCACTTTCTCTGGCAGTTCATTCCACACACGAGCCACTCTGTATAAAAAAGTTGTCCTCATGTTTTTTTAAATCAAAAATATGTCCCCTAGTTTTGAACCCTCCATATCCACCCAAGGGAAAGGACAATAGACAATAGGTGCAGGAGTAGGCCATTCTGCCCTTCGAGCCTGCATTCATTATGATCATGGCTGATCATCCTCAATCAGTATCCCGTTCCTGCCTTATCTCCATAACCCTTGATTCCACTATCCTTGAGAGCTCTATCCAACTCTTTCTTAAATGAATCCAGAGA
>NC_057716.1:12109987-12121439 GCF_004010195.1 Chiloscyllium plagiosum | reverse complement strand
TCTTCTGGTATGGTCAGTGTTATAACCTCGCTGAAGGTCCTGTCCAGAAAGATCTCGTTCTCTTGGATGAGTCTAAGGTCCTCGAGTTCTTTCTTCAGTGCTGCGATATGCTCTGTCAGTAGCTGAACCTTTGTCATTCACCTTAACTGTGCCCCTCATCATTTTATGAACTTCAGTAATGTCACTCCTCAACCTCCAACAGCCTTTCCAATCTATTTTTATATCTCAAACCCTCCAATCCCAATAATATCCTGATAAATCTTTTCTGAACCCTCTCCAATTTAATAATATCCTTCCTATAACAGGATGACTAGAACTGCACACAGTACTCCAGAAGAGGCCTCGTCAACATCCAGTACGACCATAACATGACATCCCAACTCCGATACTCAAAAGTCTGAGCAATGAAGGCAAGCATGCTAAATACCTTCTTAACAACCCCATCTACCTGAGAAGCCAATTTCAAAGAATTATGTACTTGAAACCCTAGGTTTCTCTGTCCTACAAGCCATGGCCCGACTATTAATTGTATAAACCCTGTTTTTGTTTGTTTTACCAGAATGTAATACCTCACATTTATCCAAATTAAACCCCATCTGCCACTCCTCAGCCCATTGCCCCAGTTGATCAAAATCTCTTTGTAATCTTAGATAACCTTCTTCACTGTCCACTATACCTCCAAGTTTGGTGGTCAAGAGGACATTTGATAGGGGTTTTTGGCATTATGGATGATCTTTATAGAATGATAGTGTAAGAAATGTCTTCAGATTAGGTGGCTGTGCCAATAAGATTTCAATTTCAAATCTTACAAAAAGATGTTAGGGAAAATGCATTTCTGCAATGACTTATTGGAGTATGCAATACTTTTTTATATTCCTTCACGCATTATGGGCAGCTGACATGGCCAGAATTTGTTGTCCATCCCTAATTACCCTTGAACTGAGTGGCTTATTTGGGCCATTACAGGGCAGCCAAGAGTCGACCATTTTGCTGTGGTCTGCAGTCACATATAAATCAGATTAGATAAGGATTGAGATTTTCTTCCCTAAAGGACATTAATGAGCCCGATGAGGTTTACTGATCTTTGATTGTTGTTGTCGTCATGGCCACCATTACTGAGACTAGCTTTTAATTCCAGATTTATTTGTTGAAATTCCATTTCACTATCTGTCTGAGAGCAGAGATATTCATAAAGATGCTACTTTATTGAAAGAGATGCACAGAATTGAAAGCATTGCTTGACTGATAGCTTTACAAGGGTTTGTTTTCTGCAGTCTGTTTTGTAACTGGCTCAATGTTCAAGTACATAAACTAAAGAGATGTCAAGTGTTCATATTTAGATATTGATACTTCAAAAACTTGGTCAATTGGCATTTTCATATAGTGATGATGCATCAGTTTTTTAAATAAGAATATCATGAATAATTGATTTTTTAAAAACAGTTTCACATATTATTGTTACAAAAGGAATCAGTTCTATGTAGAGTGCTTACTGGGTGAATGAACATGGAAATGGAATGAGCTAGAATCAAGGATGTGAAAGTTCATTAGAATGGGCGGGTAGCATGAATAGGCATGCAGAATGAGAGGACAAGTTGTGGATGGGATGGTAGAGTTGGTTGATATCAAAGAAACGGTCATTGTGGATTGGATGGGTTGGCACCAATGGGCCTTGAGTGGGTGGAGGGGAGGTGCTTTAGAGGGTTCAGGTCTAGTCAATCACATATTTAACAAAACAATAGGAAACTGTGGCAGACCTTACCAAGAGCTGCTGTACCATTTGACCAATGACCAACTCTGATCACTGTCCAGGGAAGTCAGGCTTGACATCATCCTACACCTATTCCTTCAAAGTGAAAAGGTCTGCAGATGCTGGAGATCAGAGCTGAAAATGTGTTGCTGGAAAAGCGCAGCAGGTCAGGCAGCATCCAGGGAACAGGAGAATCGACGTTTCGGGCATAAGCCCTTCTTCAGGAAAGGCTCACTTTCTCCCCAATACAGGAATTACCCTGATTTGAGTAACCTGCCTCAGGAACGAATAACAAATGCTGTATTTAGGGAGGGGGGGGGGGTATTCCTTCTACAAGGGACAGGGTAGGAAATGTAAATCAGTGCCACAAGGGGAATAGTCATGACTTCATGAGGTCCCTGCATCCACACTTTCAAAGGTCTGGAGATGAGTTGAAGGCCAGTTAGTGGTCATAGAGTAGGAATAGGGACTGTACAAGATTTAAACAGATCATGGTGTTATTTTTCTGACTGCCATTTCAATGCATTACCCTCAGTTTATAAGGTTGAAGAATGTCTTCGAGGAGACAAGGATTTAGAACCCAGGGCAGGCAGTCCTCGTTTTTGAACATAGACTTCAAAGTCATGTTCAATACCAAAAGGGAAAGGAAGGAGTTTCTCATTCCAAATGTTGACATGATGAGGAGACCTCCCTATCTAACCAGGTCTGGATGGACATAGCTATCACAGTCAGCAGAAAGGGTGTGTTGTGCAGAAATTGGATCCAAAAAGGCTCAATGACAAGATTCACTCCAGCAAAGGGAATGTAGCCCCTAACCCTTCAGACATGCCTCTGGGATTTCAATTTTCAATGGACACATTGAGGAGCTAGAGGATGCATGCTGCTCCTGAACGAAGGAGGACTGAGTGCGCATGGTATGTTCTAACTAGTACATGGTATGTTACTAAAGGTTAGATCCACTGTACTGCTGAAGTTCTGTCTGCACTGAAACACACAGCTTCCCACCAATTGTAGCAGCTTGCATTGGTGAAATAGAACAGTACTGTCTATCTCACTTTCCTTTATTCTTGGAGTGGCCCATTTATTAGAGTCGATGATAAAAAAAAATTAGTTCAAAGGCTTCTGGGTTCAATTTCAAGAAGACCTGACCAAAGATGAAAACGTAGTGTCTGCTAAAATGTGATAGTGTTGAAGAGTAGATGGAATTTTGTTTTGCCTTGTGTTTCGAGTCCTTTTTGTTTTTATAATTAAATAGCTTGGCTTGTTTTATTTTATGTTTACTTCTTTTGTGTAATAAACTTTTGTTTTATTGTTAAAACCAAAGCTGCAGTCTTGTATGCTTACAATTTAGTGAAAGACCATCACGTTAATAAAAAAATGTTAAAATCATATTTCATCCTGGGATCTGACTTGTACAGTTGTAACATTAGCTAAGATCATATCAATGGCCAGAATAGTTTTGACCCTCTCGGACAGGTCAGTGTAAACTCTTCAGTAGCAATAGCACGGACCTCTGCGATGGCCTGCCTAAAGATTAACAGTATCCTTCAATACTAGCAGCTCCACCTTCAACGACACAGCTCATGTAGAGGCTACAGTCTCTATATTTTTCCTAATCATGCCTTTCCTTTATTTTTCAAATGTTCCAGCCACTATCCTTCTTGTAGACAGTGTTGCTTCTCATCACCTTCAGAACCAAAATCTGACAGTCACACACTCCCATTGCTAGCTATTGCCTTCCCCATGCTCAGGTGAACTTCATCGATTGTATGTAGTAGCCTCAACTCCTGCTTCTATGGATCCCTGATAATAAGGGGATTGTGACACCTTTGTGCTCCCTGAACCTTAATACAGGCTCCAAGTTGTGACACCTCTGATGATGCTACTCCTATAGTAAGGTCCTTGTTTTTCTTTCAGCGTGGTCATAAAGGCAGAGGTTCCAAGAGGTCTACCTTTGAAGGGTTTTAGGGCCAATCTGATTGCAGCTAACAGATACTGTGTTAGGCAAAAGGTTTTCAAATAAAAAAAAAACACTTGTACAATGAAGGGGAGTGGCCGGTTCTCCCAGCTCAGTTTTTATCTGGTTTGGTTTGGTCTTAGCAGTCTGGCTGTTCGGGGCTGCTAGACCCAAAGAAGCAGGTCCATGCTGATCCTCCCTCTCCCTGATAGCTGTCCTGTAAGACCGTGTGTTTGATGTTACCTTTTTTGCCAAGGGGTGTTTATGGGGATTGTTGCAGGAATTTGGAACAGCATCACCAATTTGGGTTAATCTATTGGGTTTTTGGATCAGTTATTCAATATTCTGTTCTCTTCTGTTTGTACAAATAAATTCTGTTTTGCTTAAAACTAAATGATTGCTCCAGTTGCATCTCCCCTGGAATAACCACTTTATACCTGTTTAAAACAACTAGCAAAGTTAGGGTCCAGGCTACTTTCTTGAAATGCTTTGAGGAAGTCTGGCCTTGTCCATAACACACCATACACACTTCTGAGATCAGGGTTGCCATCATGAAGCTGATAGGAAAATTGAACTCCCTCTCCCCACTACTGTTTTCATGCCAATTCTGGAAGGACAATAAAATCCATCTTGTTGGACAGTTCATGACCAATGGATAGCCTGCTGAGGACTCAGCTGTATTCTGACAAAGTGTAAAATATTTTTAATAGTTTCAAATTGAAAGTGCTTCAAGTTGGCTGTACAGCAGTGCAGCATAGGGCTATTTTAATTACAATGACTTTTCCTAAGGATCTTTTGTAAAATAAAAAGTTGACCATTTCATTGGCCAGAATTAATTAAGTGTTCAGATGTACTGGAGTACTGTTCCCAATTAAGCTATATATGTTTAAACATATCCTAGTGCTATTACACATTCAACACTGAAGGAAACGCTATTTGTGATCTCTAGTCTAATCCTACAAGATTTTAAATGCCCAGAGTTCTTTTAAATAGAAAAATATTCCTCAGCGTATTTCACAGAAGAAAAGGAAGTAGCTATCCACTCCTGCACGAGTGCTGAATGAAATAGGGAAAAAAGGTATTCTGGTTGATTCCATTCTTTATATTTCTTAGAATTTGTTCCTTCTGCTAGTTCCATTATGGTTCTGTTTCAAACACTGAAAAACAAACTAACTTAGCAGGGGCATGTATTCACCAAATGACTGGTAGTTTTATGAGTTTATTAAAGGACTGCTTGTCTTTATCTTTAGAATAGATCGACCATTTCAGAAGATGTACATTTTTAAAATGGCCTGTCCAAAAGTGTGTATTTTTTTCCCAATATGAAATGTGTTTGAATAACTGATCTCAGAGATTGTTAGAAGCTTATTTCTTTAATGTCAATTTTAAAAGACATTGAGGTGCTTCATAATGGGTTTTGGATAGGTGGCTGTACAGGATACATGAGGAGCATGGAGGGCATGAGATGAATGGTGGGGGTTGAGGTTTTGGGGACATAAAAATGATGCTGGGAGCTCAGCTGCTGGCCCTGAGAATAAAGGAAGGCCTCTTAAACAGCCTGGCTCCACAGTCACACCATTCCTATACTCACCACATACTTGTATCATGGCTCACAAAACCCAATCATTCTCTGTCCATGTTGATGAATCAAAACAATGATGGGAATGAGATTTAGAAGCACGTTTTGCGTTTCAGCAACCAGAAAACACCACAATTCCAACTTCCCCGTTCCCACATGGAAATCTGGCCATATAATCCCCATTTCAAAATGTACGTTCAACGGTTAAGAACAAATTTGAAAACTAAAATGCCCATTAATTAGCGGTGACTGGATGTGGTGTAATGACAGATTTTGCAGTTTAGACATGGAAACATGATCTCTGTGTATCATTCCAATAAGTTTCAGGTCAGAAAATTCCAACTGTTGAATAAGGAATTATATAAATGGGCTTATGTGGTGACAAATGTTTAATTTCTTAGCCTTGGGTACTCCTCATCTGATGACCTGAAAGCTCATTTACTCAACTAACTGCATCATTTTTCTCAAATTATTTAAAACTTTATACTACCTCCTCAAAAGAAGTCAACAGCAACAATGAAAATAATTTGTCAGCAATTACAACTTATAGATTATGATTTTGGGGATAGTTAGTTTAGGACCACATTTTATTTGTTCCATCGTCCTGACTATCAGTCACTAATCCCCAACAAAGCGAGTCAAAATTTTCGGAAAAAAACATTATCCACCATACTTTCCTGTTTGGCTACAGAAAACCTGCGCTTTCACAAACTTGAGACGTTTTTATAATTTGTTAATAATTACCACTTTTGGACTTAGTGTCATGGAATCCCTACAGCTTTGAAGCAGACCATTCGGCCCATCAAGTCCACACCAATCTTTCAAAGACCATCCCACCCAGACCCACCCCCGACCTAATCCCTTTAACCCAGAATTTCCCATGGATAATCCACCTAGTCTGCACCTCCCTGGACACTATGGGCAATTTAGCATGGCCAATTTACCCAGCCTGCACACCTTTGAATTGCAGGAGGAAACCAGAGCATCTGGAGGAAACCCACACGCTGACATGGGGAGAGCGTGCAAATTCCACGTAGATAGTTGCCTGTGGCTGGAATCAAACCTGGGTCTCTGGCGCTGTGAGACAGCAGTGCTAACCATTGAGCCACCTTGTCACCATTGTCTACCTGGATTTATTAATAGAAAGATTCAATGTTAACCAGCACCTTTTATTTCGGCCCTTGAGAAAATTACAGTTCTAGCTACTTTGTGATGCACACTTTTAAAAATAAATCTGATTTTCTATGCAACAAATATCCAAAATGTAGCCTTATGTGGAATATACAAGCACGATCCTCCTTCCAAAAACAAAAGCAGGCATAGAGGAATGCATAAGGGCTCACCAAGTTTATTCCGGTTTGACAGTAGTGTAGCTGTACAGTGGAGTACATGTGGCAAAGCAGCCTGTATCAGTTCCCAACGTGTTATGCTCTGGATGGCCTCAGAGAGAGCAGGTGAGAGACCATGCAACTTGCTCTCCACCAAAACACGCTCAAAGGACTAGAAACCAATAAAACATAATTAAAAATTAATACTGGCTTGCAGTCGATAGAATGAATAACTTGCGAGTGCGCTTGTTTACAATTGCACTTCAATAAATCATGCATTATAAAGATACATCCATCCAAGAATAGTGATTAAAAACATCACCAAGTGACCAAAAAATGCAAAACAAAGTAAAGAACTGCTGTATAACAGCTTGAACATGTTTATACCAATCTAGAATAATACTAAGGAATTGGTATTTTTGTGAAAATTAAGTATTGAAATGCTACTAACATAGACAATTAGATGAATAATGGTGGGTATCCACCATCTTGGGATATGTTGTGGATCATTGGCTAGTTGAGCTTTGTGAAGAAATATTCTATCACAATTGTTCACGAAATATATGGATGCTTGTTGAAATGTTCTGGAATACCATAACAACATAGGCAATGGGAGTAAGAGTAGGCCATTACACCCCTTGCGTTTTTTTTCTGCCATTCAACCAGATTGTGGCTGATCACCTTATCTCAACACCATTTTCATTCTCTATTCATATAAAACCTTGAAATATTTAATATCTAGAAACCTATCAATCTCTGCCTTGAATATACTCAATGATTGCACCTCCACAGATCTCTGTGGTAGAGGTTTTAAAAGATTCATCATCCTCAGAGTGAAAAAAAATCCTCTTAGTACTTCACTGAGACGGTGACTGCTGGTTCTAGACAGTCCACCCAGAGGAAACATCCTTCCTGCATCACCCTTACTGAATACTTCCCTGGTCTCTCATCATTTAAGAAAATCCAAATTTCAGTTTTTACCTACAAATATGGATAACTTCCCAATTTTCCACATCTACTGTCTTCTGGCCTAATTACAACCTATTTCAATCGCCTGAAGCCTCTACACCTTGCTCACATCTAATGATTCCAATTAGTTTTATGTCATCAGCAAACTTGAAAATATTAAATTTGGTCGTCACTCCAAATCATTGATGATGTAATTTTTCAACAGTTAGGGCTGAAGTGCTGATCTTTGAGGTACCACGCAGGGTCACAGCTTGCCAACCTGAGAACAAGACATGTAATGCTAAATGCAGGATAAAAAAAATCACATCACAATTTGCCACTCCAAAGGAAGGACAATAGCTACACTTTTAGCCACACACTGAAGGTTCAAGTTCCAGCTAAAACAAAAAATCTGATAAATCTAACCTGGGTCAATTCAAATTAAGAATTAATTGAAGAAGATTTAATTAAGAATTGAATTCTCATCTCTTGAAGCATGCATCATAGATTTTTTTTACTATCAAAATAACAAAAATATATGGCATATTTCAATCGTTCAATAAAGGATGAACAATTCTCTTTCTTGGTGTTAGGTAAAATGTTAATCATTAATAGCAAAGAAAAATAAACAATAAATATTTTTAAAAATATATAAATGCAAAATACTGCAGATGCTAGAAATCTGAAACAAACACAAAGAAATTGCTGAAGATACTCAACAGCATTCATGGAGAGGGAAACACAGTTAACATTTAGAGTCCAGTATGACTTCATCAGGAGGATTTATTTTTGGTTCAAATCAGGATGAGTCTGATTCTGCAAGGCAACATTTATTGACTATCACTAACTATCTTAACAATGGTGATGATAGGGTCATTCTTGAAATGTTGCAGCTTGAGTGTTGATGGATATGGGCTAAGGCCTTTAGTGTGCACAGATACTGGCGGTTGGCAATTCTATAATTTTGGCTCAGACGCAATGAGGAAACAATGCTTCTTGTCCAAGTTGGGATACTACGTTTCTTCAATAGAACTTTAGATGATACAGTTCGAAAGCACTGTTGCTTTTTTGAAATTTTACACAAGGTTACAGTGCTGGGGGAATGTTATAAACGTAAGTTTGCAAAGTTTACTGCAATGCAACTTCTAAGCAGTAATACTTGAAGACACTGTGAACTGGTGGTGAAGATCGTACTTTATGAGTTCAGTGGTAAGAATGCATTACAAATAAAAGAATTAAAAGACTGTTGTGCTGTGGGCCAAAAGTGAAAGGCATCACGTGATCTATTCAAAGTTGACCAACAATAGATCTCAGTGACTTGGCTTTTAATGATTAAAGGGTGGCCCAGGTTGTTTTGCTGGAAAGAAAGTGTTTATGCTTGGAAACGATGGTAGTAGAATTTGTACTTACAATGGTTAGATTGGTATTCTTCAGTGTCCCAGGAAGGTGTTGAAAAAGTTGGGTTGTAACTATCCATTTACTTCCAATCAGCATTTTCTATCAGATTTCAAGGGTCCATATTTTTCACATTGACTGGCATTGAGAAGGGATGGGTGTTGAAAGGAGATATCCTTGAAACTCACGGACAAAGGCAGTCTGCCAGGATCTGACAGCATGAGAGAGCAGCTAACGGCTAAAAATCCCTTCAATTCACAATGCAGGAAAGCTGCTGGAAGCTCATGTTTGAACTGCAAAGACCAAATTCATGAGAATTTGAAATGGGGCTGAAAGCACTTGGGGGGTAGATCATTACGAGTACTGATCACCCTGAAAGACAACGGTGGGGCTAAACATTACTCAGCTGGGCCAAGAAAAGCAACAGATGTAAGCCCAAAGGAGCAAAGAATTACTTTGGACTGGTTCTGGGAAAAAATAATGACTACTGAAGGGTCAGTGGAAAAATACGATGTGAAGTGCAAGTTCTATTTTGTAGTTTCTTGCCTACAAAAACAGTATTTAGTCAATTGTGCTTTTAATCCATTGGTTTCATCAAAATCTTAAAACATGAAATTTTGTTGTGGTTGTCGTTACAGGTATTAACTGGAATTTTTAAAAAAGTTACGATCGCAACAGGAATTGCAGCGGGTGCCACTCGTGAGGTAATGACAATTAATAGCACATTGTAGGTCAGATTTCCGAACTGAACAGAAATGCTCTATAGTTACTTTAGCAACTGAAGTAAACATTCGATATTAAACTAAGATAACGTACCACACAGGAAGCTTCATACTGTTTTCCCAACTTTGGTCTTAGAAAAGCACTGCAAGACAACAAAAAAAGTACGGTTTAAACTACAGTGCAAATGGCTTAGAACACGTTAAGGATTAAACACATTAACAGCTTAATACGAAATTCGATTTCCACTTATCACCTGTTTAGCTGCTCCAAAATTACAGTAAACATGAACAACTCAGTAGGAAAAAGTGCCTTTATCAGTATGACATTAAATACAAATTCCAAACTTTAACATCCCTTTGTTTTCTTTATTTCTATTGTTCTGAAATATGCTGGTTTATGAAGAAACTCTTTTAAATTAAAGGACCAAAAACACTGGTTTGCGCGAGTAATCCCATTAATGAGGAAGCTGACTTAATTAAAGCACACCTACTGAACAGTCTCAAAAGAACCACAAGCAAATGACTGCATTTCTGCAGATAGTAATTTAGTTCTCTCACAGCAACAGGATAAAGGACAGTTACTAGGCAGTTTTCTAATACTTTAAACAAAAAAATTCAACAGATCAGAAAAAAGGACAGGAAAAGAAAGACCTGAAAACATTACTCCTTACTTCTACAACTATTCAAAGACAGCGGTGCTCTTACAGAGTCACAAAAAAGCAGGCCTGGAAGCAGCTGTTCCTTTTTTTAAATTAATTACTTTACGACATGCCTTCTCTGCAGAAACACAGATGGTGAGGCAAACGAGCAAACAGATCAGCTGACAATTCCCTATGCTTATTTATCTGATTACACCCAGATCTCAACAAAGGACGAAAAATTAAGAGGGACAGAAAATAAAGAAACAGCAAAAACAAAAATAGTTGGCAAAAGGAGAGAGTTGGGTGGGAGGAGGCAGTGACAGGGAGGGAAAACAGATCCTTCTTAATGGGAAGGAAAATGTTGAAAGGTTATAGCGAACATCTGATCTGCAGCTACAGTACCATCAAATCTGGCACAGGTATGAGAAATGGAACAGTGACTGTACAAAGACCAACCTTCGTGGAATGCACTCTGTCAGAGTGTTCCTTTATAGTAATAGCACAGGCAATGCATCCAGCGACTCACTAAGCATACTATCAAACTTCTCCTGTATATTGCCCTATCTCAGAGTTTTCATCTCAGTCTTCTGCAGCAGAACTCGCCTGCAATCTCAACTACAGATGAAGTAGAAAACAAGCCATCCTTTTCTCCTGACTTGGTTGTAGTCCACACCGTGGTGTTAAGGCCACAGTCAGCTCAGCCGTGATACTATTGAACAGCAGAACAGGCTTGATGCACTGAATGCATACTTTACTCCTATGACCTTTCATGTCTACATGACACACCATGTGTTGACCCCAATGCTATACTTACCTCAAAGGTCCATGCCCATCTCTGTCTGGAATTAACGAGGTAAAAACACCTCTTCCCACCCTACCTCTTGCAAAAATGCCATCCCGTATTCCCAATTCCTCCGCCTCCGCCGGATCTGCTCCCAGGAGGACCAGTTCCACCACAGAACACACCAGATGGCCTCCTTCTTTAGAGACCGCAATTTCCCTTCCCACGTGGTTAAGGATGCCCTCCAACGCATCTCGTCTACATCCCGCACCTCCGCCCTCAGACCCCACCCCTCCAACAGTAACAAGGACAGAACGCCCCTGGTGCTCACCTGCCACCCTACCAACCTTC
>NC_057716.1:12102650-12109462 GCF_004010195.1 Chiloscyllium plagiosum | reverse complement strand
TGCTACTTTCTCCCCACCCCCACCTTCCTCTAGCTTATCTCTCCACGCTCCAGGCTCACTGCCTTTATTCCTGAGGAAGGGCTTTTGCCCAAAACATCGATTTCGAAACTCCTTGGATGCTGCCTGAACTGCTGTGCTCTTCCAGCACCACTAATCCAGAATCTGTCTGGAATTTGCCTATTATGTCTGACAGTACATGAGGGTGAGCCAAGAGCTCAGAAGGAGCATAAAGCAGGAAGAACTATCGTCTTCAATCTTCTCAATGACAATAGATACAATGGAACACATTGCAGCAGCCTCATGGTATAGAAAGCCAACCACCCCACCTCCTCTTTCAGGCTTAGGAGTGTAGGCATTTTTGTACTATATCAGTTGTAGTTTGCTCCCTGCACTGCATTCTTCCAGGAGAGGGCAGGATATTAGTGATTGCGTGGCACTGTGTTTGGATGATGTTCGGGGGACAACTCAAAAGCTAGACGCATGTGGAGGCAGCATGCGCAACAGGTTTTTAAGGCTTTCGAGATTGTGGTGGAGTTTCTGGATTTTAGGCACAAGTCCTGGGTGCCAGGTGAGTGATGAGGTTGTGGTGCATTCAATAGAGCGAGGTGGTCATGTTGCAGTGAGTTGGAGATGCATTTGCTGCTTTTAAACAGCACTGAGACCATCAAATCTCTTGTGGGGCAGCTTCTCAGTCCTCGGGCATAAACACCAGGTGTTCATCTCCCTAGCCATCCATTTACACTCCTTTCTGAGGGTAGCCTCCTGACCGTATGCAAAAGCCTGTTTTGTCTCCCTTTGCCCACCTGAGAGTGGGGTCTCCAATGCTGCATTCATCACACTGAAACCCTCTCTCTCTCTTTGCCCAGTGTTTGATTTAGCAAGTTTTTAATTCCATTAATTTTATTTGTGGCAGCTTCCAATAAAGGAAGACAAGCAAGTCGCTCTATCCTGAAAAAGCATAGGTTGACAGCACTATATGTAGCAGTAAATTGCTGATCAACAAAGTGTAATTTTGCCTGGTAAGAGTAGAGTCAACTAATAATATGAGGGGTATTGAGGGGTTCTCAGCCCCATGAGAGTGGATGATTGTCATTTTTGTCTGGGAGGGACCGCCAATGAATGAATGAACAGCTCAGGTGGATTCACTACATAAACACAGTGGCTACAAGAATAAGTCAGACGCTAGGAAAACTGTGGCAAGCAACTCACTTCCTAATTCCCCAAAGCCTGTTGACCATCCATAAGGCACAAGTCAAGAGTGTGAAGGAATACTCCTTACTTGCCTGGATGAGTGCAACCCCTATAACACTCAAGAAGCTAAACACCATCTAGGACAAAGCAGCCTGCTTGATTGGAACTACATCCACAGGCATCCACTCCCTCCACCACTGATGTTCAGTAGCAGCAGTGCATACTATATACAAGATGCATTGCAGAAATTCACCAAAGATCCTCAGACAGCACCTTACAAACCCACAGCCACTTCCATCTAAAAGGACAAGAGCAGCAGATATATGGGAACACCACCACCTTTAAGTTCTCCCCCAAGCCACTCATTATCCTGACTTGGAAATATATCACTGTTCCTTCACTGTTGTAGGGTCAAAATCCTGGAATTCCCTTCCTCATAGCATTGTGGGTCAACCCACAGCAGGTGGACTGCAGTAGTTCAAAGAGGCAGCTCACCATCACCTTCTCAAGGGCAACTAGGGACAGGCAATAAATGCTAGTCAGCCGTCGATGCCCACATCCCACAAAATGAATATTCTCTTTAAAAACCTCATGTTACAATCATGGTAATAAGCTGAGAGCACCAAATTTGTTTGCTGCCCACCTATGATCACAGTAAAAATGGAGTACTCATATTCCACTTGGTCATGTAATTTTATTGAGACCTTCATTTACTGAAGTGACTTTTAAAAAAAGGACAAATTCAGAGCGAAAATGGCTGTTGTGATCACTGATTCTAGATTAGGGTCATGCTGGAAAAACACAGCAGTTCAGGCAGCATCCGAGGAGCAGGAAAATCGACCTTTCAGACAAAAGCCCTTCATCAGGAAAACCCTGTCGTGATCACTGAGCCAAAGATTGAGACAAGCTTTGTTAAACCCACCGTGAGTTTCCAAAATCCATCTGCCCTGAAATTATCATTTCAGCCAAAGTCAGTGAAACCAGGCAACTAGGTCAGGATCGATGAATTCGCATCCTGACTAATTTGCAAGTGTATAGTAATTTCACAGATCGGGAGTCAAAAGGCCCACCTGCCCATTAACCAGATTGGAAAAACAATGGGCAGACTCAGGAATACACAAATCGACCTATATAAACAGCTGTTTCTGGGCAACAGAAGCAGAGACAAAGAAAAATTGATTTGTAAGCAAGAACTGGAAGACATTCTCACTGCCTGCCTGTCTCACTCTCCCCTCTTTCATAACAAGCACGTATACACAAATGCAACTGAAAATACAACCTGGAACAACAACCGTTTGCTGAGAATTCAAGGTTACAAATCTTGCAACTGCTGAAGAGACAAGTAACAGCTAAACAGTCTGAGCTCAGGCTTAAAATTAATACACTGGATTTTGTAATTGGCCTTCTTCTGCACTGTAGAGTCTCTATGATTCCATGATGATGCTGAACTTGCACAAGATACTTTTCAGACTACTGCTTGTGTAAAGTTCTGGATGCCACATTATAGGATGGATGTAAATGCATTGGAGTGCAGAAGCAGCTTACAAAAATGGTTCCAGTGATGAGGAACTTCGGGTGTGAGGATAGATTGAAGAACATGGGACAGTTTATTTTGAGAGAAGAAGGAAATTTGATGGAGGCTTTCAAAATCATTTGTTGGCTGGATACAGTGCTGAGGGAGAAACTGTTCCTGCTTATAAAAGGTTCACGAGGAGGAGGGTGGAGATTTAAAGCGATCTGCAGAAGTAGCAAGGGCGCAGTGAGGAACAAAAACTTCCTTCACTCAGCAAGTAGTTAGGGGATGGAATGCACTGCCTGGAGCTGTTATGGAGGCAGATTCAATTGAGGCATTCAAGAGGGCATTGAATATTTAGGTCAAAATCATGTGCAAGGGTAGGGGATAAAGCAGGAGATTGTCACTGAGTAATGATACTCCTTTAACGAGCCAGTGTAGGAAGTCTGGGTCAAATGCCCTCTTTCGGCTCTGTAACACTTCTGTGATTCTGTGACCTCAAAGACTCAATCATCATTATAAAAGCCTTTTTCGACCGAATAGTCTATTTTAACATGCTTTAAATTCCATCAACTTTATTCAATGCAGATTCCCTTTAGAATGTTATACTGCAACTGGTTTTAACTTCCTGTCTGTACAGACACACCCCACTTCCTTTTAAAGGTGGAGTAGCAGATAGTGAAGGGGACTGTCAGAGAATGCAGCAGAATACAGATAGATTGGAGATTTGGGCGGAGAACTGGCAGATGGAGTCCAATCTGGGCAAATGCAAAATGATGCATTTTGGAAGATCCAATTCAAGAGCGAACTATACAGTAAATGAAAAAGCCCTGGGGAAAATTGATGTACAGAGAGATCTGAGTGTTCAGGTTCATTGTACTCTGAATGTGGCAACACAGGTCGAAAGAGGGGTCAAGAAGGCACATAGCATGCTTTCCTTTATCGGGCAGGATATTGAGTACAAGAGCTGGCAGGTCATGTTACTGTTATGTGGGACTCTGGTTCGGTCGCATTTGGAATACTGCATACAGTTCTGCTTGCCACATTACCAAAAGGATGTGGATGCTTTGGAGAAGGTGCAGAGGAGGTTCACCAGGATGTTGCATGGTATGAGCGCTAGCTGTGAGGAGAGGTTGAGTAGATTCGGATTATTTTCATTAGAAAGACGAAGGTTGAGGGGGGACCTGGTTGAGGTCTACAAAATCATGAGAGGTATAGACAGGGTGGATATCAAGAGATTTTTTTCCCAGAGTAGGGGACTCAATTTCTAGGGGTCATGAATTCAAGGTGAGAGGAAAACGTTTAAGGGAGATATGCATGAAAATTTCTTCATGCAGATGGTGGTGAGTGCTCAGAATGCGTTGCCAGCAGAGGTGGGCATGATAGCATCACTTAAGATGTACCTAGATAGATACATGAATAGGCAGGAAGCAGAGAGATATAGATTCTTAGAAAATAGGCAACAGATTTAAGTAGAGGATTTGGATTGGCACAGGCTTGGAGGGCCGAAGGGCCTGTTCCTGTGCTGTAATTTTCTTTGTTGTTAAGCTCACTACCTGGTCTGTGCATATATTTGATTTCACATTTTGATAAGTTTTCTCTCAGGGAAATCAAATGAGAGGAGCTTAAAGTTAACAAATGCCACCATCCCTCCCCCACCCCCACCCTCCCGCACCTAGTAGCAATGACCACCTTGAATGGAAATGGCACAGGCAAGTCATAAATTGCAAACACATGGTCAAAATGGGGCAGGTGAATTCTGAGGCAGACTGATTCTTGTCTTGTATTTTTGAGACCTAACAATGTTGTCAAAGTCCCAGAGGATCATTGGGCTGTTATCTCATTCCAGAGTGATGACTGGTCGTCGTTTAACCTGAGGGTCAGCCTGCCTCAAGCAGGGGGGAAGGTTGAGAAGATGGGACCTTCACAGTGACTCTGCACTGTTGGCATCACTCAGGCAACTGTTGACTAACTGACTGCCCCTTCCTAGATTCATGCAAACATGTAATAGTCTAATTTTTAAATAGATCTAAATCAAAGGCAATGTCTTCTCAATTTACTTTTGACTCAACTAAAGGTTATTTTAATGCAGTGAAAGACTAAATTGGCAGGGAGAAGAGGCCAAGCTAGAATTTTTTAAAAATGGGCTTCCAAAGTCTGAGAATTTACCATTATGGTTTAATCGAGTCATTGAGCTTTATAGCATGGAAACAGACCAACACATCCACGCCAACCAGATAACCTAAATTAATCCAATCCCATTTGCAGGCATTTGACCCATATTCCTTTAAACCCCTCCCAATCATATACACATTCAGGTGTCTTTTAGTTGTTATAATTGTAATAATTTCAGCCTTTGCATCTTCAATTCAAACAGGTATGTTCCTCTGATAATGGATTGCTATCAGGAAATGTAGATAGAAAGATATAGGAAAGGGAGAAATTAACTATTGTCAAATTGATCATTGTTGTTTGTTATAATGAACCTGAGAACCTGCCACATCCTTCCTCACTGTCTACAACTCCTCCGACTTTCGTATCAGGTGTTATAATGAACCTGAGAATGGCATCAAAGAAAGCATAACAATAAACCATCCAGCAATTGCTCTGGATTCTTTAGGAAAACTAGAAAATGACAAAACATTTATTTCAATGATTTGGATGTGAACATTGGAGGCATAGTTATAAGTTGGCAGATGACAACAAATTGGAGGTGTAGTGGACAGCAAAGAAGGTAACTCAGAGTACAATGGGATCTTGATCAGATGGGCTAATGGGCTGAGGAGTAGCAGATGGAGTTTAACTTAGATAAATGTGAGGTGCTGCATTTTGGGAAAGCAAATCAGAGGAGTACTTATACACTTACTGGTAAGATTCTGGGGAGTGTTGCTGAACAAAGAGACCTTGGAGTGCAGGTTCATAGCTCCTTGAAAGTTGAGTTGCAGGTAGATAGGATAGTGAAGGCGGCATTTAGTATGCTTTCCTTTATTGGTCAGTGCACTGAGTATAGGACTTGCAAGGTCATGTTGCAGCTGTACAGGACATTGGTTAGGAATAGTGCGGAATAACACTTTTGGAATACTGTGTGCGATTCTGGTCTCCCTCCTATAGGAAGGATGTTGTGAAATTTGAAAGTATTCAGAAAACATTTACAAGGATGTTGCCAGGGTTGGAAGATTTGAGCTATCCGTAGCAGCTGAATAGGCTGGGTCTGTTTTCCCTGGAGTGTCTGAGGTTGAGGGGTAACGTTATAGAGGTTTATAAAATCATGAGGAGCATGGATAGGATAAATACACAAGGTATTTTCCCTGGAGTAAAGGAGTCAAGAACTAGACAGCATAGGTTTAGTGTGACAGGGAAAGATTTAAAAGGGACCTAAGGGGCACCTTTTTCATGCAGAGGGTGGTGCATGTATGGAATGAGCTGCCAGAGGAAGTGGTGGAGATTGGTACAATTACAGCATTTAAAAAGCATCTGGATGGGTTTAGAGGGATATGGGACAAGTGCTGGCAAATGGGTCCTAGATTAGGTTGGAATAACTGATTGGCATGGATGAGTCGGACCGAAGGCTTTGTTTTCATGCTGTACATCTCTATGTCTCCGTAAATGCCTGACTAAACCCAAACTGCCCCCAGCACAACCTAACAAACAAACAACTGGGGCAAGAACTTTTGTTGATTGGGAGATATTTTAGCTTGAATTTAATTAGCAACTAAATATTACAAACAGTTCAAAATAAACAGAAACAGATTCAGCATCAGTAGGACTATCACATGCTGAATAAGCATGGCAGGATTATATCCAACATGTTTTCAAGAAACACTAGCAACATAATTGCTTGTTCCTTCATAAATTTCAACACAAGTCATTCCCACTCAATAAGTAAGACTTTTTACTATCAAGAGGAAATAAAAGATACTAATCTGTTCTGGTTTTAACAACATGATTATCCAACAATCTACTTACAGTTTACCAATAATGCATCTCAATTTATAACTTAGTATCTCAGAATCTATGGCTTCATTATCATTAGACCATAAGACATAGGTGCAGAAGGAGGCAAGAGTGGAAAAGTGTTGTGCTGGAAAAGCACAGCAGGTCAGGCAGC
>NC_057716.1:12057240-12102150 GCF_004010195.1 Chiloscyllium plagiosum | reverse complement strand
ATAGAAGGCAAAGTGGTCTTAGCTTTAGTGAGTAGGCAGGCCTTTTAAAACATATGAATAAGCAAGATCACTGAGCTGGAATAATGCCTTTGGGCCATGGAATATTTGGCTCAGACACCACTGAGTTCCTAAATATGCTTAAAATTAATTGTTAGCCATATTCCAAAGCTGTATTTTGCTTTGATAGAAGTTAAATACTTAGATAAATATTATGTTTCAAGAATCTGATAAGAAATGAAAATGGACAGAGCCAATATGTCTATTCCAGGAGATTATTAAACTCTACCAGAGAGACTTATTTTATTTAATACCTGTAAAATTTCCATGGTGGCACCAACATAACACAAACTGACTTTGATTGTTGAGATGTCAGGACTTGTAGTCTTCTGATACATGATGTTGATTGGCTGGTACTTGGGCTGATTGGGAGATGTGTCGACATGGCGAATACGTCAATTAGACAATGACTGACAGATAATTTCAAAATTTAATTTACATTTTAAACGGGGAAGGTCAACTCTGCTGGTCAAGGCATTGTCCTTAGAAATGAACCAGAGAATGGCAATCATCCATTTTCTTAAACCGGAGCAAAATACGTTTACCCATTCTGTCAGCAAAGCACAACAATTTCCTCAGTTTATTTGTTGTTTTCCTTTTGCGTCGGTACTTCTTGTAAACTATGTTTAAGAGTACAGAATGAAAACCTTCAGCACAATGTGTCTTTTTCAAGCAATACTCAAGTTTTGCATCACCAAATAACTAACTATATTGTACAGCAAGAAAAATCAGCACGGAACATATCTAGAAAGGATTAATTCTATAGCTGAAACTATAGTTGAAACATTCGGAGATACGTTTGCACAATTGTAACTGAAGGCAGAGTCTGATAGGACGATATGACCTTGTCAACAAAACGTTTCCACCTACCTTGGAAAGAATAGTATAAAAATTGTTGTGAAGAATGCTAATAGCCTGTATTCCAGTCCAAACAGAACAGTGACCACCCAACCGTATGAGCGCAAGTTTCACTTTTAGTAACACATTTGTGATTAATGTGTGCAGTATGTTATACATGGGGGTACTTTTTAAACTGGTATCAAACATAGTAAATGTATTAATACTCTACTCAAATACTTTAATGCTGTCTTATTCATTCTTATAAATCTTGTATTCATAACTGTCAAAGTTAGAAGATTGTCTAACAGAGGGTTACTCACATGTAGACTGGGAGAAGTGCTCACGAGACGGCTAAACAGCAAATGCTAAATTAAGAACAAAAGAATATATGTATGAAACGCAGTTAGTGTGACTAGCTAAAGGACAATAAGTAGAAAGAGAAACACATTAAACCAGCAAGGTCGAGCACAGACCAATGACCCTAGAGTCTGACGAAGGCGAAAATAAAAAGCAGATTGAAACCAACCATTCCATCAAAATTGTTCTAACACCGACCTTCAATTTATCCACAGAAAAAAAGAGCGAACCTATCCATATTGCCAGCAACTCTTCCCAGAAGTGGTAGTTGATTCTGAAGTTGTGGTTAGGAACACTGGGATTTGCAAGTTACTAATCAAACTGACCTAGAGTGAGCATGACCAGTATGTGGTCCCGGAGGTTGGGTCTGAAATACAAAGAAAGATCAAACGTCCAAAAACAACACAGGGCTACTGTCCCAAGCAAGACTAATAATTTGCACTTAATTATCATCTTTAATGCAGTAAAACTCCTCAAGGTGCTTCACAAGAGTATTACCAAATAAAATTGATCAGAGTACACATAGGAATTATAAACACAATTGATTTTCATGACCATTAAGCACAGTGAATATAGTTTGATTCGCCCCTTTTTAATTGTTCAAGTAGATCAGATTCATAGTTCCTTGACAGTGGGGTCATAGATAAATAGGATAGTGAAGAAGGTGTTTGGTATGCTTTCCTTTATTGGTCAGAGCACTGAGTATAGGAGTTGGGAGGTCATGTTGTGGTTGCACAGGACCATGGTTAGGTCACTTTTGGAATATTGTGAGAAATTCTGGTCTCCCTCTTATCGGAAGGATGTTGTGAAACTTGAAAAGGTTCAGAAAATATTTGCAAGAATATTGCTAGAGTTGGAGGGTTTGTGTTATAGGGAGAGGCTGAATTGGCTGAGGCTGTTTTCCCTGGAGCAGCAGAGGCAGAGGGGTGATATTATAGAGGTTTATAAAATCATGAGGGACATGGATAGGGTCAATAGATGAGGTCTTTTCCCTGGGTTTAGGGAGTCCAGAACCAGGTAGTTCTGCAGAGTTTGTTACATTTCTCCTGAAACAGTTTTATTCTACTGGCCTGCTCTATTGCCCTGTCTAACTTGATATGGCACTTTTTCCTGTCCTTTGCTTGCTTGATCAGAATTTCTGTGGTTACAGAGAAAGAAGGGGCTCCAAGACAATTTCCTGTGGCTTGGTATTGCTTTCCGTTAATCACCATTGAGAACTTCTTCTCATCTTGTTGGAGGCTTCTTGCTATCTTTAGGGAGTGGGAACTCTGCTGGACTTTTGACTCTTTCAATTAATGAACAACTAATTCAATGTCAATGAGACCAAAGCACAGAAATTGATTGAACTAATTAACCACACTAATGTGGGCAGAGTGGTAAAGACCGTGATATGGCAGTGATGTGGCTCACATGTTACCTATTTGCAGACACTTGGTTGGGGTTGGGAGTTGGGAGTTGGGAGTTGGGAGTTGGGGGTGGTTGCAGTACAAGAATCCATTGGCCTTAACCACATACACACTGAGATGTGAGACAACTTGCATCAGGCTATAACATTCAGAGCCACAACTACTGTAAATAAAACAATATTCTGAATTAAATAACATGAAACATAGCTTCAGTTTACTTGATAGCAAGTGCAATGATAAATTGCTAAGTTATATCCCAAAACGAATTATCCTGCACTTTCATATTTCACTTATTTTGTAGAATATTTCATTACTACCAGTGATCTTAATCAACTTAAAACATCATTTTATATTTCACTTACGTCAGGTTTTGATCACTATATTTTTATAATGCCACTGAATATCCTATAGAGTACCGAAATTAGTTTCTAGAATATACTGTTTGACTAATGCCTCAAAATACCAGACATCCAAATTAATCATTGTAAGTTGGAGTAATGTTTTATGCAATGATTTTACAACAAATAATGAAAAGACTCTGTCCTTACGTTTCTTCTGGTATGCTCAATAATGGAAATTGTATCTATCATTTATAAAGCATCTATTTGATATTTCCCAGTCTCTTGCTCAGTGCTAGGAAAGATACTGAGGAACCCAAATAAAAAGTGAAAAGATCACATGGCTAAGGGAGGAAATGGTTTGAAAAGTTAAATACTTTTACATTAAGAAGATGATTCCGTGGTTCATTTGGATTTTCTATTTAAAATGATAGGAAGTTTAATCTGACTGTTCGTTCAGAATTGTTTTAAGTAAATTGCTGGTACTTTCCCATTGGCAATTGGCTCACCTAGTCTTTGATTTGTACATTCCATACTCATGCTGTTCTGAATTACTGCTGTTCTCTAAATAAGGCAACACTGTCATTGGCATCTTTTAAATGTAGGAACATAAAGAAAGACTCAAAAGCATGACATAGAATTTAAAGTTCATGGGCTGGGAATCTTTACCACTTGTGGAGGGCCATTAACATATGATACAAACAAAATAGAAATTGCCGGAGCAACTTGACAAATCTGTCAACACTTGTGGAGAGAAAACAGAATTTCCATTTCAAGTCCAGTGACCTTTTGCCAGAGTTTGAAGCAGCCTGGAAAAGGTATATTTAAGCTGATGATAGGGATGGTGGCGTGGGGGGGGGGAAGCATGGGTGAATGCATAAGTGAAAGCAGAACCCAGAGAAAAGAAGAAGGGGTAGGGAGGCAAGTCGATTATTGTTAGTAACCAGCGAGGAAGCTCAACAGATAATAATGGTAGCTGTGTTGAAAATAGGTTGGAAACCAAACCATTTTATAACAGGATCGGGGCTGTGGAGGTGGATAGCAAACATAGAGCAAAGTGTTCATGCTCTGAAATTGTCAAACTCAAAGTTGAATCCTGAAGGCTGCAAGGTGCTCAGATAGAAGGTGAAGCATTATTTGTCCAGTTTGTACTAAGCTTCACCAGAACACCACGCAGGCTTGAGACAAAAATGTGGGCCAGGGAACAGAGTGGTGTATTGAAATTGAGGTGATAGGAAGCTCAGGGTCATTTTTGTGACAGGATGTAAGTGTTCCGCAAAATGGTCACCTCGTCTGCACGTTGTTTCCCCAATGAAGATACCGCATTGTGAGCAGCAAATACAGCAGACTAGATTGAGCAAAGTGTGGATAAAGCATTGCTTCAGCTGGAAGGTGTGTTTGGATCCTTGGATAGTGCAGTAGGAAGAAGCAAACGGACCTTCTGCAATTGCACTGAAAGGTGCCGAAAGGGAGGTGTTGGCAGTGGTGAGAGAGTGAACCAAAGTGTCCAAAAGAAATGGTCCCTGTGGAATGCTGACAAGGAAGGGGAGGAGAATTTGTGTGTGGTGGTGACATCCCACTGGAGGTAGCAGAAATGTCAGCTTATGATCCTTTTGATGCAGAGACTGGTAAGGGTGGAAAGTGAGGATGGGGTGTGGGGGGTGGAGGGGGGAAATTCTATTGTTTTATGGGATGGAAGGAAAGGGGTGAGGGCAGAAGTTCAGGAAATGGGTTGGACGTGGATAAAGGGGAAAAAAGGTGGACATTCTGAGGTCCCACTGGATTAGAACAGATGCAACAGATGGAGAAGCTGGGAAAATAGAATCAGGTTCTTACAGGAAGCAGGGTCTGAGGATATATTGTCAAGATAACTGGGAGTTGGTGGGTTTGGAATAGCTTTGGTGGCCAGCCTATCCCTAGAAATGGAAGCAGGTGAAACAGATGAACTCTCTGACTCCTCCTTGTACAGTACATTGCAAATGCAGTAGGTAGATCAAGCTGCAGGAAATGGTTACATCAATACTGTTTTTATTCCATTGCTTGCAAATCACCTGCACGTTCACAGTGACTTGCACTCTAAGGTGGGAATGGGACGCTTTGAGGCTTGTGTGAGTTTTGCATTTCAACATTGCAAGGATGCAGGAAAGAGGATATTTATTTCTTGTGTGCCATCAGGAATATGCAGATCTCGCCAGGTGTAGCAGTAGTCAGATCTTGAATAGAGTGAATAGAATTAACATTTATTCAGGAAGGCACATGTGATACAAAAGAGAAATGGGGTACCTTCAGCAAAACAGATTTAAGTGTACTTCTTGGTCTGTAAAGATAGTTAGACTGGAAGAAAATAGCAATCCAGGCAGCATCAGTCCTGCAGCTTTAGTGCAACCAACCTGAGGTTCACAGGTATGAGTTGGTGCATTCTGGAAACATCTTTTTGCAGGCTAGGCCGTGCTCTATTTGGTTGACCTCCCAGATCAGTCCCATTGAATATCTTGAATACTTTTTAATGGTCAGGAGGATTTTCAGGAGGTATTCCATGCAGTGCAGGGGCAAGTTGGGTGGGTGCTCAAGTCTGGGGACTATGGTTTATTACACAGTTGCTGGGGGGACTCAAGATGGTGAAAGGAGGAGATGGAAACTCAGAACATATGAAAGGACAAGATGCTTTAGGAGGGGGTGTTCTCACACGTCTCAATCTCCCTATTCTCAATATGAGGAGAATGAATATCCAACACGAGCTCGGCAATTTACAAAGGCATGGCCTCAGGGGAAAAGGGAGAACATTAACCATTAAATAAAGGGGTTGAATGGAAATGGGGAAGGTGGATGGGGCTTCAAAAAGAAGTCATTGGGGATGCAGGGGCAGTCACACAAAAGGGATCATCAAAGATTGGGTGAGTCATTGTTAGTCGCAGGCGTAGCCTACAACTCATCAGGAGGACACAATATTGCCATCTTCGCACCACATTCAACTGTGCAACAAGGAGACAAAGTGGCACCATATAGAGTGGATAGAGTAAATTACTGATTTTCTCTTCAAGGAAGAGTACAATTATTTACATAATGAGGCCCAGCTAGGGGTAAATAATTAATTATGCATGCAGTGATTCTGTAGTGCAGCCCACCTGCCATCAAGTTGCATTCAATTGGTTATACGTTTTGCGATCTTTTATGTTAGAAATAATGACCTCAATGACTTTACATGCCTGACAGAGGAAGATGTTTCAGAGATGCCACATTCTCACACCAAACTGTAAGAATGCATAATGTCGTCTGATACTTTGGGAAGGCATGCTATTATGGAGGAGAGATGGCTGCACTGTAGCCCAATGTTACATTGGCTCTGCAGCATACATCTATAAAAGGTTACATAGCTCAGAACTCCACTTCAAGGCATGATACTGATCTTCTTAAGTTGAAGCCTCCATACCACACTTTTGTGAATCCATAAGTTCCTTCATTGAGCTGGATGTAAAGGATCAGGAGTACTATTACTAAAATTCTGTATTATTTATGACACTCTCCACAGATTATCTGCTTGCTCATCTGAGATGGAACTGGCACTTGGGGAATTCTTTGAGGCCTTGGTGAACATGAGATGATAAGAATTACAATGCCATCACCAGGCCTGGCAAGAACAGAAGCCTTCAGGAGCTGACACCCAGGGTCCAGAGAGGGAATCCGCAGGTGAAGATCCTCCAAGGAAGTGGATGAGGAAAATAACAAGATCTTGAATTTAATTGCCATGCTGTCATTATCTAAATTGTTAGAGAACTGGTGCAGCTATAGACCAAGAGTGCCCCAAGCCATTATCAATGTGTCATCTGCTCAGAAGAAACTGGTGGCAATCCCATTCTGAAGCTGGTCAAGAACACTTCTACCCTGAATTTTTATATCAGCATCTCATTTCAAGGAACAACTGTGGCATCTTCCAACCCTTAGCCCACAAATGCAGCAATTTTCTGCAACGTAACACCAGTTCTCCCACGTCCAGGCAAGTCATGCAGCTTGAACAGTGATTCTCTACCATCACTTGCTTCCTCCAGGTGCTAGCCTGTACCCACATTGCTTTGAGGGCATCTGATCACCAACCTGCAGAGCTCATTAACCAAAAAGGCTTCCACGCCATCAACATCCGCTCATCTGAGACTACTGATGCCAGATTCTGAAGGACTGCACAGTTATTTTGGGAGCTGCAATGTGCACGTATGTTGGAGAGCTCTCTCAATCCTGCATTCTTCCAAGTTTCTCTGACCAAATAGGTTGGCTTCTGGAAGACAAAGGTGAATTCCTCCAAACATGGCTGAAGACACCTATGCAAAACCCTCAGACCGATGCAGAACAAAGATAGAACACCACCCATACTTCTACTTGGACCAGAGTAGAACAAATCATAGGTCTCCTAAGCTGAGGTTTCAGTGCCCAAACTGCTCTGGTAGAGTCTTGCGGTACAGTCCAGAGAAGGTACACACATCATTGTAGCATACTGCCTCTTTCACAGCTGGAACTGACTTTGTTGGCTGTTGTGTGCAGGGTGGATGGCAATATTCTGGACAATCTTGAAAGTGGAAGGGCAATCCTCGAGAGACATCCCAGAGATCAAGATAGAGCAATACACTGTTGAGCGTGAGAAGCCAAATTATTTCTTCAGAATACCTAATGTGGAAACAGACCCTCCAAAGAGTAGTCCACCCAGACCCGTTCCTCAACATTTACCCCCGCCTAATGCACCTAACATATATATCCCTGAACACAATGGACAATTTAGCATGGCCAATTCACCTGACCGACACATGTTTGGATTGTGGGAGGAAACCAGAGCACCCAGAGGAAACCCAAGCAAACGCAGGGAGAATGTGCAAACTCCACACAGATAGTCGTCCAAGGCTGGAATCAAACTCAGGTCCCTGGCGCTGTGAGGCAGCAGTGCTAACTATTGATTCATCGTGCCGCCTCACGGAACCTCAGCCGAAACCCACTCCCAGAAGGAATAGGCTGGGTTTGGACTTCTGCTCTTTGTCAAGAGTGTGGTGCTGGAAAAACACAGGTCAGGCAGATAGGTCAGAGGTGAAGGTGGAGCAGATGGGTGGGAAGGAAGATTGACGGGTTCATGAGGGCAGTGCTGAGCTGGAAGGTTGGAACTGGGTAAGGTGGGTGGGAGGGGAAATGAAACTGGTGAAATCCACATTGATGCCATGGGGTTGGAGGGTCCTGAGGCAGAGATGTGGTGTTCTTCCTTCAGGTCTCAGGTGGTAAGGTAGTGGCGATGTAGGAGGCCTAGGACTTGCATGTCCTCGGCGGAGTGGGAGGGGGAGTTGAAGTGTTTGGCCACAGGGTGGTGGGTTTGTTTGGTGCGGGTGTCCTGGAGATGTTCTCTGAAGCGCTTCCCCTCCCACTCCACCGAGGACATGCAGCTCCTAGGCCTCCTCCATCACCACTCCTTTACCACCTGACAGCTGGAGGAAGAACGCCTCATCTTCTGCCTCAGGACCCTCCAACCCCATGGCATCAATGTGGATTTCACCAGTTTTTCCCCTCCCCCCACCTTATCTAAATTCCAACCTTCCAACTCAGCACGGCCTTCTCTACAACGTATTACCTTTACCCCCATCTCCATCCACCTATTGCGCTCTCAGCTACCTTCCTCCCAACCCACCCCCCCTCCCATTTATCTCTCCACCCCCAAGGCTCCCAGCTTCAGTCCTGATGAAGGGATTTTGCCCGAAACATCAATTTCCCTGCTCCTCGGCCACTGCCTGACTTGCTATGCTTTTCCAGCATCACACTCTCAACTTCAGCATCTGCAGTCCTCACTTTTGCCTTCTGTTCTTTGTGCTGCGTAACTAGTCTGTTTTTACCCTGTGTAACTAGTCCCAATGTACACATGAACCTGATTACTTCTATGCTCCTTGAACTATTCTGTTGATGAAAAATATGTTTTCTTATTTGTCTATGTGGTTTCTTCAGCTGATTCCACCTTAAAGGGTCTGCACTTTACAAGTTTCCTTTACCATTTGAGAGAGTGAGGCAAGGTAACGTAGCGTGCAATGGTGCTGAGGTAAAGTGGCTTTTAAAGCTTCAACCAGTGTCATCACTCAAGATGGACAACAGATTGGCAGTGATAGAGAGGCACCTCCTTTACAGCCTTCCATTCACAGTTCACCTTCCTTCAACAGTTTGGAGTTTGTTTGGATTGTTATATTTCCCTGAGATACTTGAGCATCCAGTGGGACAGCATTCAACATGACAGAGGCAGCACCTTGTGCACTCTCTCAGCAGGCACTAAGCTAGGAGTGCTGAAAGGATGAATTTACTGTAGCTACAGAGGGGTGTGGAATCATCACTGATTCCACCTCTCTCAGGGTAGGTGTAAATGACAAGGATTTGTGCAGGGCAGGTCCGACCACAATCCCATATGTTAGTGTGGAGGACACTGAGGCTGCAAGCAACGGGCAATTCTTCTTCTGTAGAAGGATTCCTGATACCTCGATGCTATCTGCAGTCCAACAGTCAGTTGCTTGTGAGAGATGAGCAACACAATCTGCCTCTGCAATTCCTTTTATCCGTGATGTTGAAAAGGCTGCACATACATCAAATGTGTACAACTTCACCAGACCTGACAATTATAAAGAGACCAGAACAGACATTTTCAGACATAAGGGAATATAAAAATGTAGGAGTATTAACAGTGGAGTGTCACGCATGCCCCCTATGTTCTCTCAGTAGGTTTCTTCCTGCCTTTCCCTTATCTTGATGTGCAGTCCTGGTATTGGCACTAAGTTGGGGTAGAGGGAGCCAACTCTGTATTTAGCCCCGTTGAGCTCGGGATGTGGAGGGCATTGATTATCACTTGCCCAAACATAGGCTCACCTTTGTCAGCTTGGACTTTTGCAGGCCTTTGGGCAGGGATCAGGGCCTGGTAATTCTCAAGTGTCCCGAGAGGAACCATCTGTGTGGTTCCTCCTGCTCATGTGTCTGCTGACATCACGCTGTTTCCCAGAGAGGAAGGGACACCGAGAGTCTCTTGAACCTCTCCAGCTTGGCCTTTGATGCAGAATGTTGGTACAGTGATGGAGTACAGGTCTATGCACATATCTGACAGACATTGTGAGCTGGCCCTCTGACTCCATGGTAGTCATGTACATGTCAGAGCCAGCACAGAACGATAATGGTGGTGGACTCCTCCATTCTGCAATTCAGTTTACCAGCTGCCCCGATCTGCCTCCTGTCCTGAAGCTTCTTTGTGCATTTTGACAAAGTCACCCATGGCCAAGGCAATGCCATCACAGTCTGCAAGGGATTGAACAGGTGCCAAGTCTCCAGCAGTCCTTCAAATGCCAGCAAGCCATAGCATTTCTTCTTTGACCAGCTGCAGAAATGTGACAGTGACATGCTCACCCAGGTTATGTTCCCAAATGTAAGAGAAATTATTGTGGTTAAAGTCTCAGAGCTGGAGGGGGGTACTGGGGAAAGTCTTGCCAGTGTATCCTGAGGGATGAGTGATTTCCTCCTCAGAGATGGAGATTGAATTGTGTGTGGGGAGGGTGCTGGACTCTTCTTCATTGTAGTTCATTGGGTCTCTCTAGTACCTGCAGAGGAGAGGAAATTAATTGTGAGAAAGAGGTGAAAGTTTGTTCAGAATAAGAATGAGCTCGGACTGACATCAATGCCCAAGCAGCATTGCCTAGCACAACAAAGCCAATGGAGGGCTCTCTGATTCCACAGTGAGCAGTCACCTTTTTGTCTAGCCAACTGTAGCAATTTCTGAGAAGGAATCAGATGGAATAGGTCAGGAGAGGTGGAGAAGGGTCCCCAGAAAGTGCAGAGGTCGGTAGTTTGGGAGGATGAGTGGGTGAATACCATTGCATGCAATAGTAAGAATTGCAGTCTGTTCGCCTTGGTGAGAAGTGTTGCACTTGCAGCGTTAAGAATTAGTAATGCTGGGCTTGTAGGTGAGAGTTAGCAAAGAGAAAATGGTGGTGCCTACTTTTGCAGTGTACAGGTCATTAACCTAATTCCTGTACCATCCAGTATTGCATTTAACCCTGGACACCGCACAAACCCACAAAGAAATCTCTGCCCAGGCTGGCTGAGTCTGGTGGTGTTGACTCCTTTGGCAGTCTGGAAGAAACAACACTTCTCTAGATTACTTGGTACTCAAGCACCTCCAGGTCCCTATCCGAAAAACAAGTGCCACTTTACACCTTTCTAGGCTGTGCTCTATTATATAATCCCATTATAATGTCACCAATGTTCAAATATAGATAAACTAAGTAATTTTGGATTATTTAATTGAACCTTTCATTCAATTATCCCTCAAAAGTAAATTTTGTGGAACATTGTGAAAGCAAACTGTAATGCCAGTCTTGTAATTTTTGTCTGGATGAGGTTTTATTTTTGAGACAGTATGAACTGCTGGATGATAGATTTAAGCTCAATCTGCAAAGGGCTGCCTGATCTCACATAATGTCTACAAATGCCCCAGTTTCAAAATAAGTCACACAGAATTTTATTTGTGTCAGATGATAAGCAATTTATTCTGGAATTACTCTACAGCAACAAACACAAGTGCAAATTTGACTGAAAACATGTACAAGCTAACACTAGCCAATCCCAAAATTTCATTCTGTTTTAACAGACTCCAGAATGACAGGACTCGAAACACCTTCTCTAAAGCACATTAAAATTCCACAGCATATACCGGGACGCAATATCTTATTTTTGCCCCTTTTGTCCCCTCATCACTTGTAAAAAGTTGAAGTAAAATATTTTTTTCAAAACTTTGTTGGAGTATTGTGGCAGGAAATTAAAATCATTAAACCTCAGACCTTCATTTAATACCTGACTTTCACAAAGTTCCCACTAATTCCTGTTACACAGTATCCTGAATTGTTCAATAGAAGCTGTATTTTCAAAATGAAAAAATATGCATTTTTTCAACATATTCAGATAATCTTAAAATACATCATTGTTTTCTACAGCAAAAGATTAATTTACTTTCCAATGCATTTTACAGGCTCGTGAAAAAGATGGTCTAATTTGTTTAATATTTGTTAAAGACACTGTCCAGTTTGAGTACAATAATAAATATCTGCATGGACCCTTGGCAGCAGACTGCAGCATTTACAAGACATACTTTCAATTACAGTTTTTATTAGCTCTGACATACCATCTATCCGGCTCTGTGAAACAAGGTACTACCTCTCAACACCATCTGAGATTGCATTCTAAGCTTTCATCAATCCTTCTTCAGTTAAAACTGACTTCTTAAGATGTTAATTTGAACTAAAAATTAAGAATAAAATCTATGGAGATGACTTATAAATTCAGGACTGTATGATTACAGTCATTCTGAATTGAAGTCAATAAATCCGAACAAAAAATACTCCAACTATATATATTATATATGTTATATAATATACATATTTTAAAAGCACCTTCTTTCATATGCCCCACTACTTAAATAGGCTCGCCAAATGAAGTAAACAAAAAAACAGCGTACACCAAATGCTATTGTGACCCCTTCAGTACATCAAAACTCTACAAAGCGATTGTTTGAAATCTTTTTAACCTAGCAATACATCAACAAACTTGCATCTGGCACTAAAACAAGGTCATAGCTTTGGGTTGTTATAGTAAGCTCGTCATGCTAATTTTTATCAGAGATAAATCTAACAAGTATAACTGCTAACAGCTACCTTATTCTAAACAGTAACACCAAAAGGTGCAGAAACACAGATACTGTGAATAAAAGCATAACTTCAAGTATATAAGGGATAACACAACTCGCCACATAGGATATTATACTGTATCAAACAGCTGATCAAACAGAATATGAAAAGTAGGCATATATAGAAATCTAGCAATGAACTGACACATTCTAATCAGATACATATCCTCAGCATAGGAAATGCATCCTATTTAAAGTAGCTGCATGATAGTTTTGAGCAACTTCATTCCCATTTTTGTTACTTGTTTGTAAAAATGCCAAACACCATGACCTTGCGAACAGGCACAATAACCTGGTGTTCATGTCATGCTTTGACATTAATACTCCTGCTGCTTACCATACGAGACTGCTTTTCTTTCCTGAACTTAAAGTCCAGGGATTCTTTACATATATTACTAGTTTCTGGACTTCAGCTTTTATTCCCAGGTAAAACACGTATGCAATAATTTATTTGTCTTGCAATAAATATTATCAATAGACATCTTCCCTTATCTATTGGGGAAAACTTGCTTAATATTGAATGAGTAACTAGGAATAAAGCATGTCAACTGCTTTCAGAATTCTGATCCATTTCAACTCTGCCTTTAGCCATTAAACAATGTAAATACATTTCTCATCAGTCCATGCAAGTTGAGCTGAAAAATAACATTGCTATGTGTGATGTACAGCAGTTGTACCCATTTAAAGCCAGAAACCTGGCGTAATGGAAACAAGATTTTGTTTTTATTCACTACAGTCTTAGGACATGATCAATATTTAATTCAAAGGAATAAACACAATCCCACTTTGAGCTTGTGAAGGCTCAAAGCACATGCTACAAACAATTTAAATTGTGGACAGCAAAATCACAATCCTTGCTTGGCTAACGCAGCAGTAACGTCATCAGCAAGTGTGGCCAGTTGCGGTGATTCCATTAGATTGATGCTGCCAGAAGAGGAGACATTGCTCAGCCTATGAGGGGTTGTGGCACCAGATCGTCCTGGCGACTGAGTGATGATATCCGCTCCATGGTCCACACGTGCCTTGGCATTCTCACGAAAGCTAAGCTTATGACTTTCAATCTGTTAAGAAAATAAAGAGCACATGCAGATCACTGGTGGAAACAATAGGAGCTAGAAAGAAAGAAGTTATAATGTGATTTTCCCCGTGATACCATATCAAGATTTCAATTTTAGTATATCACCGCAAGATAACATTGTTTTTCCACGTTTCCCAGATGTCAGGAATGCAGCCAAATTACCAAGGTACATGCAAAACTGGGGCATTAAAGAGTAAGATGGACATTTGAGTTCAAATATCAAAATACAGCATAGATTTGTTGAGGTGTTACAAGAAATTCTAATACAGTTAGAAACTTTAGATATTCATTTCTCAGCAGCAGCAGGAGAGGCAACAGAGGGGACCTGGCAACTGCTGGGAAGTTACATTTCCCTTTTAAAGGGCTTAGCTCGAGCGTCAGTGACCTTCATTTCTCAGAAGCAACGCGAGATATATTTGGGCAATGGCTGAACCAGAGACACTACACGTGTAGTGTTTCCTACCTGCCCTCCTCCTCTACCTAAAAAAAAAGGATTCTGTGGTGTGTTGATAAGGTAAGGCACTTCATCTCTGACCGGCTTGAGAGGGTATTGGAGAGGGAGGGGGAGGATCCAGTTGTTGTAGACCACATTGGGATTAACAACATAGGCAAGGTGAGGAAGGAGGACCTGTTTGGAGATTATCAAGCACTAGGAACGAAATTAAGGAACAGGTCCTCAAGGGTCATAATCTCCAGATTATTGCCTGCATTCTTCTGTATTGTGTGATATTTTAAAAAAGGTAAATTTTTAAACACTTATCTATTAATTGGTTATTTTAAAAAGACCATAGCAGATAAATATTAGAACTTATTTAACTTTAACTTATATAAAGTATTACACTAATTAGCTGGGTAGAGATGGCTGGGCAGGTGATATGCTGTAGCTGTATGATGTGGGAGCTGGCTGATCCCATTGTGAATGGCAGTGAGCACATCTGCAACAAGTGTTGGTTGCTGGAAGAACTCCAGTGCAGGATTGATGATCCGGAATGTAAGCTTCAAACACTGTGGCATATCTGGGAGGGTGAAGAGTTACCTGGAAGCTTTGTTTCAAGAGGCTCTTACACCTGGTAGATTAAATAATTCAAATTCAGTTAGTGATCAGGGACAACAGGGTGTGATTGCAAGTGAGGCATGTAGGGGGATCCTGAGTTCAGAAGTAGAGGAGCCTCAGCTTTTCACCTTGTCCAACAGGTATGAGATACTTGCTCCCTGTGTGGATGAGGAAGAGAGCTGTGGACAGGATGAGCCATCTGACCATGGCGCCATGGTGAAGGCGGCCATTCAAGAGGGGGGAGCAAAAAGACAAGTGATAGTTTTCGGGGATTCTATAATTAGGGGGATAGATAGTATCCTTTGCAAGCTGGATTGGGAGTCCCGCAAGATGTGTTGCCTACCCGGTGCTAGGGTGCACTTCATCTCTGACCGGTTTGAGGGGGTATTGGCAAGGAAGGGGGAGGATCCAGTTGTTGTAGTCCACATTGGGATTAACAACATAGGCAAGGTGAGGAAGGAGGACCTTTTTGGGGATTATCAAGCACTAGGAACGAAATTAAGGAACAGGTCCTCAAGGGTCATAATCTCCAGTTTATTGCCTGAGCCATGTGAAACTTGGCTTAGGGATAAGAAAAATAGGGAAGTAAACACGTGGCTGAGGGAATGGTGGGAAAGAGGGGCTCCATTTCATGTGGCATTGGCATCAGATTTGGAACCTGGGGATCTATACCAATGGGACGGTCTTCACCTGAACTGACCTGGATCCAAAGTTCTAGTGAAAAGGATAAATAGGGTGGTCACTAGGACTTTAAACTTGTGAGTCGGAGGGAAGGGAAAGGGAAAATGACAGGAAGTATGATGGTAAATTACAAGGTAAGCAGCAAGTTAGCAGGAGGGTTTAAGTTCAAGTCAGGCTATGAAAGAAGCAAAAAGGAAGGATAACTCAGGAGATATTAATAGAGATGTTGGAAATCATGAGGATAAGAAAGCTAACATAGGGACACTTTACCTGAATGCTCGTAGCATTCATAACAAGATTGAACAACACTGATGAAGCACTGAGGATGGCAAGGACACAATGTACTCTGAGTGGAGGACTTCAGTGTCCACCACCAACAGTGGCTTGGCAGCACACGTTTTGACTGAGATAGCTGAGTCCTCATGGACATAGCTTCTAGACTGGGTCTGTGGTAGGTGGTGAGGGAACCAATGAGGAAAAAATGTACTTGACTTCACCTTCATCCATCTGATGCCACAGATGCATTGTCCACGATGGCACTGGTAAAAGTGATCACCACACAGTTTGCATTGAGACGAAGTCTCATCTGCGCATTGAAAATATCTTGTATCATGTTGTGTGGCACTATCGCTGTGCTGAATGAGACATTTCAAAAAGATCTAGCAACTCAAGACTGGAAACCCATGGGATACGGAGGGCCATCTTCATCAGCAGAATCGTACCGCAACACAATCAGCAACCTCATGGCCTGGCATATACCTCACTATCATGACGTATTATTGTGACATATCACTGATTATGTTAATGCGATTTGATGTTTTAACTTCTTTTATGAGAGGCATATAGCCAGAGGTCAAACTGAGCACATCCTGATAAATATAGTTCAGAAGAATGAAAAGAAAGAAAACATGAGATTGAACCTGACAGAATGAGGCTGAAGAAACTCAAGAGTGAAGAAATGTTACAAGGTATTAATTCCATCAAGTAATAACCGAATTATGCCATTAATCTTAACTTTTATTGCCCATTTC
Organism: Chiloscyllium plagiosum; assembly: GCF_004010195.1. Taxonomy (NCBI): domain Eukaryota; kingdom Metazoa; phylum Chordata; class Chondrichthyes; order Orectolobiformes; family Hemiscylliidae; genus Chiloscyllium; species Chiloscyllium plagiosum. The sequence goes on along the minus strand of NC_057716.1, from coordinate 12,085,578 downwards.
TGTCCCTACCTTTACATTTCCACCTCCTGGAGTATGACGCGTGTTATCAAGTGAGCCAACCTTAGATTGAGCTTTTTCCTTAAAATCAAGTTTCTGACTTTCAATTCTAACGTGCCCTCCACCTACAGAAAGATAATGAATCATACTTTGAAAAACATTGTAAATAAAGTGAATAGTAATGCTTGTGGCCAAGATCAGACAAAAAGTAATGAGTGACAGTCCATACCTGGCCGATAGTGAATGTTGCTGAAAGAGCCACACTTTGACGTGATGTGACTCACATCTATTTTCTTAGTAACAATTTGCACCTGAAGAACATGAGAAAAATGTTTATGTATCAATAGAAAGCTACTAATTAACCTTTGAGGACTGCAATCAAATGTTCAAGTATCAGGTTACCATCCTTTTGGTTTATTGATAAAGTAATATTTAAATATTCTGCAGTTACATGTATTCTGATTATACTTACAAACTGGTCAGTTTAACTTTGGAGTTGGGAAACATCTAGAAACAATCTTTTGGGAAAACGTCAATGGTCATGTGGAAGAGAGGTTCATTCTTTCCCCCCCCCCCCCCCAAAGAGGTACAGAGAGCATTCATGAGGGCAAGGATGTATATGTGATGGGTACCACACAATAAACATGTGTGGCATGTTATAAATCTTTGAATAAAAAGGATAACTAACATGGATACAAAATTAGCTGAGTGATAGGAAACAGTGTTTGGCACATGAATATTTTTCAGGCTGGAAGGAGGTTTGTGGTGTTGTTCTCTAGGAGTCGGTATTGGGATCCTTTCTTTTCATGACATGTATTAATGATCTAGATGTTGCAGATGTCACAACTTCAAAAAATGTAATGATAACAACGTAGAACTTCAAAAAGACATTGACAGGTTGAAGTAGTGGATAAACAGGTGATAGATGAAGTTCAATGCAGAGAAATGAGATGTGATACACAAAATAAAGAGTACTAATCTATGGTGTGCAAGAGCAGAGAGATCTGGATGTATAGATAAATAAATCATTAAAAGGTGGCAGGACAGGTAGAGGATACTGTTAAAATAAAAACACAGCAATCTAGGCTTTAGTAATAGTGGTCTAAGGTGCAAGAGATTGCACTAAACCTATATTTAAAAATCTGGTTAGACGTCAGTTGAAGTATTGTGTAGAGTTTTGCATGCTAGACTATAAAGATACTGCAAATGCACTGGAGTGCGTGCAAAACAGGTTTACAAGATTGGTTCCAGAGAAGAGAAACTTCAGGTACTGATGTTCTCAAAATCATGATGGATCCGGACAGACTAGAGAATGATAAATTGCTCCTGTTGGTAGAAGGATTGACAACCAGATGGCACAACGCTGAAGTGTTTTGTGAAGAATTAAATGTGAAGCAAGACAGAACTTTTTCACAATGTGAATGGTTTGGGTTTGGAATGAACTGCTTCGAAGTGTGATGGAGGCAAGTCTGATGGAGGTATTCAGCAGGGAATTGGACGATTATTTAAATACAAATAACATGCACAGCTGTGGGAAAAGGCAGGAGATTGGCATTAAGTCAAAATGTTCAGAGTATCAATACAGACTAGATGGGCCATATGGCCTTCTTCGACATCTTAACAATTCCAAGATTCTACTTAGTAATTTATGTGGTTAGAAAATCTGCATCATATTTTTAAAGGCACAAGGCTTTCAGCACTTAAAGGACTCGTGTGATTAAAATATCTCTGTTGGCTTTAAGCAGCAAGCATTAAGAGAACATCTATGATTTCCCAAAAATAAAAATAGTCCTAATTTGAAATTTTGTGGGAAAACAGAGTTTAGGAATCCAGCACACTCCCTGGAGAGCTGCAATGCCAAACACTGAGGATGGGCGGTGTTCCGGTTTCTGGCAATGCTGGATGCAACATTGCTTTACTAAGAACATTTCTGTCATTAAGTCAAATCATACATTACACGCAGTCAACTTGCAGCTTCTCAATTCAGCTGAATTTAAGGGAATCATGTGCTAAAGTACCCAATTGTAATTATAAATATCATCTTTTTAGCAACCACTGATCAACAGTAGGGAATGGAGATTGCTATCTTCAATTAAACATTAGCTCAGCTAACCAAGTGGAAAGAACAGCAACAATCTGAGGAATTTATGCTATTTAGTCTCTATTAATACTTCAAATCAAAAATAACAGATTGTTATGATGCTACATGCAGTTAAAGGACAAGTTAAGTAGAGGTTAGAATTATATATTAGTTATGAAAATAACACAAGACAAAGCAAGCGAGTGGACTCATTATTTATCTTGTGTATGAGTGAGCAATGGTATCGTGAGAGGACGACGACAAAAAAGTGCATCTCATGTTCAAAACAGTTAAGACAGCTGTAATTTAACAGTTCAAAGTAAATGTTATTTGAATCCATCTCTGAGATGAGATTCCAGAAAATTGTGATGTGTTTTTTAGTTCTTTATGGTGGAAAAAAACCCATTAAGATCAATATTTTTGTCAGTTGATTTAACTAAACATCAGCGTGCTTGATGCATTTCAGAAAGTTGTTTAGTATTTGACAAGTGTTCTGTTGGCTGATCCTGAGTTCTGGGAATTATTATGCAATTTTTTTCAAGACAGATAAATTATCACTGTCATAAATAAAACATAACTATTAATTGAAAGGCTTGTCTTTTTGATGTATCAACTTTTTTTGTTGTTCTGACAGATATAACATTTGCAATAAAGCTTTTACACTGCTGAACAAACCCCGGATTTAGCAAAACTCATTAAATGACTACAAAATGTTTCGGTGACTAATCCAGTCAAGTAGCAATTAAATACTAAGGTCATTTGACAAGTCTTTCTAGATGGAAAATATAGCTGTGCAGTAATTTCATAAGTATGAGGATGACTGGAAGATTACTTACTTAAACAAGTAACTACCAGCATCTTCAAGAAAAAGAAGGCCTAGTGGTATTGAGGCTAGACTATTAATCCAGAGACCCAGGCAATATTCTGGGGTCCAGGTTCAAATCCCATCATGGAATTCAATAAAATAACCTGGATTTCAGAATCTAATGACATCTAATTGTTAACTGTCAGAAAAACAACCCTCTGATTCACTAATGTCCTTTCGGGAAAGAAATCTGCCACCCTTGTCTGGTCTGGAATTTATACAGTTCCAGATCCATAGCAATATGGTTGACTCTTAACCACCCACTCAATAATTAGGGGTGTACAATATATGCTGACTAGTGATGCCCACATCTCATGAATGAATTTTAAAAAAAGGGTTTGTTACTCCTGCAAAGTATGTTTTCATTTGTCACTATGGTAAATGCAGTTAAACATGAGAAGGTAGTTCAAGATTAAACAGTAGAAACAGAAATACAGAACAGTAACACTATAATTTAGCTGTTTAACACTGATGTATGCACTCAAAGTGGAGAAAATTAGAGACAACACATCATGCTTAAGTGGTTATTACTTCAATACAACAATTTATGTGATTGATATTCAACAATGTATTTTAGAAAGAAAATTTTTTTTTGCAATATTGAAAATGAAGGGTAGATGGTGCTCTCAATGCTAATGGCAATCAAACCATCTCTCTCACTTTGAGGACAGGAAAGCCTGAGATTAGGAATGAAGTATGTGGAAAATTGAGGCTACAAATCTTTGCCTTACCACTAGATATTACAGGATATGGCAGCAGGACTCATATTTTACTCCACTCATGAGAAAGGAGCTAGCTATTTGTTGAGTCTCTGGTAAGTGGTTAAGCTTTTTTTTTTAAATCTTAAATTTTAAGATGGTACACACATTGATCATAAAGCAAATACATAAACGTCAACACGAGAAAGGGAATAATACAAAGAAATATTTAAAATTCATTAAAGGATGTCAATTCAGGTGATCTTTCAAGAGATTCAGCACATAGGAGCTGCAGACCATTGTGATCCAGAGCAAACACATCTGCAATGTCTGAAATTCAAGATGATTCCAGTATTTGTGCTGACAGCTGAATGACAAATGCTGAAATGCTTCAGAGAGAGATAAAGTTATCTGGAGTCTTTCTACTACGAGGTAGGCACACCACTTAGGATAGGATGTTCTGAATTATACAGGGGTCAGGGAAAGGAAGGAGTCCTGAAGAGAGTTTGGAGCATCAGCCTTTGCAATTTTCCAATGAGTTTGAGGTTCTTTCATTAAAAGCCAAAAGAACTGTGGATGCTGTAAATTAGAAACAAAAACGGAAATAGCTGGAAAAGCTCGGCAGGTCTGGCAGCATCTGTGGAGAGAGACCAGAGTTAATGTTTCAGGTCCAGGAATGTTTTGAAATATTTTGAGGAAGCGTCACCGGACTTGAAACGTTAACTCTGATTTCTCTTCACAGATGCTGCCGCCAGATTTGCTGAGCTTTTCCAGCAATTTGTCTTTTTTTTCTGAGCTTCTCTTATCCTGTTTGGCGAAGAGAAAAGTTGGCAGGGTGAGTTAACAAACTGACTACGGCATACCGTACAGGAAGTAATTCAACAACGGACGGGGAGAAACAAGAAATATATTAGTAGAATTGGTAGTATAGCGAGGGCAAGAGATTCCAGTCTCTGCAGCCAACAGCAAGAGTCCAGACAGCTCAGTGCCAGAGTTTAGGATATCTGCTCAGGAGTGGAAAGCTACTTGCGGGGTGAGGAGATTCAGTGGTCAGAGTTCATACAGGGACCAATTATGTAGATGAAACTAGGAAAGTGGCAATACATGGAGTATAAGAAGATATGCATTAAAGTTAAAACCAGTCCCTCATAAAATTATGATCTCTGGATTGTTGCCTGAGCCACATGCAAATCAGCATAAAAATGAGAGAGATAAATCAATGGTTCAAAGATTAGTGTGGGAGAAGTGCATTCTCGTTCATGGGCCACTGGCATCACTCCTGGAGAAAGTGGGGCTTGTACCAGTGGGATAATCTACAGCTGAAGTGTGCTAGAGCCAGTGTTATTTGAAAGTAATGAAGGATCAAATGTGAAAAGATGTGATACAATAATGAATTGAAATAAGGTTAGAAGGGAAAACAGAAATATAGGAAATTAAGATTAGTAAATGGTAAGAAGGGACAGAAAGAAGAAAAGAAACTAGGAAGTTACCAACGACAACTGCGCAGTAATTAGAGATGACGTGTTTCAAGAGCTCAGGATTTTGGCTAGATGCAAAGAATAGTGGGGAAAGGAAGTCACTATTTGGAGATGTCTCCAGGTTCTCTAAATGGTAACCACAAGGTGGGACAAAGTATATACAAGGAAACACTAAAATGAAGCTAAGAATTGCAGATGCTGGAAATATGAAACAAAGCAGAAATTGCTGGAGAAACTCAGGAGGTCTGGCAGCATCTGTGGAGAGAAAGAAGAGTCAATATTTTGGGCGCAGTGACTGTTCTTCAGAACTGTTTGTTTTATATTTTATTCCCATTCATTTTCTCTGTTTTTTTTTGTAATTTAGTTTTTCTCAGTGTTTTTCACAAAAGTTAATCTCTATTTCTGTAGCTTCTGAAAGTACTAGTTTCCTTCATTCATCTGCACTTATTGTTCTTTAAAGCCAATCAGAGTCCAAGAGTGTGGTGCTGGAAAAACACAGGTCAGGCAGCATCTGAGGAGGAGAATCAATGTTTTGGGCATAAGCCCTTCATCAGGAATGAGACTTGTGGGCCAAGGGGGCTGAGAGATAACTGGGAGAGGTGTGGATGGGGCTGGAGGGGTGGGGTGGAAAGAAGGTAGCTGGGAATGCGATAATTTGATGAAGGTTTGGGTAAAGGTGAAAGGTCGGACAGGAAGGTGGAGCAGGCAGGTGGGAAGGAAGATGGACAGGTGGGACAAGTCAAGAAGGCAGTGAAGAGTTGGAAGGCTGGGACTGGGATAAGGTGGGGGGAGGGGAAATGGGGAAACTGGTGAAATCCACATTGATGCCATGTGGTTGAAGGGTCCCAAGGCAGGAGATGAGGCATTCTTCCTCCAGGTGGCGGGTGGTTCGCGTTTGCTGATTGACCTTGGCGGAGTGGGGGGGGAGGAGGAGTTAGAGTGTTCAGCCACAAGGTGGTGAGGTTGGTCACTGCGAGTGTCCCAGAGATGTTCTCTGAGACAATCTGCAAGCTGACATTCTGTCTCCCCAAAGTAGAGACCACATTGGGTCCAATGGATGCAGTAGATAATGTGTGTGACAGCTCAGCAATCAGTAATGGCAGACTTTTATACGAAAATTTTATCCCTATTGAATCTGGTATTATGAACGGAAGTTTAAGTGATGAGTTCTCAAATTCATTTCTATTAAATAAACATTGTTGAATATGATTCAAGTGCTGATATTGGAAAATCCACATAGCACTGTTCACAAGTGTACTGTGCAAGAATAAGTTTGGAACAAAACACTTGCACCTCTTAAACTTCTGCATCGTATCCTTTTTTGGCACTAATTTGATATGGATCAGAGCTGGAACATCATTAAACACTTATGCATGCACTTGATAAATCTGTGTGCAAATAAAACGTCTCCTTTCTTACATATTTATCAGATGTCTGTGTGTGGATCATGCAGTCGATTTCTACTTGAGTTCTAAAACTTGAGCCCTTTCTTGCTCTTCCTTCAAAATTTTCTTCCATTCCTGATCCTTCTAATTCTCTAATTCACACATCATCTTCATTTCTGCCCTCTTTACAGAGCATCATAGAGTAATTGCGGAAAGGGAGGAGATGATTTGGCTCATTGAGACTGCAGTTTCTCTTGAGCTATTTCACTGTTCCCACTGGCCATTCTTTCACCCTGCAACTCTACAATTATCTTTTTGCTTAAAGGTGCTTGCATAATTCCCCTTTCAAACTTCTGATTGAATCGTCCTCCAATATCAAAGTCCCAATTATTTTATTTTCTCTTTTCTCTTCACAGTGAATGAAATGCTGAACAAGAGTTTTAGTGATGAGTTGATTTAGTAATGATGATTTAAGAGCACAGAAGAGATTATATACTGTGACCTTGTGATTTCCATTTTTAACACTGAAGTGGATTCGGAATATATGCAATTTACTTAGTGCTGGGACTTGCAACAGATCACTGACCATTGCAAGTCAGGCAATCAGGGGAATCACAAAGAATAAGAAAGGGAGAGGAGGCATGAGGGTCTGCCAGAATTTAACATTGCTACAAGGTGATTGAGGAAGAAAATTGAAACTACAAAAGAAAAATGTGCACAGTATCTAATAAAGTAAAATGAATTATTCTGCAAGGTGAAAGAAGACTTAATATTACAAACATGAGTGACACAAACATTAAAAGTCAGATGCAACTAGCATTTGATTCCTTTTAGTGACTAGTAAGTCTTCCACACTATTGCTCAATGGTAAATCAAAGAACATGCAGCCTAGAACAATAAGGACATCAACAAAATGTGATCGGAACTGTATGATTAAGCAAGACTATGGATAAATTCAGAATCTGAGTTGGTGGATATGTTTTCAAACAACCTCAGGTGTTTGTAGGGCATTGTAGGACACCACAGATTAAGAAAACTCCTTTTCAATGGATGCTTTGCAAATTAAGACTTTTTCATAAAAATCAGAAGTGGAGATTTTCATAAAAAGCAGAATTGATTCATTTCTTATCAGTAAACATTCTTCCATCTGTATCTTCAATTTATTATTTTGAAAACTGACAGGAAAGATTTAAGATGAAGGCGGCAATTAATAAAAAAAAAATCATCCAAGGAGTATGCTTACATGAAGGAGGTTTCAAATACAAGGAGGGATAAAGTTTGTGTTTGGAGTTTAGCACAAAGTGGTGATCAGAGGAAACTCTAATTCATGGGAGATAGGTTTTTAAAAACACAATCAATTTTTTAAATGGGTTCAAGAAAAATACTTGCATTTCTATAACAAATAGGAACAGAGTGATATAATGTGCAAATTTGTGGAAAAGAAACATTGCTTCCTATAAGTGTTAAATATATTTGATTTCTACATTACCATTTCTGGAAGAATTAATGAAGAAACTGGATCGAACAATATAGACAATAAAACTATATTTGACAGTGCGTAAAACATTCATTTTGTGTTCATTATACTTACTAAACTGTTACATTGGAGATAACCAGATCATTAATATAGTTTGATGCACAATTTTAAAAATCATACGCATAAAAGCGAAATAATTCGCAATTATTATTATTTGATGGGTATGAGCAGACAGATTAATAAAAAAAATTATTTTTGCTGGAAGTAAATACTCATTCCCCAGTATTGGTTCTGTAAATACTGATTGCAGAATATATTGTTACTATCTCTAAACTAAAACAATCAGAACATGATTAGACATAACTCCATTTAATGTGGACAACATAAAATGAGTGAGCACCTATCTATTGTTTTCAAAAGTCAAATAAACAGCCCACAACAACATCTCAATGTATGAAATGATGCAAAAAAAGCATTATTTTTGATCAAAAAGACAAGCAAGCAACATTGCATATGTTTTCTTGTTAAGCATTTTATACAATAGTTACAGAATTTTTTGTTTGTCAAGTAAATTGTCAGTTTTTAAAAGTAAGGAAGTGACTCACGTTTCCAACCAGGGGAGAATAACGTACGTTGTCCAGCGAGCCACATTTTGGCTGAATATGGCTAAAATCAGGTTTTACATTTGCTATATGTACCTGGAAATGATAGGCACTTTACCAATCAATATCTACACACTAGTCATTCAGTGAGAATTTGCCCACTGTATATATTAGATACATACTATTAAACATTATTATAAAAAATTGACTTCCAATTTTCTACTAAATGCTTTAATTTCAATTGTGCTAAGAAAATATTCGACTATATTAAAAGCCATTAACACTCGGCAAGTGGCTTTGATTGATTATTCAGTCAAACAAACTTTTGTTGGAGAAAATTACCATTGCTCGAAGTGTTATGACTTAAAATTTCCATTTAAATATCACTACATATAAAATTAATTTGTCACATGTATAATTCAATGAATTGTCTGACAAATAACATTCTAAACTAACAGCACAGATTTTAAAAAATATTACACCTTGCTTTAAATTACATTTTTCCGCAAATAATTGGTTTTAGCCATGAAACCTAAACAGCTTGTTTAATGATGTTGTAAAAATCAAATTAAATAAAAAGAAAATGCAGCGTAAAAAGCTTCATGTGCAAATATATGACAGCAACTAAGCCATCAAATAGATATACATAAACATGCGTACACACACACACACATACATCTATATACAGTTAATTGTGTCCTTAGGCAACCAATACTTAACCGACATCAGGGCATAAGGTTTTATTTTGCACTAACAAATTAGAATCGAAGAGTTGACTGGTCTACAAACAATTCCTTTGTGCTTTGGAATTCTAATACAACAGTTGATTACATTAGGGCACAGACACTGATTCTACAATGCAATGTAATTTCCCATCTTCCCGTTCAATGTCGTCCAATGATTGATCCAATATTAGACTTAGGTAAGAACGCATAGCTCACCATTCTTCCCATCCTACCTCCTAGCAGCAACCTAAAATAATTGACAGATACACTTTCCGAGTGAAGCAGAAGTTATGCATTGCCAAATTTAATAATACATTGATTTTATTCATTTGATTTTTCTTTGTTTCTTTACAAATTCACAAACTGGCATAAATGAGTGAAACTGAAACGTTATTTCTCATTGCAGGAGCAATTCAGTTAACTGACAGAGAATCTACCAATAAAAGGTTTATCCCATTATGCATTATGCCATACTAACAACTATTTATATATGCAATCTTCAATACCACAAAATGTCCACTTAATGTTCTGCTTCCTTTTTTAGGATTCATTTTAGAATGTGTTACTTCAAAGATTAATTGCGACAAGCTAATTTCTTTCATAGAATGACTGATTGAAGATTTAATTACATAATATATTGAGGAAGTTGAGGATCTACAAATAAAGCAGAAAATACTGGAAATACATTGCATCGCCGGAGCACCTACAGAGAGAGAAACTGAGTTAATGTATTAGCCTTGTAGCCTTTCAACAAGCTCTGGGGAAGTCAATAATAATAGTTTTTAAGCAAATGAAAGGTGAGGTTGAGGGTGGGGCCTTGCGAGGAATCGAAAATAAATATGAAAAGAACAGGTAACTGGAAGTCCTGGGTCACACTTGCCATTTCAATTCTCCACCGTACTTCCCATTCAACAACTCAGCCCTCAGCCTCCTGCAGTGTTCTCATTAATCTGCACTAATCTTTTGACTGGGCACTTGACAATATTTTGTAAGCAAATGTGGAGTGCAGTAATTTTAAGAGTGTAACCTCCATCCCCATTTGACTTAGCGTTTCCTTGTTCTTATGGGATATTTTTCTCTTACTTCTCATTTCTTTTCCTTTGCTTTGCCTCCACACAGCAGCTATTCAGGGTCTTGCCATTCACATCTCTTCTAAACAGACATTTTGATTCTTTACTTGCCCTATTACTACTCCCTTGGCTTTTCACTGTTAAACCAGTTGTTCAATCTCTCCTGTTCTCTACCCTATCAAAGCCTTTTCCATTGCTCCCACACTCTGTTTTCACTTGCTCAAAACCTATTACATTGGCTTTGTCATGAAAAGGACCTGAAAAATGAACTCAATTTCTCTCTCCACAGATGCTGGAAAATTGACTGAATATTTGCAGCACTCAGTTTTTATTTCAAATCCCTTGCTCATAAATAGGTTGCCAATACTTGCAAGTTTTTTACAGTTCAAATATTCAAGAAATTTCAGAACTACAACATCAAATAGACTCATTTTTAATTTTATTCAAAGACTCAGAGTACCCTTTCTTTCCTAACAGTTAAAAGTTTGTGCTTAAGTACTTACAGGATCATTCCCAAACAGTTATACCTTTCCTGTTTATTTATTATTGTAGATTTATGGCATTAATACAACTTCCTATAGAAGTGACTAACTTGTGAGAACTATTACAATCCCACAATAATCGTCACTAAATTACACAGAAATTAAAAGACTTCGTTCCAACAATTTTTTTAAAGAAGCTCATTTACAGATTAAACAGGTCCTCTTTGGCATGTCAGAGAAAGTAGATGTCACATTATCAATATGCTTAATAAACAAATTATAATTACATTGATGGCAAAACTAACAATTATTCAATTTTCCTTCCTCAGCAGTGGATATTAGGAAGAGTACAGAACAAAGTTGTATAGGGTTTATTCCACTCATCCTGTTGAGTCTGCTTCACTAGTCTACATGATTGTGGCTGATCCTAGCTGTGTTCTTGACATCACTTTTCTGTCTGGCCCACCACTACCCATCTAGCAGCTCACTTTCTATCTATGAAAAATCTAATGTATTTTGCCTTAAATAAACAACTCCAATTATCTTCTGGGAAGGGAATTCTGCAAAGTCATTGAAAAAAAGCAAGATTCTCCTCATCGCCATTTTAAAAGGTAATCCTCTTACAGGCAGTCCCAGGGTTACGAAGGGATTCCATTCTGGAATTAGTTTGCAAGTCGATTTGTATGCAAGTGGGAACAAAAACAGGACAATAAAAGCTGCTCGTTAAATGATCATGTGTTGTATCTTTAAAATTACACCAGAGATTGCGTTTATAAATATGCGCATTTGTAAGTCGGTTGTTCATAAATCAGGAACCCCTATACACTTAAACAGAATCCTGTTGTTCAAGTTGGTTCCACAAAAATGAAACATCCTTCCCATATCCACCCTATCAAGTGTTAACAGAGTAATAATGTGTGGGTGCAAAGATTGGGGAAAGAGGAGCCAGTTTCAGGCCAGGTGGTCTGTTTTCATGCCAATTTGAATGCCAAGTAGTTTTTTATAGTGTGAAATAACAAGGAGGTAAATTTTACTGTGCATGTAGGAGAAATAGCACTTGACTGAAGTTGTAAAAATTGCTTTAGATAAACCAGTTAGGATTTCTTTTTGCATTCGTAACCAACAAGGTAGCTACATGGCAACCAGCTGTTGTAGATGTGGATTTTCAAAAAGCATTTGATTAAAATGCAAGAGCTTTATGACACAAAATTAGAGCTCATTGGATTGGGGTGCAATATATTAGCATGGGTTAAGGATTGATTAAAGGTCTCAAAAGAGATTAGGAAAAATGGTCCATTTTCAAGTTGGTTGGATGCCTTCAGAATTAATGTTGCAATCTTGTTTATTCATGGTTATAATCAATGATTTAAATGAGGTGATCAAGTGTCATGTATTTAAGTTTTCTGATGACACAAAGATAGTTGGAATTGCAATTTGAGGGGAGAACGCACATTGGCAATTAGAATATACTGTAGGGAAATGTGAAGTTATCTACCTTGATAGGAAAATAGAAAAGCAAATTATTTTTAAGTGGTGAGATATTGGAAAATGTTGTTACTCACAGTAGCCTGGGTGTCCTTATATTGAAAACACAACAGTTATATGCAAGTACAGCAGGCATTTTGGAATGCTAACAGTATGTTAGACAATGCAAAGTAATTAGAGTACAAGAGTGGCCTTACTGTGACTATATAGAACATTTGTGAAACATGGATTACTCTATAAAATATGTCAAAGAAAGAATAAACTTGCTTTAGAGGGTATGTAACAGAGGTTCATTTGACTGATTCTAGGGAGACTAGATTGCCATATGAGTAAGACATTTCATAGCATAGGTTTATATTCCCCAGATTTCAGAAGAATGAGGTGATTTCATCAGTTTATAGAAAATTCTTGAGGGCTTGACAAGGTAGATGATGGGATTAAGTTTCCCTATTTCAAGCTTCAAGTATTGTTAATCTTTTACAAAGCAATAGATGCTCCCCATTGAGTACATTCAAGTCATAGGTTCATAGCTGATGAGGTAATATGGGAACGAAATGACATGGGAAAACGTAGAGCTGAGATTGATAAAGCATAATCTTGATTATATTGAATGGCAGAAAAGGCTCTAATAGCTGGTTTGTTTACTCCTGCTCCAAACTTATGTCCTTAGGAAATCCATCTGCCACAATTTTGCCCACTCGCTTAATCTATTAATGTCTTTGCAATTTAATGTTCACACCTACACTATGAATATTATCAACTTTGATGCTATCAGTAAATTTAGCTAAATATACTTTAATATGAGTTATCCAAGTCACCAATAAATGTAGTGAATAGTTTTGACTCCAACACAAATCCTGTGGAATGCCACCAGACACTACTACCATTTTGACTACATATCTATCATATCTGCTCTCTTTTTCAGTCTAGCCAATCTCCTCACCAGATTCCATGAGCTTTAATTCTAGCTAACATTCTCTTATGCAAAAGTCTACTGAATACCTTCAGGAAGTTTTTATAAACTACATCCATAGACCTTCTTCTCTATACTATGTTAGTTACTTCTTCAATAAATCAACTATTCCTTAGCATAAGTATTCTCTCACTTTCTAAACAAATCAGCTTTGATACCATGGTTTGTAAGCTACAGTTTGAATAAGTGTTTTGAGCTACCTCAATACAGTTGTAAGGTTTGCAAGGACTTACAGTGACCCAGTGCTTTAAAAAAAGTTAATTATCAATTAGTGTTATGTAACCTTAATACATGGTAATGTTGGTTCTTCTTAGTATTGTCTGACCTTTGGAATATGAGGAAGCATTTCCTATAGGATTCTAGATCATGCAAGATGAAGCCTGACTGGGATCTGTTTCCAGAAATGGTTATCCTTTGGAGAAGGTACAACCACCTCTTTATACCCACCTCACAAACCTAGATATTCTACTCCAACAGTAAAAGAAAACTTTGGGAATTTTATACTTCTGCCACTCACCCACTGTTGTGTCTACATGTAGCTTGAATTTAAAGTTTATCCACTACTTTCTTTCTTTCATAGTATCATAGAATCCCTATGGTGTGGAAACAGGCCATTTGACCCAACAAGTCCACACTGAATCTCCAAAGAGTATCCCACCGAGACACCCATTCCCCAACCCCATTACTTTACATTTCCCTTGACGATTTCAACTAACCTACACATCCTTGAACATTATAGGCAATGTAGCACAGCCAATTTACCTAACCTGCACAGCTTTGGACAGTGGGAGAAAATTGGAGCACCCAGAGAAAACCCACGCAGATACAGGGGAGAATGTGCAAACTCCACACAGATAGACCGTCGCCCAAGGCTGGAATTGATTTTGGGTCCCTGACACTGTGAGGCAGCATTGCTAACTACTGAGCCACTGTGCCATGCACTACTTTACTCTTTTTTGTCCATACAGATTATAGAAAGGAAACAAATACATAGGAGCTATTTTGATTGCAGTTACTATATTTACCAGTTACAGATCTCAAAATATGTTGATGCTAATACTGATTGACTGCACAACTTCCATGTGTCACTCATCTTCAGAAGAAGTCACAATTGTAAACCAACACATGACAACACTAGACTGAGCCACAGCAGGTTGTGAGGCCTCATTGTATTACTTATTACAAAGTTTTATAGGTACAAATTCAACTTCAGAGCTCAAAAGTTCAATTTCAGTTAAACTACTACTTCTTGGACAAATGACAATACAACCTCAATCCCTTCAACAAAAGACTTGTGAAAACTGGTATCACTGCCCCTTTAAATTAAACACTGCAAGTTCTCTTACCAGATATATAACCTTGCAACTAGCATTAGTATTATAATATACAATAACCTAAAATTAGGGCATAATTTTCAAGAACAAAAAGTGTTGTGTTGTCAATTTAAAGTTGAGTTTTGTTCCAAATAAATGTTTGGAGTTCATAAGGATTTCTATCAAATCTCACAGCTCTATGGAGTAGTATTCTCATCACATACCTGCCCTCCTCTTGGTTGATGCTTTAGGTTGTCAATTGACCCAATCTTGGATTTGATATTTTTCAGATCTGGCATTGGTTGGTTGATCACTCTGAGTTGTTTTGGAGTAAGGGGAGATTTGGGAGGAGTGCGGATAATTGCCACTTTCCGTTCTGTGGGTACAAGGATAGGAGATTTGTGTGTACCAGGAGTGCCAGGAGTGCGAGGGGTCCTGCTGCCTGGTGTGCGGGAGTAGCTGGGTGGTGTGCCAGGCGTGACTGCAGTTGATCCAGGAGTGGAGGGTGTGGCAGTACCGCTTCTTGCTGACCTGGTGCGAGTTGGTTCAGACCCTTTTAAAAAAAATATAAAAAGCATATATATTTTTACTTAAAGAAATAGCTTAGCCTTTACACATACCCCAATACATAACCATTATTCCAGCATATATAAAATATAGACAAGATAAGATACTAATGCATATTGTGCAACACAATTTATTTTGGAACACTGACCCTCATCAAGTAAGCATTTTTCAACCCCAATATATAGCCTGAAATCATTAAAATACTGGGAAATGCACACACTCAAGACTGTCTTTGGACATTCGTTCTTGGTCTAAAAGGTATTTATATGTTAAATTATGAAATGTCACCCAGTCTGTTCATGCTTGGGCAGATTTGAATTTTTATGATACATTGAGTCATGGTTCTCAATGTTACAGTTACGTTATATCAAGTGATTCATGCACAAAATAGTTGAGTTTTACAAAGAGTTTAGCAGGCACAAAGCCACCACTGATTAGGCTACCTGCACTAGTATGTGCTCGCGATCTGGTCATTCCTTGGCCCCTTTGATCGTTTCTTGGTTCAGTCCTTATAGCTATAATGAGGCAGAGGTGAAACACAGAGAATGGATCAGGACATTTGAGGGAGGTTAGTAAGAACAGAAAATTTACTTTAAAATTATTTCAAGAATTATTTCTATGCATGCAATATATAGATATACGTGCTATTTGCCATTAATTTTTCCACATAAGGAATAAATAACCAAAAAACCTAGCAAGTTGAGAAGATTTGTAGCTCAGGTTGATGTTCTGGATGTAGGTTTGCTCACTGAGCTGGGAGGTTCATTTCCAGACGTTTCGTCACCCTGCTAGATAATATCTTCGGTGGGCCTCAGGCGAAGCAGTTTACATGATTCCTGCTTTCTATTATATGTTTGGGTTGGTGATGTCATTTCCGGTGGTGATGTCATTTCTTGTTCTTTTTCTCAGGGGGTGGTAGATGGGGTCTAACCCGATGTGTTTGTTGATAGAGTTCTGATTGGAATGCCATGCTTCTAGGAATTCTCGTGCGTGTCTCGAAATAACACCACCGACCCAAAGAAACCCTGAGGCCCAGTGAAGATGTTACCTAGCAGGGTGACGAAACATCTGGAAATGAACCTCCCAGTTCAGCGACCAAACCTACATCCAGAGACAAAAAACCTGCTAAAATATGATTATTAATTCTTTGTTAGTTATTTCAACTTAACTGTCAATTGAGCTTTTGAAATTAGTACCATAGTATAAATAATAAATTTGAGGGTCAAGTTAAATCTTAATACACAGAAATAAAAATATATTGAATTAGATCTAAAGTGTTTTATCTACTGTTTTGACCTGAATGAAATAACTAACTTTAATATCAATTAATTGTAAATTAGAGAAAATCAAAATAAGGTGCTCTGGTCCTGCAAGGGTGCAGGAAAGACTAAATTGCCTTCAGTTTGGCTCTGTTTTGCCCTTCTTTACCCTTAAAATCCAAATAATTAAGCAAGATTCAGTAAACATCAATATTTTATAATTGTGTATTTGTTGCTATTGCTTGATTTGAATTAAAGACGCAGGGGCACAGCGAGCAAAACATCGTGTTTGTAATGTTTCTTAAATCATGTAAACAAATATCTCTATTCTCATTTTCCCTTTGCACTAATTTTCTACATTGAGTTGTATTTAATTTGGAGTATATTCTTGTCCAGACTTTCAATATTGTTGAACTAGGTCTAAACCATGTACAGAGGAACCTCGATTATCTGAATATCAATTATCCAAACATCGGATTATCCGAAGGAGATCTCGAGGTCCCAATAGAAACATTACATCAAAGACGCATTTCTAACACTGGTCGCATCTTTGTTTACAATGATTGAAAGTGAACTCAGCTTACTGCAATGCTGCCGAGAATAGTCCTGGACATCAATGGGAACCCAGGTACCATCTCCAAATGACTGACCTCCCAGACTCTCTGTCTCACCCCACACACATACCCTGGTGTTCTACACAGGCATGTAACCCTAAACAATGCCCCACCCCTTCCCCAGATAATCTCTCCAGCATTGACCTGTATAGGGAAATGATGGAACCTGTCAAAAATTGCAGTAAAAATTTGTGTACACGCTATTTGGAGACTCACCCCCACACCAGCAGCAGTCTTCCAACTTCCACCAGATTGGGGGGGGGGGGGGAAGGGGGGGGGGGGGGGGGGGGAAGGGGATGGTGTTGGACAGGGTTGGGGCAGAGGTGTGGTGCTGGACAGCGTTGGGGTGGGGTGGGGGAGCGGTGTTGGATGACGTTGGTGGGCGGTGTTGGACAAGGGCTCACACACGGTGTGCTGCTGAACGGGGAGCGGACTTAACAGCAAACTCCAAGCCCCACAGGAAAGACACTGGATCAATTAGCTGGATAATCAATTATCTGAATGAATACTTCAATCAACATGAACCTGGCCAAGGAAACACTGACTACACTATTAGAAGACCCAAAGACACATACAACAAGCACTAACTTCATCGACAAAGAGAATATTATCAAGCTAGTGGACTTATGTCTTACCACCCACTTCACCTTCAACAACAAAACCTTCAGATAAACCAATGGAACACCCATGGGATCTCCAATATCAGGGTTCTTAGCAGAGGCAGTAATGCAGAGACTTGAACAAACAGCTCTGCCAACCATCCAACCCAAACTCTGGGTCCGCTATGTGGATGACACCTTTGTCATCATTAAATGAAACAAGTTAGAGGAAACCTTCAAGACCATCAATAGTAGCCTTACTGGCATAAAACTCACTAAAAAGAGGAAGAAAATAACAACTAACTGCCATCCCGAGATGTCACAGTAGAGCGAACAGCCAATGGAGAAACTTCAAACCAGCGTCATTAGAAAATACAGACCAAATATTGAACTACAGAAGAAATCATCCCAACACCCACAAATGAAGCTGCATCAGAACATTATTTCAATGAGCCAACATACACTGCAGCACAGAGGAACTATGCAGAGCAGAGGAAAATCACCTATACTGTGTATTCAAAAAGAATGAGTACCCAATGAACACAGTCACAGATTTCTCAGCAACAAACCCAAACAAGCAGAAAAAACATGTCCAGAAACCCTAGCCACTCTCCCCTACGTCAAAGACATCTCAGAAATGACTGCCAGACTACTCAGACCCCTTGGCATCATGGTAGCCCACAAACCCACCAACACACTAAAACAGCAGCTAATGAACTTGAAAGACACTGTACAGACAACAAGCAAAACTAATGTCATTTACAAAATACTGTGCAAGGACTGTAACAACTCTACATTGGATAAACAGGCAGAAAACTAGCCACCAGGATACACGAACACCAACTAGTCATGACATGAGCCTCTCACACTAGTATGAGGAAGGACACCACTTCAACTAGGTCAACACATTCATCCTAGGACAGGCCAAACAAAGACACGCACGAGAATTCCTAGAAGCATGGCATTCCAACTGGAACTCTATCAGCAAACACATCGAGTTAGACCCCATCTACCACCCCCTGAGAAAAGGAACAGGAAGTGACTTCACCACAGGAAATAACATCACCAATCCAAAGAAACCCAAACGTATAAATAGAAAGCAGAAATATTCAACATTGCTTCGCCTGAGGCCCACTGAAGATGTTACCTAGTAGGGTAATGAAACATCTGAAAATGAACCTTGCAGCTCATTGAGCAAACCTACTTCGATAGCCTCAACCTGAGTTATAAATTTTCTCAAAATCCAAATTAAATAGTGCCTGCCCATCTCTTTGGATAATCAAGGTTCCTCTGTATACAGAAAAAGGAGCAACGCTTTATGGTTTTCCTTCATAATACTTACATCTCACACATTGCATATGCTATTATAGGGCACATTGTAGTCTTAAATTAATTTTTAAGAAATAGACCGATGGGAACTAACTTGTTGGTCGTCTTGGTGCCGGATAAATCGGGCTTGTAGCAGGAACAAAATGTGCATCTTTTTCTTCAGGTGGAGCCCGGCGAGTGGATAGAATTGAAGAAGGTCTGGGTAAGGCAGAGCGCTTCTCTGGACTCCTCATTGCAGCATCCTGCAGAGAACAAATTGCATTATTACTATCCAAGTCCTGTGCGCAAGCCTCTTTCAATAGCAGTGACCTCAAACAGAGAAAAAAAAATCCATGTATTTGCAAATCAACTCTAGAACTACTCAAGTGAAGACAGATTACTGATTCAACTTATTCTCCAAGAATAAATAATTCCTCAAATTGCAAATTCTCCTTCAAATCTTGCTTAAGATATATTGAGATTTCAATATATTAGCCCTTTCAGTTCCAGCTAGTTTCAAAACACATTAGTAAAGAGGAACTAGTGAATTTCACAGTACAGTAAATTTCTGAAAGTTTACATATTTGCAAGGTTCTGAAACAAAGAATTAAGAGGAACAGATTTCAGTTTAAAGTCATGCAGTGTTACCATATTTAAATAATTTTGTAGATAGTTTCCTTAGTTCAGCATAAGGTATAGATATTCATATAAAATACATAAGGCAACATTTTACTGTAGTTCTTGAAACACATTGAAAGCTTTACTTTAAAGAAAATGCCTTCAGCAAAATTAAACAAAATTAGAACCATTATGCACATTTTAAAAAGAAAAAAGGTATCTATTTTTGACAGAATCATTAGTTTCACGACACAATCAAAACCAATTCAGAGATGTCTCTGTCCTCTTCCTTGTCCAGAGATTTGCAAATAACATATCTTCAAGCAACTGCTACAATGGTTACCAAACTATCTTTTGAAAAAAATTCTACTGCAAGGTAACCCTAGTTTCGGAATAACAGAAAACTTCATGGTGCAGAAGAGGCTATTTGGCCTGGCGTGCATAAGACAAACGAACAAGTTATTTGGCATAATCACATCTTCCAGCTTGATCTGGAGCCATTTAGGTTATACTAAACTTCATTGCATATTCAAGTTAAAAAAAAAATGTTATGAGGTTTTCTGCCTTTGCCACCCTTTCAGGCAGTGGATTACAGATTCCTAACACACACTGGGGTGGAGTAAAGGATCAGTTCACATCTAACTCATCCACCAGTTATTTCAAGTCTATGCCCCTCATTATTTGTTTCTCTGCTAATTAAAATAGATAAGTCTTATCCACTTTACCTTGACCTCTCAAACATTTATTCATCTCAAGTGAATATCTTCTCAGCTTCCTATGTTCAAGTATAAACAACTCCAGTGTATTTAAACTTTCTTCACAGCTAAAGTTCACTGTATCTGACAACACCCTTGTAAATTTTCTCTATACTTACTCTCTAATGCAACAGTACGCATTACTTTAATTGCAGTTAACCTGGTGCTCCATACTGGTTCAGCATAAATCTCATTATGCTAGACACTCCCTGCTCTTATGCTTTAAAATATAAAGCTTCCTTTATTAGGCAAGATATAATTATTTCAGGCATTAAAATCCAACACAGCTATCCCTTCATCATCATTCTACATCCACAAATATATGCTCTTGCTATTACTAATGGCCAAATCCAAAGGAAATTAAGATATATGTTACATATATACACTTATAAACTCATACATAATGCATTGTTTTAGTTATGTGTGTATAAGTCAACCAGTTATTTTATAAATTTGTCCATCAGGTGATGACCATATTATTGGTACATGACAAAGGTGACTTTCTTTTCTGGTTTTTGGAGAAAAAAAGTGTGGCTACTGAATGATTTTTTTTTGGAAATCAATCATGTCAGATGGTATGTGGAAAATTAAGTGAAATGGACTCCAGGTAAATCTGCATTCCATCAGGAAATGAAATGTCTCTGCACTGCATTATACTGAAAAGCATGCTGATAAGGGAACATTTATCTAATCCAGTTATCAATTTTCCTCAATGTTTGTTAGAAAAGTGACATTACTGGCATCACTAAGATTATATATCATTTTGAAGGAAATTCAATGAAATTCTCCCAAAAACCTAGACCACAAAACCATAAAATGGATTAGTTAGTTATTTTATTTATATCTTGTATAGCACCACTAGTTACATTTCTCACAAAAATAAGTATTAAATTATCATTGCAGATATTCATGAAACAGTACTTAACAAATTCCTATTACAGAGTGGTTGAAGTGGTTAAAACTCAAGAGGCCATTCAACTCATTATGTCTGAGCCAGTTCTCCATAGGTGCAATTTACCTTAGTCCACTCCCCTTTCTTTGTTTCTAAATAGCGATGTATGAGGCAATGAATGTATAATGTCATTCCCTCGAGAATGTCTTGAATAAATCAGCCTTCACCACACTCAGGAAGTGCATTCCAAATCCTAAACACTGAAAAGATTTTCTTTTCATGCTGTCATTGCTTTATTTGGCAATTACCTTGAACTTGTGCCCACCTTGATCTCAATTGTATCACGAACGGGAACGTTTTTTGTTTATCTATCTACATAATTCCTTGGCCCGGAGGTGATTCTCCTTGATATTTTTTTGCAGGTTCTCTAATGCCTTCACATCATTTTGAAAGGATGATGCCAAAACTAGATGCAACAGTATAGACTGAATAAGTTTCTACAAAGGTTTAGTATAACTTTCTTGGTTTTGTACTCAATGCTCCTATTACCTAGAATGTTTGGTGCTTTAACATCTGCTCAGTCAATGTATTCTACCACCTTCAGCATATATGTGCATAAATCATTGAAGTCCCTAGCTCCTGTGCATCCTTCAAAATAGTTTATATTGGCTCTCCCATGCTCTTCCTTTCCAAATAGATCAATTCACACTTCCCTGCATTGAGTACATTTGTTGTTTCAGGTGATGTCCTTTGAAGTTCTATACTGTCTGCTCACTGTTCACAATGGTTCCAAGCTTCAAATCATCCTCAAATGTTCAAGATCTTAACATGGGTGTTAACCATTTTTAACTAAGCTAAGTTGTATCTGCATTAAGTTAGGAACTTAATATTTCATTTGCTATCATCAATAACAAAACTTTAGATCAATTAAGGTGGCTGTTAGATACCCTTTTATGACTGAATTAGAACACAGCACACATTTTTGAAGGCAGTAAAAGAATTTATTCACTGAACTTCTCCTGCCCATATTGCACCAGTTTTTTTTTAAAATTATGCAATACCTGCGTACCTATCCATTGCTGGTCATTTAGTGTAAGTAACTCTCTTCATTAATTTACATAATCTATGACAGCTAAGGAATCTGTCACATTAAATGTATGCTTGAGTACAACTGTCACAAAAGATTCCAAAAGTATATTTGTTATTTTGATTGAGTGGAAAATAGCAACATCATTTTTATTAAATGTTAAACCCATGTACATAGATAAACCAGCTGGCTGAATACTGAAAATGTAACAATCTTAATATTTCAACAATTTTTACAGTGACAGGTAATAAAAATGAATTCAATTAGTATTATTGCATTTCCATTTTAAGTTGTAATACTCAAATTTTAGAAATAAGGCCACTGATATGGACCATTTTTTCATCTTACCTTTATGGGTTGTTCAGTCAATGAATCTCTAGGGCCAGCCGATGAGGGTCGTGTGGGATAATAATCTAGGTCAATAAAGGCTTTTCTAGCAGCAGAACAAGTAGAATTGGGTCTTTCAGGGAGGAGGGAAGATAATTTTGAGGTAGGAATCTTTGTTAGTGCAGATGAATTCTTTTCATGAGAAAATATAAAGTAAATTAAAAAAAAATGATAAGACAATGAACGTAAAATGGAACAAAATACTAAAGTACAATAAATTAAACTAACATGAAAATGCATGCCCTAAAAATTCTAATGAATTCATCTAGAAACTAAACATTACCAATGATAACCACATTAAAGTTGCTGTGATTATGTGTAATCTCAACTATTTTTTTTAATCATTGAAGAGCACAAATTGTTTTGTAGAATTTAATAAGCTATACAGAAAATGAAAATTTTAATACCAATAACCGAGGTTTGTGAGATCCATTTTTATCAAGTGCTATAATAAAGATGACAATTTTTTAAGTTATCTTCAAAGCATTTTTGGGTTCTACATAATCTGCTCAAAAGATCAAAGCAACAACATTATGGCAGAGTACATACTGAGACTGTTTTATACTTTTTCATATTTAGAAATTTCCTAATTTTAGGTGAATTAATAAATGTAAAGTGTTATAAAAACACTTTTCTTTTGTATAATGCACTCATGCTGTTTGCAAGTTTTTGGTTTAATGCAGTAATGAATGGTGCTTTTGACTCTATTTTACAATAGCTATATATTTAGCACAATTTATTAATTTGAGATGCAAAGTGCTCCGATTTGCTTTAAATGATGCACCATAATGTTGAGCTATTAATAACTATATGGTAATACCTCTATGTTCTGCTACTAGCATTTTATCATGGTGAGCAAACTGTGTGAACTCAACAGATTGTTTTTATAGTGAGTCAACTTATGTTAGGAAAACATACATTTTTTGCACTAAAAATATGGATATTCAAAATCAAAATTAAAAAAGTAATACAACATAACATTAAAACTATGATGTCATTTTCTTCAGTTCCTTTACTGACAGGATAGAACTCAAGAATAAGTTCTTGAAAATCTTTCATATTTAAAACTTCAAAAAAAAAACCAATGCAACATCCTGTCTCCAGAAGCTTACATTAAGATGACTCAAAGTTTTTGTTTTGCTTACTTTGTAGGTTATTATTCTGGATTTCATGAGGAATCATTTTCATGCATGATCACTGATTTTTTTTTAATAGCCTTTGATGGGAAATGAAATCCAAATCAATTTGATCACTTGGTTTATCATGGGAGTTACAGCCAAAGGAGGTACCACTAACCTGTCTAACCTCACAGTATACAAACTCACCAGTCTGAGTCTTCACTATTGGAAAACAAATACAAGAAACTTTAAATGAACAGCATGGTCAACATTATAATTCATAATATACAAGTGTACTGCCATCGTTTTCCTGACCCCAGCATTCACATTTCCTTCAGATGATGATTCCATCATTTAAGGGTTTAGAAATTCAGCAGTTGAGGATTTCATCTATAGAACTCAAACATGACAGGCTTCAAGCCGTATATGCAGGTGAATTCTCATATAAAACACCAGGAATCACCCCAAGCTCCAGAATTTGGCCATCAACAATGCAACACAATTCAGGATTGTGGATTGACAGTCATGCACGTGTCATTGTAACGTTAGAGCTTCTAGATCCAACTCAATTTTCAAGTATCGGTTTCATTCACCAATTGTGTCAGTGCAATCCTGTGGTTAGGTCTTCAGTAGTAATGCATGTCTGCAATAGGACTAATTCTAGGTCGCGGTCCCCAGGTGACAAAACCAGCATTTCTTAAAATGTAAGAAACATAGCATTATAAAAAATTATGTAAGTTTCTGAAAGCCTTTTTCCATTGGTATTCAAACTGGAAACAAAAAAACACTGCTTAGGAACTCTAATGTAATAATTTGCAGTAATTTAAATTCCCAGATTTATTTTAACATCTTTCACTCAGTGTATACCTACTCCTGAAACAGTTTGATTGACAGGACATTTTTTTTTCAGTTTCAATAGTCACTACTGTTTGCATTTCTCAGGATTTGTTATTATAGCTGAATCCCTTATGAATGCTTGGCTGAGTTTCAAAAGTTCCGGAATCACTTACCTTAGAAGCAGGTCATGCATTCATTTTTGATTGATCATTTCAGGAGATTAGTAAATGATTAGCTGCCATTGATGTGGCTAGTCAAGCAGATCTTTAAGCAACAGGTTGATCACGAGGGAACATTTTGTTACATTTAGCATGTGAGGTTCTTTTCAGCACAAGATATTTCTGAGTCAGACCTCTACTAGATGTTAGAGGTTATTTACCATTAATTCAAAAACATAGCTTCTGATGTCTGCCCATAGTGAAGGCTGACTGGAGAGAATACATTGGGATGAGGGCAGCAAGGGAATATGAGGCAACACTGAGGTGCTATGTGGCATATGAAAGAGATTGGTGAGGACAGCATTTCAGATCTTGACAACCAATGTTAAAACTGTGCTAATGTCCCAATAATTGGAGACATATTCTAGCCTTCTAGTCTAGCGATACATCAGTTTTCATTGCAACCTCAAGCCTGCCTGTGCACCTACTTCCTCCTCTGTCATCACTAAGAATAGGAATACTCATGGACTCTCTTAAGTATCAAATTGGGCCATCAACCTGGACTGGAGGGGTCGTCAACGTTAGGCAGAAATGCAGGGACATTTGCTCTGATCTTCTAGCTGTGGGATTGTTAAATTCTTTATACAGAATGCAGCTTCTGGTGTCTCATGCATTCAGTCCAATTTCGTAGATTCACCAGATTCAAATACACGAACTTAAGAAATGGAAGTGATAGACAATACAGGCCCTCAAAGCTGCTCCACTACTTCATATAATCATGACTGATTGCATCTCAGTTCCATTTTCACAGCTGCTCCCAACATGCCTTTGCCCTGAAAAAAATCAGTTGTCTGAACTTTAATCATGTTCAATGGTGGAGCTTCTACAACATTTGTTGAAAATTCAATAGATACAACCCTGCGTGAAGAAATTCTCCTTATAATCAGCCCTACGTGATCAAGCTCCCATCCTGAGTTTATGCCCCAGAATTCCCTGTTGGGGAAAGGACACACAAAATTTCTACTTTTGTCAAGTTTCTTTAGAATCTTGCATTCTTTGCTGAAATCATCTCGCATTCTTCCAAATTCCAGAGAACATAGACACTAATTACTCAGCCTGCCATAATAGGACAATCCTTTCATTTCACTAATAAATTCACTGAACCTTTACAGGACCACCTTCAATACAAATATATCCTTCCTTAAATATGCACACTGTATTCCAGATGTGATCTCACCACATTTCTACATTATTATATTTGCCACATTCCTGTATAATGTGTCTGCATGCCAATTTTCTGTATTCCTTGCCAGTACACCCAAGCCTCTCTGAACATTAGCATTTAGTAGTTTTAGAAGTGTTTAGAAATGTTATGTCTTGCAAAATGTTCTGCCTTTCTGATCTTACCGCTGAGACAAATAACTTGATTTCCCATATCATGCCCAATAATAGTCAATGTGGCCCATTCACTACACTTCTTCATATTTCATAGCAGCTTTGTGTATTCCTCTCAGCTTCCATACCTATTGAACTTCGCAAGGTCAGCAAACTTAGATCTGTTGTGTCAGTCTCATCTTTTAAATCATTAATATAGAATATAAGTAGCTGAGGACCCAGCACTTACAAAACTCCACAGCTTGCAGCCTGTCGACCTGAAAATACTGTTTTTCCTACTCTTCATTTCCTGTTCCTTAAAGAATGCTTATTCAATGCTCAGGTGAGCCAGTGGTGAAATGGAGGAGTTTTGGGGTCATAGTTCACAGGTCAATGCATTTGAAAATATATGAGCCAAACATTTTGACAGAAGGGATGCAGAATATAAACCGAATGGCATTTTTCCAAAGTGTGTGTAAGGACAGATGGACCCTGGGATTCATCTGCATAGATCTTTGCAAATGGCAAGATCTTATGAGAAAGTAATTAATAAAGTAAATGGGGTCTTGGGCTTCACAAAGAGAGGTGTTTCATACAACAAAATGGCATTTTCCGAATCCAGCAGCAAGGTTGGGAAGGGCCACAATTCAAGTATTGTATCTAGTTCTGCTCATCACATTTTGGAAGAGTGCGAGAGCCCTCAAGAGAGATCAGAGGACATTTACTAGAATGCTTCCAGTAATGAGCAAAACTAGTTACAAAGTTAGGGTGGAGTAGTTGTGTTTGTTCTCCTTGGAGTAATGAAGATAGAGAGGAGATTTGATTGAGGTGCACAAAACTACAGCAGGTTTAGATGAGATGGGGCACCCACTTGCACGATGAGACGATGAGTTTCAATGGATCAGAATTTTCTAAGCATTTGCAGGTTGGTGGGGTGGGATGGGGGGGGGGGGGGGCGGTGCAGGAAGCAGCAGTGCTACACCTTAAGAATTTCTCCAACGGACCTAGATAGGGCCAGTTAAGGCAGGATGCTCACCAACACCTCAGTAAACTATGCTGGTGAACCTGACGATCTGGGCATTTAGCCTGGGCCTCTCATGCTGCCAGTTAAATGGTAGCAGCAGGATTATGTCTTTAAATTGGCGAGACATAGTGGTTAGCCAAAGCTATCACCCACCACTGGTATAACTGCAGTGGAAAAATGCTGACAGGTCACCTGTTAGATTAAACATGCCAACACATCTTCAAACCTTTGGCGGGCTGTATTAAACTCGGCTGAATGTGTCTGATCGATTACATCCAAATCTATGCAGTCTTGTCTTGTGTATTAGCATTTTGTGCAGCACTTTTTTTTAAATACCTTTGGAAAGTCCAGGTGAATTCCATTTCAGCTATCTCTTAGTTGTATACTCTCAAAACTCTAATATTTGAAACACTATTTCTCTTTCGTGAAATCATGTTGACTTTGTCTAATCAAAATATGACTTTTTATTTGTTAACAATGTCTGGTTAACTAATTTGCAGTTATGTATTTTGTCTCTCCTCCATTCTTCAATAGAGGAGTTATATTTGCTAACTTTCAAATCACTGCAACCATTCTAGAATAGAAGGAACTTGGGAAATCACGACCAGTGCAACCATTATCATTGCAGCTACCTCTTTTAAAGCCTTAAGAATGAAAGTTGTCAAGTCTTGGTCATTTTGCAGCTGTTAGCTCCTTAGATTTCTTCAATGCATCTTTCTCTGTTGATGTGACTTAACTGAAGCTCTCTCTTACTAGTTCCTTTATATCCCAGGAAAACCACAAGTAAAACCAAAGGGAAAGCATCATCTGTACAAGAGTAGTGCAAGAATTGGGTTGGCAAGTAGACTCTGATGAAATTAAGTGGTATATTCCCTTCAGCTGGTCCGAACAAGCAAGACACTGACTATAGCTGAAAACGTGTTGCTGGAAAAGCGCAGCAGGTCCGGCAGCATCCAAGGAGCAGGAGAATCGACGTTTCGGGCATGAGCCCTTCTTCAGGAATGAGGAAAGTGTGCCAAGCAGGCTAAGATAAAAGGTAGGGAGGAGGGACTTGGGGGAGCGGCGTTGGAAATGCAATGAGTGGAAGGAGGTTAAGGTGAGGGTGATAGGC